>NC_035448.2:46854812-47164353 GCF_002127325.2 Helianthus annuus | reverse complement strand
GCTTAGCTTTCCTTATTTAACGAATCTGACTACTCCTTTCCATGGAGAAACCTTTAACAATACCTTATCTCCCACTTGAAATTTCAAAGGTTTTCGTCTGTTATCTGCATAACTCTTTTGACGATTTTGTGCTGCTTTAGTCTTTTCTTGAATTAAATTATCTTATCTATTGTTTCTTGCACTATTTCTGGTCCAGATAGTTGCTTTTCTCCAATTTCTTGCCATTTAGGGTGTTCATTTGTTCATATAAAATGTTGTTGTATTTGTTATAGTTAAAGATTCAAACTTGTTGTATTTAGGACTTTTAAGACTTGTATGTTTGTACTTTGCTCTGATTTGAATTAGTTGGTAACCATCATATGACATGACCATTTTCTACCTAATATGACCATGTTTGACCTAATATGCAGTGATTGATCATGTGACTTATTTTGTGAAAATTGTCTGTTTTCTGATGGATTAGCTGTCGGAATGCATTACAGGACAACTGATCGGGAATCAAACATAAAAAGGTAACTCATATAATTATTGGTCTCTTATTACCAACTGATGCTTAGACATTCACAAATCACTAACAGTTCTTTTAAGGTATTATTTTTATTCAAATTACATGGGTCCATATATGTTGGTAACTCTTTGGCGGCTTTTTGATTGAAATTTTCTGTCGACGATAGCCTAGTTCTCTTGTAGTGTTTGTGACCCAAAAGTTGTCTTAAATAAAAGAAAATGCATTGTCCCTAAACGGGTTGCTAATATGGTCGTTTATTTAAAAAGAATCGCTAAATTAGTGGTTAATTTTAGAGGAAAACTGCGTGTGTTAACTCTTTTATTGGAAAACTATGTTTTCTAAGTCTGTCTTTTAAATATTTCTTTCGCAAAAATCAAGTACGGCGAGTGTTTAAGCAACCCTAAAAAATGGTACCAGCCATGTAGGACCCTACATCAAAAAACCCGCTCAAGCATGCCCTTTAAACAAAAAAATGACTTTATTTATTCTTCTCAAAATTACATGCAATAGTAAAGTAAACGCTGATCAAGTGCAACGAAGCTTTAAAAACTAAAAGACATTTCTTAAAAGAAAACGAATATGTATTCTGTGTACAGGAGCACACGAATAAACAAAACACTCGTATAGTTGATTAAGCTTTCCAGGCCGATAATAGAAGAGTCTCTGAGTCCTTATATGTTTTAAAACCAGCACCATATCGATCCCCCTTGATTGAATCAGGTGATGCAATAGACTCAAGTTCAGCCATATCTTCTGGTGTTAGCTTAACAGATAAAGCTCCAATGTTGTGTTCAAAATTTTGAATCTTGGTGGTACCTGGAATGGGCACAACATCATTTCCTTGGTGGAGAACCCATGCCAATGCTAGCTGAGAGGTTGTGCAACCTTTCTTTGTCGCTAGCTCATTAATCCTCTCATACATGATCTTGTTGTGTTCGAGATTTTCAGGTTGCAACCTTGGCAAGTACTACAAAACATTAAAAGATTCAAATTTAATGTCAGTTTCAACACTTTAAGGCATTTAAACAAAAACACATAGAGCTTACACCACTTTTTCCAACATCTTTGGACAGTTGGAAGGTACCGAACAGAACGATATTAGAAAATACGGGATTATAGTGTTTAACGTCTTTTTATTGAAACGGTCAGAGATGGAAGTGACCGGACGATAATTGGAAAATAAAACAAAAAAGATGTAGACAACATACCTTACGGGCGTCACTTTCTTCCAACTTCTCCAACATATTTGGACCATGTGAGAAAAAACCACGTCCTAGAGGACTATATGCAACAATCCCTATCCCAAGTTCTCTGAAAGAGTATGATAAGCGTTAAAAAAACTTCCGAAGAAGATTGGATACTTGGTAATTTATAATATAGAAAAGAAAAGGAGGAAAGACGATATTACACCTGCAAGTGGGAATAATTTCTTCTTCTACATCTCTTGACTGCAAGGACCATTCCAGTTGTACCGCAGTAATTGGATGCACGGCGTGAGCTCTTCTAATGGTGGATGCTGATGCCTCTGATAATCCAACGTATTTAATTTTACCTTCTTCCACTAGCTTCTTTAGTTCCCCCATCTATTAAGGAAAACAAAACATCAAAAGCTAGCACAAGTTGTACGCCAAAAACACTAAATAACATACATGTAGTTGTTTTTCTGGGAAAGTTTATGTAAGAAAAACAAGGATGGATGACGTAAAACTAACTAACTAACCGTTGATTTCGATTGGCACGCTAGTATCAATCCTGTGCTGATAATAGAGATTCAATGCAGTCGACCTCAAGTCGCTTGATGCTGGCTTCGCAGGCAGCCCTGACATAGGCGGGATCGCCTTGGACCTCCCAGGAACCATCGAGCTTGATCCCAAATTTGGTAGCCAGCTGCACTTTGTCCCTTCATCCCCCCTTTCAAAGCCTTGCCGAGAAGGATCTCGTTGGTTTTGGGGCCGTAGGACATCGGAGGTGTCGAGGAGGGTGACACCGGCGTTGATGGCGTGGTGGATGAGCTTGATCATGTCAGGTTCAGGTTTGGGAGCACCGTACAGATCGGACATGCCCAATGCATCCTAAACCCAGAGCTGAGACCTCTAAACCCTGTGAACCCAATTGCCTTCTTGGTACTCTGCTTGCCATTTTTGGTTTTAAATTAGTTTCTACAGTACAACTTGATTGATTGGTGATTGATGAAATGAACGCATCACTCAATCCTATTTATAGCAATCGGAGTCGGTACCACGTCCATATGGATCTGAGTACGTCAGCACCTACGTAGGTCGGCTCACAAAAGTCCCAAGCTGTGCGAATGGACTGGATCAGACGCCTAAGTTGATTTAAAAAGTCAATTTATATGGAACCTTATATTTTAATAAAATATATACCTGATTAAAGACATATGCTATCTTTTTCTAAAAAAATGACATAACATATTAATTAAACCTACATTAAGAAAAATATCAAAATCTTAAATAAACATATCATTTAAAAAAATTAACATTGTCTTACTTGTTTAGATATTTGGCGCGAATGGCTTGCTTCTCCATTTCGATGATCATCCGATCCTTGTCGGATACATGAGTTGGAATTGGTTTTTTTGAGGAACGAATGTCGGCGCCTTTTGCCTACTCTTTTCCAACTCGATCTCTTGTTTCTTTAGCGATAGAATTCGAGCAAGTTTCTCGTCTAACTTGGACGGGAGACTGGATCCACCTTCAATATTTGTTGTTGTTGTAGAAGTGGTTTTACCTTTGGACCTTTCCTCTTGTGTTTGCTGCCTTGGTTTTGTCTCTACCTGGTGGGCGTGGCAATTCTTGCGGTTCCCCAAAGTCTAGGTCTAGGTTGTGTCGTTTTAGGTTCTAGGTAAGAACGAGCCATCAGATGCACCTGTGGACGAGCGCGGACTCCGGCGTGTATGAATTACTCTTGGAGCACTTTGATCATCCACCGGTTCTTGACGATTAGCACAAGATACCACTTCGGCGAATTTCTAAGCACCTTGTAAGGTTTGACCATGGTAAATGCACAACTGTATGTTGCTCTAAACTCGTCGAGAGCAGCAGACATGACGTCTTGCGTCTTGAACCGTTCGGTCTATTTTGTTGTCATATTATGGTGGTTGACAATGCTGTTGAAGTTGCTAATTTTCGTCCTCATTGACGACACACTTTTTGTTGATGCACTTTGTTGTGACAACCCTCACAAAACCAGGTATCCGTACGACTTAATTAATTATTAATTGTTGCCTAATTACTGTGCTTGACTGAGATTTCTGCTACTTGATTGTTGATACTTATACATGTCTGCATCATACTATAATTTTCCTGTCACTACATTACTTATTTACTGAACCTTAGTGACAAACATGATGCACAAAAGCACAGTAGCACTAAACGGATACACAGTGAACATGCTGATATAGCCCAGCATCAGGCAAACACTGCCTCTAAAGGCCTGAATGAGCCAAAATATTTTTACTACACCCAGAGTGTGTGTAGGAATACAAGGGTTGTATGATTACGTCTCTAGGGATAAGATACAGAGATTTGGATGTGCCTAAAACATACTTTTAGCACGAAACACAGCACTTTTATCAACACACTAGCTTCTAGCTAATTAATAAAGTGCCAAAATATGAGGAATTATTTCCGACACCTTGCAGAATAAATTGTGTCGCTAAAAATATTAGTTATGACGCTTAACGGATATCTTAAGCACTTTTAACGGATTACTATCCGACCGAACAACCGGACAATACCCGGAACATAAAAATATTGCCAAAATTAATATTGGTACTTTTCTGAGCAAGTTAGGGTCCCTGATTACCCTAACACCCGCTTTTAATGCACTAAAACAACTAACGAGGTTAGTACCTTAAAGTAACGCACTTAACCAAACTGAACCGTAACTGAACGATTGAAAACGAACCGAGCACCATTACATCCTAAAGATTTCGGCCAACCAAGGAAGGACAAGAGTACGAGTTTTATTATTTTATATTGGATTGCACGAGGATCGAGACGACTTTTTCTATAAATTCACTCATCTCTCACACACTCAAGAACACACACTTCACCTTCACATCTCTCCCTCTCCCTCTCCCTCCTCTCGGCCGAGATCACCACCACCCCCACATCCGTTTTTCGGTTCAAGTCTTGACATTCCAAGGGTATACAAGTGTCGGTGGTTACGTACAACGGAGCTCGGAACAAACGGAACGCGGAGGACCTCTACCGTTTGCTATTATCCACGCAGTTTTCGACTAGTTTCTTCCCTAGCCCCGAGCTAGAGGTTATAACGTTAAAACTCATTTTTGGTCATGTCTAAAGTGGTTAAAAAGATATTTGTCGGTTGAATGTCGGTAACCCGCTTGATGAAACTTTAAAGTCTTCAAAAACGTGTATTTCGTTGGATAAAAGCACATAACGCGTGTAAAAGTCGTAGTACTTGAATATGTTGATTAATATGGCCCGATCTACGATGTGGTGGCTCTCATCATCGTTTAACCCGACTTTGTCCGGATCGCGTATCTTGACATACACTTGTTTCTTGTGTACAAGGGTTAAAAGGTGAAACTCCACCACACGGGAAACATGAACTTGTGTAAAAATGTTTTGACATGAAAAATAGTATCTAAAACAAGCCGATCTACGGATGTACAAGTGGTATATTCGTAGGACCGGGTGTCGAGAAAATCACGTTTTATAAAATGGGTAGATATGAATAAGTATGATTTTCTATAAACTACAAGTGTAGAAACACTTGTACATAAAAGATCCGACAAAATATTGAGTTTTTACAAAAGTTGTCGGGAAGTTGTGAAGAGTGATTGTTTCTAAAAACGGGGTTTTTACAAGACTAAGTTATTATATGAATAGATCCACTAATATAAAGTGATCTACAAAACGACTCTTGGAAAAATTACAAGTTCATGTGGTAATACGACCTCGCAAAATAATCTACAATTTGAAGTGTTAAAACTTGTTTAGCATGTTGGAAATTTGTTTCGGATAAATTGTTGAGATGTTTTTGTAAAAGAAAATGATACGCTTGAAAGCGTGGCCACCTCCAGTTACAGGGGAAACTCTGGCGAAATTTTCTAAAAATCTAACACTTAGAATATTTACAAGTGTTGGAATTATTTTTGAAGTATTTACAAAATATATTTCGCCATGACTTTATTAAATATTCGGAGGTGGGATTTTCACAAAAATAAACGTGATAAATATTTATTCAATAAATATATTTTTCACAACACTGTTTATGATTATTTTTGTGAAAATGTATAAATATTACTTTTAGAGTAAAAATAATATTTACAAACTTTGTCGAACTCAAAATAATACAAACACTTATACGACAAGCATAAAAGTTACAACGGTAATTTCTATTACCACCTAATCATTAAAACGTAACTTACGCTTTACGCAGAAATATTCATCGACACGTATGTTGTCAACGTATTATTTTGGAAAAGAATTATGTAAAGAAAATATATTATTTTTGAGAAAAATAATTATATTTTGGAATAAGAAATAAATATATTAAGTGGGACTTAATGAGATAATATGAATACACATGTATTAAATCCCCCATCCTTGGGAAGGAAAGTAAAATACCAAGTATACACACGAAGCGGTTGTCTAACCGTTTCCCCAAAAATATCAACTATGAAGCTAAAGCACGGCCATCCGTCTAATAGCATTAGCACATGTAGGTCGTTGCGCAGCACACGGATATTCGGATACTGATTTAGTGACGCCTTCACTGTGAGTTCATGTCCCCCTTTTCTCTTAACTGTTTTCAGTTTTATAAACTGCGGGGTGAAATACATGTTACAATGATTATGGATATGTTATACATGGTATGGTTAGCATAAGGAGGGTGTTACTTAGATCATGTGAATGGGTAGGCGGAAACTTGAGGTCATTAATCCTCAGGGTAGGACCGAGGGGCAGGAGCGGTAGATCTATTTGGGTGTAGCGAGCCCAGTCCCAGGTCCAGCAGAACGGACCTTGGGATGACTTTGTTCCCGACGCATAAATTTGCTAGGTTTGAGCCTTCCTACTTGCATTTACACATATCAATGGCCTTGCAAACCATTGGTGATCTCTTTTTCCTTATTTGCTACATACCAGGGTTTTTGATAAAGATAAAGGTTTATTTACTCATTTTCGCATGAACTCGCTCAACATTATTGTTGATTTTTCAACTTACATGTATTTCAGGGAATTAAGGATCTGGCACGGTTTAGCAGGATTTCCCGCTGCATTTAGATTCAGAGTCATCCGGGGTTCAAGGCTCATGGCTCTTTCCTGGACAAGCCATAGCCCCTGAACCATGTTTATTTTGTTGCATTATGGTAGTGGTTGTACTGTTTAAGACAAGTAATGGTTGTTGGGTGTTTACCCATTTAGACAATGTTTGACAATTTTATTTTCAATGGATGACTTTGCATGATTTTAAATTCATATAGCTTGTTATGGTTAAGCTATGGTATTAAGAAGTCACACCAAATTAACCACGCTTCCGCAAAGCCAGGGTGTGACAGCTTGGTATCAGAGCTCTGATCATAGCGAACTAGGGTTCATTTTGAGTCTAGACTATGATCACTAGGGCTCTCACGAAAATGTTTTTCTGCATACCACTTAAGTCCAGATCCAAAACTTTTTATAAACAAATGTTGAGCATATTTTATTATTTTTTTAGGCTCAGTCTGGGAGGCTGAGGCTCGGTCTGAGAGACTGAGGCTCGGTCTGGGAGGCCGAGGCTCGATCTAACGGATCGAGGTAGTTGTCTAGTGGGACTAGGGAGTCAGTCTGGGAGGCTGGGAAATGTTTGCTAGTGGGACTAGGGAGTCAGTCTGGGAGGCTGGGAAATGTTTGCTAGTGGGACTAGGGAGTCAGTCTGGGAGGCTGGGAAAAGTTGGCTAGTGGGACTAGGAAGAACAGTCTGGGAGGCTGGGAGGCTAGTGGGACTAGGAGGAATATGTGATTATTATGTGGTAACTTGTGTGATTACCTGATTTGCTGATATTTGTGCATACTTGTGATTGTATTACAGACTCATGGATACCTCAGATACAGGAGATTCGGACACTACTGGACCCCGACCCATGGAGTCAGACGAGAGTATGTCATCAGAGCACGAGGTGCACACCTCGGATTATACCAGTACAGACGACGACGACTTTCCAGCCATTCGCACTACCTGACGGCGTCGATGAGCCCATCGTTGGTGGTCCTGCTGCGGATCTTCCTCTCGCTGTGATTCCCGCCCCGATTCCTCTTGCATCCTACCCAGCTTATGAGCTTATGCTTGATGCCGAGGCTGGTGACGATATTGATCTTTTCGATGATGAGCTATACGAGGACGAGGATCCTGACCCAGCTCTTTTGCCCGCTGGCGGTCTTTTGATGATCGCCGGTGCTCCTGCCGGAGACTCGCCTGTTCATTCTCCAGCTCCAGACTCCTTTGAGTCTGTGGCATCTGCTCCATCACATGTGGCGAGCACGCAGCTTTTCGTTCATGACTCGGATCCTGACCAGGCGTCATCTGCCGCCCCTATGCCGAGCTTTGTTTTTGAGCATGACGATATCGAGGATTCTGACCCTGTATTTCCTCCTGGATTCGATCCAGACCGTGATATTGAGTTCGTTCATATGGACCAGCCTGTAGAGGACCCCGTTGACCCTGCCGACCCTTTTGATCCTATCGATCCGGACTTTGACTTCGATATGGCGTTTGACGATCCCGAGCCTGCAGTAGCTCCAGAGCAGGCCGCTGTTTTCGATCCCGCACATGAGCATGGTTTGGCACATGCTGATGTTCCTGTTGATCCTATTTTGGCGGGTCAGCCACTTGGCGATGTTCCTGTTGATGATATTCCTTTGTTAGATGCTGACCATGTTGTTGATCCTCTTGTTGACCCTCTGATCGCTGACGTTCCAGTTGACCCTCATGACGATCATGTTGATCCTGTTGTTGCTCACGTTGATCCTGTTTTAGCTCCTGTTGATCCCTTACCTATTGAGCCCGAGCATGCTCTGTTTGCAGAGCACATGGATCCCCCTGACGAGGAGGCTCAGCACGGTTGGATACCGGCTGACGAGGATGTTCCGCCGCTTCCTCCTCACCGCATGGATACTCACCATCCCGAGTTCTCGTTTCAGATTCCTTCTGTCATACCTCCAGCGGGGCCTGGAGAGGGCTCTTCCGCCCATCCATTTGGCCATGTACCGATGCCATTACCTGTCATGCCTCAGATAGCATCCATCCCATCTTCTGTTGCACCTATCGATCTTACCAGCACGCCATTACTTTGGTCCTCTTCCTCACCCATGCCACCCACAGATCCATACCACCCATTTCATTTGGGTCATACTATTGAGGATCTTTTGATGTCATTTGTACACCAGCATGATTCCCATTCTCAGCGTTTGCAGGAGCTCGAGAGAGCTCAGATGCCTCCTTATCCATATCTTGGACCGTCATCCTCATCTGCTCAGCCATTTCGGTCTTTTCCTCCTGACATTGTTGCTCGACTTTCGATCCTAGAGCAGCAGATTGCATCCGTGATCCGCACCCAGCAGGCCTTGGAGGAGGATTGGCTTCTCTTTCGCCGCCTACATTATCCTCCACCACCACCACCATTCTAGAGATCATCGACGTTACCAGGGTAGACACCGGTGAGACAGCCGCGATTGTTATGCACAGCTTTTGAAGACCATTTGACTACACAGATTTTTGTTGATACATGTGATGTATTGATTGTATGTAACACTGATATGATGTATTTTGTACAGGGGTGATGTAACCCCTATGTGATTGATGGATGTACTAACACACTTACTATGCTTATGGTCTTGATATATATGCAATCGCCGCATTCTCATCATATCTGATTTACTTGATTGATTATTTTTATATTTGGACATGGGATGTTGGACATGGGATGTTGTGTGTGATATATTGATAACATGAGATGTTATATGCTATTACTATTACTATATACGTATGATTTCTATGGCCTAATCGACGTACGCATCTTTAGAAAATGGCACCAAGACGTCAACCGCAGCCGATGCCCACGACTCAAGAAGAACTGCAAGGAATCATTGCTGCCGCGATTGCTCAGTATGCTGCATCGCAGGGAGGACCCAGCTGGAGTAGCTCCAATGGCAATGGCAACCAGAATCCCACTCATGGTAACCCTAAGTCTTTAAGACGTACCATGGTCTAATTGGACTCCTGTAGCAATTACTAAAGCAGTCCCTATATTGAAACGAATGTGCAGGGTGCACCTTCAAGCAGTTTCTGGACTGTAAGCCCACAAACTTCGACGGCACGGGCGGTGCTGTTGCCTTCGTTCGTTGGGCAGAGAAGACTGATTCCACCATCCGTATGAGCAAATGTGCGATCGACCAGCAGGTCACTTACATTTCAGGGCTGTTTCTAGATGGAGCCCTATCTTGGTGGAACCTTCAAGTGCAAACTCTAGGCGAAGCTGCCGCCTACACCCTGTCTTGGGCCGAATTGAAAGAGCTTATGCGGAAGAAGTACTGCTCTCGCGCGGAGATTCAAAAGCTTGAAACTGAGTTTTGGCACTTAAAGATGGAAGGGTCGAAGATAGCGGAATATGTTCAGAGATTCCACGATCTGTCTCACGTGGTACCTTATATGGTAACACCCGAGTTTAAGAGGGTTGAGCGCTTCATCTGGGGATTGGCTCCTCAGATAATCAGTATGGTGACTTCTTCCAAACCCGCAACCATCACAGAAGCCATCGATCTGAGTGTGGCTTTAACTGAAGAAGCGATTCGGTTAAACAAGTTCGATGAGATTGAACCCAAGGGAAAGGAGACTCATGTGGAGTCATCTAGTGGCAATAAGCGGAAGTTTTCAAGTTTCAAGCAAAGCACCGGGACGGTGGTCAAGAAGGGAGAAGCGAATGCACCAACTCAAGATTCAGTTGGTGGTGGAAAGAAGAGCAGGGGATACATGGGTGCACAGCCCAAGTGCAACTCATGTCAAAAACATCACTCCGGTCGTTGTGGATTGAAAGTTTGTGAAGCATGTGGAAAGGTTGGCCACCTGAAGGAGACTTGTTGGGCAAATGCTGGCCGGGGAGGTCAGGGAGGAAATGGAAATAGAAACAACCGTGGTGGTGCTGGGAACCGCCCACAAGGAAATCAGGGTGGAAATGGAAACCGTGCTAACCAAGCAGGCACCGTGAACCGAAACCAGGGAAACCACCAGGCTGGGAACAATGGTGGAAACGGGCAGAGGCCCGGGTGTTTTAATTGTGGAGATCAAGGGCACTTCAAGAGGAACTGTCCGGAATTGACCCAAGCTCGTGGAAGAGTTTTCAACATGGAGGCCAGGGAAGCGCGCCAGGATCCCAATGTTGTTACTGGTACGTTCCCTGTAAACCAACGCTATGCGTCTGTTTTGTTTGATACTGGTGCCGATTATAGCTTCGTATCGCTAGAATTTAAGAACATGCTTGGTTTAGCCGCTAGTAAGTTAGATATTCCTTATTCGATCGAGCTAGCTAATGGGAAGTTAGTAGAAGCCAATGAAATGATTAGAGGTTGTGTAATCGAGTTAGGAGAGCGTGAGTTTGCTCTCGATCTACTACCAGTCCAGTTAGGAAGCTTCGACGTGGTAGTAGGGATGGATTGGTTAGCAAGTAACAAGGCGGAGATTGTTTGTCACGAGAAGATTGTTCGTATTCCGACCGACGATGGTGAGACCATTGTTGTTCATGGAGAGAAGCGTGAGACGCCGTTGCGGATTATCAGCTGTCTGAAAGCAAGAAAGTGTTTGAAGAAAGGGTGTGTTGCTTTTCTAGCACACATCGTGGATAAAAAGGCTGCTGAGCCGAAGATCGAAGACATCCCTGTCGTAAGGGAGTATCCGGAAGTCTTTCCAGAAGACTTGCCTGGCTTGCCGCCTCAGAGGCAAGTGGAATTTCGCATCGACTTAGTTCCAGGCGCCGCGCCTGTGGCTAAGGCACCTTATAGACTTGCCCCGTCTGAGATGCAAGAGCTATCGACGCAACTTCAAGAATTGTTGGATAAGGGTTTTATCCGACCAAGCTTCTCGCCTTGGGGAGCTCCAGTTTTGTTTGTCAAGAAGAAGGATGGTAGTTTCCGTATGTGCATTGACTACAGAGAATTGAACAAGCTGACGATCAAGAATAGGTATCCTTTGCCAAGGATTGATGATCTGTTTGACCAACTTCAAGGTTCAAGTTTCTACTCCAAGATCGATCTTCGATCTGGATATCATCAACTTCGGATACAGGAGGAAAGTATCCCGAAGACAGCCTTCAGAACTCGTTATGGGCACTACGAGTTCCTTGTCATGCCGTTTGGTTTAACAAACGCACCTGCAGTGTTCATGGATTTGATGAACCGAGTTTGTAAGCCGTACCTGGATAAGTTCGTGATTGTGTTCATCGACGACATCTTGATCTACTCAAAGACGAAGGCAGAACACGAGCAACACCTCAGAGCTATCTTAGAGCTACTGAAGAAGGAGCAGTTGTATGCCAAATTTTCTAAGTGTGAGTTTTGGCTGAGAGACGTGCAATTCCTTGGGCACGTGGTAAATGAAAGTGGAATTCATGTGGATCCAACCAAGATCGAGGCGATCAAGAACTGGGAAGCGCCAAAGACGCCAACCGAGATCCGGCAATTCTTGGGTTTGGCTGGTTATTATCGAAGATTTATTGAGGATTTTTCGAAGATCGCTCAGCCATTGACGCTCCTCACGCAAAAGGATAAAAAGTTTGATTGGGGAATCAAACAGGATGAAGCATTTCAGTTGTTGAAGGATAAGCTTTGCAACGCGCCAATCTTAGCTCTACCGGAAGGTACCGACGATTTTGTGGTATACTGCGACGCTTCGCGTCAAGGATTGGGTTGTGTGTTGATGCAACGTCAAAAGGTTATCGCCTACGCATCACGCCAACTGAAGGTACATGAAAAGAACTATACCACGCACGATTTGGAGCTAGGCGCAGTGGTTTTTGCTTTGAAGATTTGGAGACACTACCTTTACGGTACGAAGTGTACGATCTTTACAGATCACAAAAGCCTCCAACATATATTCAACCAGAAGGAGTTGAATATGAGGCAAAGGCGATGGGTTGAGTTGCTGAACGATTACGACTGCGAGATCAAGTATCATCCGGGGAAGGCGAATGTGGTCGCCGATGCCCTAAGTCGCAAGGAGAGAATCAAGCCCATAAGGGTTAGGGCTATGGAAATGATTATCCAAACCGATCTTTCTTCACGCATTCGAGCAGCGCAAAAAGAAGCTCTCAGGGAGGGAAACCTTGAGAAAGAATATCTCCGTGGGATGGAGAAGATATTGGTTCCAAACAGGGAAGGAACGTTATGTTTTGAGAAAAGGATTTGGGTTCCTTTGTTTGGTGATTTAAGAGAAGTTATTTTTGATGAAGCTCACAAATCACGGTACTCTATCCACCCGGGAGCGGATAAGATGTACCAAGATCTTAAGGATTATTATTGGTGGCCTAGGATGAAAGGCGATGTTGCTATTTATGTGAGCCAATGTTTGACTTGCGCTAAGGTTAAGGCAGAATACCAGAAGCCTTCGGGACTTCTGCAGCAACCGAAAATTCCCCAGTGGAAGTGGGAAGAAATATCCATGGATTTTGTTACAAAGTTGCCAAGAACGCCTAAGGGCCATGACACTATCTGGGTGATAGTGGATCGCTTGACGAAGTCAGCACACTTCTTGCCCATCCGTGAAAAGGATCATACAAGCAAATTGGCTGAAATTTACATGAGAGAGATTGTCACTCGCCATGGAGTACCCCTCTCGATTATTTCTGATAGGGATGGAAGGTTCGTATCGAGGATATGGCAATCCTTCCAGGAAGCTTTTGGTTCGAAGCTGAATATGAGCACCGCTTTTCACCCGCAGACCGACGGCCAAAGTGAGCGGACGATTCAGACATTGGAAGACATGCTGAGAGCATGTGTGATGGATTTAGGCGGTAGCTGGGATAAGCATTTACCCCTGGTTGAGTTTTCATACAACAACAGCTACCACACCAGTATTGGTGCCGCGCCATTCGAAGCTTTATATGGACGCAAGTGCAGGTCGCCGCTCTGTTGGTCTGACGCAGGTGATAGACAACTGGTAGGTCCCGATGTAGTTCAGGAAACTACAGATAAGATCGCGCAAATCCGAGATCGCATTAGCGCGGCTCGTGATCGCCAGAAGACCTATGCAGATCTGAAAAGGAAACCTCAAGAGTTTGAGGTTGGGGATATGGTTTTGTTGAAGGTATCACCCTGGAAGGGTGTAGCACGCTTTGGGAAGCGTGGGAAGTTGAATCCACGCTACATTGGTCCTTTCAAGGTTTTGAAAAGAATTGGAACAGTAGCATATAAGTTGGATCTACCTGCCGAGCTGAATAACGTTCACGATACATTTCATGTATCCAATCTTAAGAGGAGTCCAACTCAAGTTAACGTTGCCATTCCTACCGACGAGATTCATATTGATGACACGCTCCACTTCGTTGAAGAACCTGTTGAGGTCACGGATTGGAAAGTTAACAAGACCCGCAGGAGCAGTGTCAAGCTCGTCAAAGTTCGCTGGAATGCTAGACATGGTCCTGAATTCACCTGGGAGCGTGAAGACCGAATGAAAGAAAAATACCCCCACCTGTTTCCTAAGAACCCTGCTTCTTCAAGCAGAACCTAAATTTCGGGACGAAATTTATTTAACGGGGGGAGAATGTGACAACCCTCTCAAAACCAGGTATCCGTACGACTTAATTAATTATTAATTGTTGCCTAATTACTGTGCTTTACTGAGTTTGCTGATAAACTGCTACTTGATTGTTGGTACTTGTACATATCTGCATCATACTTTGATATTCCTGTCACTACACTACTTATTTATTGAACCTTAGTGACAAACATGATGCACAAAAGCACAGTAGCACTAAACGGATACACAGTGAACATGCTGATATAGCCAGCATCAGGCAAACACTGCCTCCAAAGGCCTGAATGAGCCAGAATTATTTTACTACACCCATAGTGTGTGTAGGGATACAAGGATTGTATGATTACGTCTCTAGGAATAAGATATAGAGATTTGGATGTGCCTAAAACATACTTTAAGCACAAAACACAGCACTTTTATCAACACACTAGCTTCTAGCTAATTAATAAAGTGCCAAAACATGAGGAATTATTCCTGACACCTTGCAGAATAAATTGTGTCGCTAAAAATATTATTTATGACGCTTAACGGATATCTTAAGCACTTTAACGGATTACTATCCGACCGAACAACCGGACAATACCCGGAACATAAAAATATTGCCAAAATTAATATTGGTATTTTTCTGAGCCAGTTAGGGTCCCTGATTACCCTAACACCCGCTTCCTAATGCATTAAACAACTAACGAGGTTAGTACCTTAAAGTAACGCACTTAACCAAACTGAACCGTAACTGAACGATTGAAAACGAACCGAGCACCATTACATCCTAAAGATTTCGGCCAACCAAGGAAGGACAAGAGTACGAGTTTTATTATTTTATATTGGATTGCACGAGGATCGAGACGACTTTTTCTATAAATTCACTCATCTCTCACACACTCAAGAACACACACTTCACTTTCACTCTCTCTCCCTCTCCCCTTGCTCCCTCTCGGCCGTGAGCCACCCCACCCCCACATCCATTGTCGGTTCAAGTCTTGCAAGTTCCAAGTATACTCAAGTGTTGGTGGTTACGTACAACGGAGCTCGGAACAAACGGAACGCGGAGGACCTCTACCGTTTGCTATTATCCACGCAGTTTTCGCCATAGATCTTCCCTAGCCCCGAGCTAGAGGTATAACGTTTAAAACTCATTATTAATCGTGTCTAAAGTGGTTAAAAGGATTTTTGATGGTTGAATGTCGATAACCCGCTAAATGAAACTTTAAAGTCTTCAAAAACGTGTATTTCGTTGGATAAAAGCACATAACGCGTGTAAAAGTCGTAGTACTTGAAGATGTTGATTAATATGGCCCGATCTACGATGTGGTGGCTCTCATCATCGTTTAACCCGACTTTGTCCGGATCGCGTATCTTGACATACACTTGTTTCTTGTGTACAAGGGTTAAAAGGTGAAACTCCACCACACGGGAAACATGAACTTGTGTAAAAATGTTTTGACATGAAAAATAGTATCTAAAACAAGCCGATCTACGGATGTACAAGTGGTATATTCGTAGGACCGGGTGTCGAGAAAATCACGTTTTTATAAAAATGGGTAAGATATGAATAAGTATGATTTTCTATAAACTACAAGTGTAGAAACACTTGTACATAAAAGATCCGACAAAATATTGAGTTTTCACAAAAGTTGTCGGGAAGTTGTGAAGAGTGATTGTTTCTAAAAACGGGGTTTTTACAAGACTAAGTTATTATATGAATAGATCCACTAATATAAAGTGATCTACAAAACGACTCTTGGAAAAATTACAAGTTCATGTGGTAATACGACCTCGCAAAATAATCTACAATTTGAAGTGTTAAAACTTGTTTAGCATGTTGGAAAATTGTTTCGGTTGATTTAATAAATTGTTGAGATGTTTTTGTAAAAGAAAATGATACGCTTGAAAGCGTGGCCACCTCCAGTTACAGGGGAAACTCTGGCGAAATTTTCTAAAAATCTAACACTTAGAATATTTACAAGTGTTGGAATTATTTTTGAAGTATTTACAAAATATATTTCGCCATGACTTTATTAAATATTCGGAGGTGGGATTTTCACAAAAATAAACGTGATAAATATTTATTCAATAAATATATTTTTCACAACACTGTTTATGATTATTTTGTGAAAATGTATAAATATTATTTTTAGAGTAAAAATAATATTTACAAACTTTGTCGAACTCAAAATAATACAAACGCTTATACGACAAGCATAAAAGTTACAACGGTAATTTCTATTACCACCTAATCATTAAAACGTAACTTACGCTTTACGCAGAAATATTCATCGACACGTATGTTGTCAACGTATTATTTTGGAAAAGAATTATGTAAAGAAAATATATTATTTTTGAGAAAAATAATTATATTTTGGAATAAGAAATAAAATATATTAAGTGGGACTTAATGAGATAATATGAATACACATGTATTTAAATCCCCCATCCTTGGGAAGGAAAGTAAAATACCAAATATACACACGAAGCGGTTGTCTAACCGTTTCCCAAAAATATCAACTATGAAGCTAAAGCACGGCCATCCGTCTAATAGAATTAGCACATGTAGGTCGTTGCGCAGCACACGGATATTCGGATTACTGATTTAGTGACGCCTTCACTGTGAGTTCATGTCCCCCTTTTCTCTTAACTGTTTTCAGTTTTATAAACTGCGGGGGTGAAATACATGTTACAATGATTATGGATATGTTATACATGGTATGGTTAGCGTAAGGAGGGTTACTTAGATCATGTGAATGGGTAGGCGGAAACTTGAGGTCATTAATCCTCAGGGTAGGACCGAGGGGCAGGAGCGGTAGATCTATTTGGGTGTAGCGAGCCCAGTCCCAGGTCCAGCAGAACGGACCTTGGGATGACTTTGTTCCCGACGCATAAATTTGCTAGGTTTGAGCCTTCCTACTTGCATTTACACATATCAATGGCCTTGCAAACCATTGGTGATCTCTTTTTCCTTATTTGCTACATACCAGGGTTTTTGATAAAGATAAAGGTTTATTTACTCATTTTCGCATGAACTCGCTCAACATTATTGTTGATTTTTCAACTTACATGTATTTCAGGGAATTAAGGATCTGGCACGGTTTAGCAGGATTTCCCGCTGCATTTAGATTCAGAGTCATCCGGGGTTCAAGGCTCATGGCTCTTTCCTGGACAAGCCATGGCCCCTGAACCGTGTTTATTTTGTTTGCATTATGGTAGTAGTTGTACTGTTTAAGACAAGTAATGGTTGTTGGGTGTTTACCCATCTAGAAAATGTTTGACAATTTTATTTTCTATGGATGACTTTGCATGATTTTAAATTCATATAGCTTGTTATGGTTAAGCTATGGTATTAAGAAGTCACACCAAATTAACCACGCTTCCGCAAAGCCAGGGTGTGACAGAGTATGCCCGACACATGTTCAACAAACACGTGAAGTAAAGAGATGTGATCCCTAGCAACCCCTGTCCACGACAGGTGCTGAGTCCAAACTATAGTACTATCGTTGCTAGAGGCGGTATAGTGTAACACTATATAAGCATAGTACAAGCATTCATAGATCACGTATAACATGCGGGAGCGGTTAGCGTTGTAAAGTGTTTGCGTTGTGTGTTGTTGTGTTTTGTTATAGAACGTATGTATCACCCAAAAGTGCGTTAAAAGAAAATGGGTTCGAGTATACTCATAGTACGTGTTTAGCTAGTAAACACAGATTTGGATTGAAGGGAGCGCGTTGGAATTAGCCTGAGCATAGAACAGTAGCGTAAGCGTTGAACAATGCGTAAATGGAATGTCGGATGTGCTGAGTGTCGAATGATGATCCGGTCGAATGAGCATACCCATCCGAGCGGATGGTCATCCGAGCAGATGACCATTCGAACGGATGGCCATTCGACTGAGATGTGGGTGTTTGTAAATCATTTTGAAATTTGAAGTTTTTGTTGTAGCGTTTAAGCAATGTAAAGAATAGATGCCAAGTCATCCGGTCGGATGGTCATCCGGACGAATGGCCATTCGATCGGATGGCTATTCGATCGAGAAGTTGGTAGTTTGAAGTTTTCGTAAAATCGTTTAAGTTTTGAGAATTATAAAGGGGCAGTCCATCCGTTCGGATGGTCATCCAAACGGATGGCCATTCGATTAGGTGGTCTGTTGTTGAAGTTTTGATAAAATTTTCCAAGTGTCAAGCTTTGTGTTAACGGAGACGGCATGATGACGTGTCAAACAATGGAAATACACCAAGGTTCAGCTCATTCAATCGGATAGGAATCACCCCATTCGATCAGATTCACTGTTCTTGGATGAAGTTTCATGTTTGACCCGTTAATCGGTCATCTCTCCGGTGGAAATCCGTTTTCAAGCCGGTTCTCAACTAGGGAATAAGTAGAGGGCCTGAATGGGTCTAGATTCCATTGGTTTTGTGTAGAATGTTGAAGAAAAGTTCGAAAACAGATGAAAACGTTTGTAAAATGTTAAAATCTTGTTGAGATTTAAGTTAAAAGTATGGAAATCCTTTAGATCTGAACTAGTCTTGATGAGATGATGTCACACAACAGTTTGCATAAGCAACTGAGTGAGAACCACCTTCAAGGAGTCCGAATTAGGTGATTTCGAGAAGAAAATGTGTGATTTTGATGGAGAAGATGATGGAGAAGTGTGTAGTGATGATGATTGTACAAGATTTGAGGAGAAATACTTACGAAATAGCCTTGAATCGAGAGAAAAGTGACTTGGAGCGACTTGAGTGTGTGCTAGTAGGATGGAGATGTCACATCAGTGAACAGTAGTGTACGGGTGCTATTTATAGTGTGAGGGAGGGGTTAAGTCGGTGGAGAGTGCGAGGTGTCGGATAGCCTTTCGGTCGGATGGCCATCCGGTTGGATGGTTATCCGAGCGGATGTCCATTCGACCGATTGTCCATTCGATAGGCCGTGTTGCGTTTTGTTAGTTTCCGACTTTTGTTTCGTGTGTTAAGCGTTGTGTTGCGTTTAATCGAGTTGCGAGTAAGCGTTGAGCGTTGTAAGCGTCGCGTTGAGCTAACCACATAACATTTAAACAAATCATCACGCAATAGTCAAACCATCACATAATTGCATAAAAAGTAAATCTGTGTTTCGAGTTTGCATTGCGATAACGTTTTGTAGGATCGTATTCGGACCCGAACGAGTCAATCAGAAGAGCTCTTGATCTGTTTCAGAGGCGGAAACAAAGAAACAGATGCAGAAAACAGCTTAAATCACTTTAATTTGCCTTGTATACTGATTAGAAACTGTTTACAATCAAACGGCACTTCGGCAGCACTTCGGTACTGGAAGCATGAACAGTTTACCTATGATTTCGCTTGAAGACCTTTATATAGACTTCAGATTCCGCTTGAAAATGTCAAAGTGCATTTCAAGCGAAATTAACACTTGTGATTCCGCTTGAAACTCTCACTTGACATTTCAAGCGGAATTAGATGCTTTCAAGCGAAATCAGCTTCAAACACACCTAAGCCTATTTTCTCGTACAACGTGCCCTGATCTAACAATCTAGAACAAGACTCGATACAAGACGAAGCCGATAGACGTAGTGCACCAACAAACTCCCCCTCGGATATTGACGAAGTCTTCGGTGTCGAGTCTTCACAATCTTCAATCTTTATCAGTCTTTGGGCTTCCAGAATCTTGATTTGGCTTTATCAACTAATCTCCCCCTCGGATGATGCTCCATCAATCTCTGTCATCTTCAGGATCAATTCCTAGCCTTTGCCTCTTTAGACTCTTTCTCTCTAACAGACTCCCCCTCAACTTGTTCTGAGATCGTAGTCTGACTCACAAAGTCTTCAGATATCAGAATCTGACTCTACAATATTCAAACTTCCTTTGATGTTTGATGTGTGTAAAATGCAACATATAAATTACATCAAACGAGGCATAAAACTAACCCTTTTTAAGTACTAATGTTGGAAAAAGAGTGCTTTTGTCTTCCTTTTGTATTTTCAGGATTAAATGAGCTCAAATTCACAAAAGAAGCAAAAAGACAGCTAAATCTAACATAAATACAAGAAAAGGAACACAAGTGGATTGCCCGACCCCTCAACGGCATCCTCCCAAGCAAAATAGAGAAGACAGAAGACTGAACACGCCCCGTGCTCAGCCAGCACGGGGTCGTGCCCAAGAAGCAGCAGAAAAGACAAACCTATAGAAGCTTCTATTGCCCACCACGGGGCCGTGTCCAGCGGACACGGGGGCGTGGCGAAAGTACAGCAGGCGCATTAATTGTAATTGCGAATTACAATTAATGAAGAGAGAGAGTGTCAGACAGGCACGGGGGCGTGTCCAGCGGACACGGGGCCGTGCCCAGCCTTCTGTTCAGCCTATAAATAGGAGTGCTTGGTTTCATTGAAACTCATCCCTTGGCACACCACCTCTCTCACACTTTATCCACCACCCACCACCATCACAACACCATCATCCACCACCATCATCCACCACCATCATCCATTGTCCATCATAGAGTGTGTGAGTCGTCTCGGGATCCAAGATTGATCGTAAGAGTTCTTGACAATCAAGGCCATGTTTGCCTAAGTCTCTTACATCACTTGATGAAGACAAGTGTTTAGTATAATACTTTTTGTTTTTAATCTTTTGCACTTTTTATTTGGTTTTGTATTAATGAATTTAATAACTAGTTACTTATGTTGAAGGTGATCTTTCCTTATCGTTTGTCCGTGGTGTCTTGGCATTATTTTACTGTCTATATAAAATAAAAGATTTTCACCATTCATATCTCCACGGTCTATATGGAGGTATGTTGGCTACCTGGTCGGGGGTTAAGGGAACGGTTTGGTAAGGGTCTTGCCCTTGTTCAGCGTTTAGAGGTCCTGCAAAGGGCCTGGGTCAAATTTAGTAGGACCTCCTTCAATACCCAAAGGTATTGGATGGCGGGGGTCCAAACTCTTTAACCCCCTCATAAGTTAACTACTATTAATACTATAACCCGGCTATTTAGGACTGTATCCCTGCTGACTCAGACTACTTAGTCGAGGGTAACGTCACCGCCAAAAGCGGGGCCTACCATAATTTGCATTAATAACTTAATTCATTATCTTCCAATAATCCAACCCTTTAGGATTGTATCCTTGCTGACTCAAACTACTGGGTTGAGTGTAACGTCGCCTTCAAAAGAGGGGCCTACTACAATAACTAAGATAATCTCTTAAACAAGTGCAAAAGTGCGAAAATAATCAAAGGTTATACTAATACACGAGTCGGATCCAAGTGATTCATCTTGTCTATCTGTTTTTATTTTTATTTTATTTTTCAGCATTTAGTTAGTTTTTATTTTCTAAGTTTAAAAACCTTTTCTAACTTTTTGATTTGACGTTGAGGATAAACCGGTACTAAAAGATCTTGTGTCCTTGGACGACCTCGGTATCTTACCAACACTATACTACGTCCACGATGGGTGCACTTGCCCATATGTGTGTTTAGTGTTAGTAAATATCGTGTTTTATAAATTTAAAACTTGGCTAAAAGTGTAAAAAGGGCTTAAATATACATTAAAAATATATTACACTACACGCACATCAAGTTTTTGGCGCCGTTGCCGGGGACACAAGGATTTTAAGAAAGTTAGGAATCAACGGCCTAATCATATTTTTATCTTTTTTTAATTTTTTAGGATTTTCTTAGTTTTTCAGCTTCTGCAGAGCTCAGCACGGGCCGTGTCTGGTCGGACACGGGCCGTGCCCAGCGTAGTCACTGGCAGTTTTTAGTTTTCCAAGTTACAGAAGGCTGACCACGGGGCCGTGTCGGTGCAACACGGGGCCGTGTCCACCTCTCCAGTAACTGGGATCAGGAAAACAATCACTGTAACTCCGACCACGGGCCGTGTTCACTGAGCACGGGGCCATGGTGAACTTTCTGACTAGCATTCTTTTCTGTTTTTATTGCAGGACTTGGAACCAGACGCCATCCTACATAGTGTATGAGCTCCAGTTCTAATAAGGACATAAAAGAACCTCTAGAAGAACCCGAACGCTTTCTCAGAAAAAGACTAAAAGCCAAACACCAAGAGAAAGTTTCGGGGAATCCACCTCCAATGGCGGACTAACGTACTCTCATGGATTATCTACGACCCACCGTAGGTAACCTAGGTGCCGCTATCAATGCACCGAATGTTGAAGCCAATAACTTCGAACTTCGGCCGCATTTGATACAAATGCTCCAAAACTCCGCAACCTTCCATAGGCTTGCGGACGAGGATCCCCGTCTACATATTACTAATTTCTTAGAAATATGTGATACCTTTCGGATCAATGGAGCATCAAATGACGCCATCCGCCTTCGAATGTTCCTTTCTCGCTAAAAGACCGAGCAAAAGCTTGGCTCAACACCCTCCCAGCTGGATCGGTAAACACCTAGGATGAACTAGCCCAAAAATTTCTATATAAGTATTTCCCTCCCGCTAAAACGGCTAAATTAATGACTGAAATTAATACATATTCACAAGAGGACGGGGAATCCTTATATGAAACTTGGGAAAGGTTCAAGGAACTATTGCGAAAGTGTCCACATCATGGCCTTGCGATATGGCAACAAGTATCCACTTTCTATAATGGGTTGTTGCCACACACAAGGCAAACACTTGACTCTAGCTCCAGGGGACTTTTAGGTAATCACCGCCCGCATGAAATATATAACAAATTGAGGAAATTGCTCAAACCAATTTTCAGTGGCACACTCCCCGAGGCAATAAATCTATTGCCCCGGGCGCCCATAAGGTTGATGAAAGCACTTCTTTACAAGCCCAAATCGAGGCCCTTTCTTCAAAAATAAAAAAAATGGAAATGACAAAAACAGTCTCGGTTATGGCTTGTGAAGGGTATGGTGGGCCACATGAAAATTGGAGTTGTATGAAAGAAACAGACGATCAACAAGAGTCGGTAAGCTACATTGATAATAGACCTAGGCCGTCGGGTCCTCCAACGGGCACTTACAACCAAGGATGGCGAAACCACCCAAACCTTGGTTGGAGAGAACCCGGCAATAGTAGTAACCAACAAACCCAACCAACAAACTTTCAACAACCAAGAAATGAGTCACAAAATTTCACTCAACAACAAGGTGGACGAGAAAGGCTGGAAGATACTATATCTCGCCTCATCTCCGACACTGAAAAGAAAAACTTGGAAAGGTTTCTACAATTAGAATCAAATTTTAGAAATCAACAAGCTAGTATTCAAAACATAGAAAAGCATTTAAATCAACTAGCTCAAAATTTTTCTGAGAGACCACAAGGTGCATTACCAAGCAATACCGAAACAAACCCAAAAGCGCAAGTTCATCTCATCACGTTGCGAAACCGCACCGTGGGGCCTGCGGAAGCACCACCGCCGACAGAAGAGACAATACCCCCGCCTCTGCAGGAGAAGAACTCCCCTCCATCATCAGAGCCTACCAAGGCTCCTCGAGTTTCGTACCCCGGTAGGTTAATTCGTCAAAAGACCAATGAGCAATTCGCAAAATTCGAAAGTCTATTAAAACAATTGCATGTCAATATTCCTTTTATTGATGTTTTAACCCAAATGCCCAAATACTCTAAGTTCATGAGGGACTTCCTCACTCATAAAAAGAAAATTGAAACTTTGCAATTAGTTAACTTAGGCGAAGAATGCTCTGCACTCGTACTCAACAAACTTCCCCAAAAGAAAATCGACCCTGGAAGCTTCACAATTCCTTGCTCAATCGGGGACTCCCCCGTTCGTAATGCATTAGCCGACCTTGGGGCTAGCATTAACCTCATGCCCTCATCAATGTTTAAAAGACTCGGCCTAGGAACAACGAGTCCTACAAAAATGAGCATACAACTTGCTGATCGATCCGTCAAATTCCCGCAAGGTGTCATCGAAAATGTCCTAGTAAAGGTAAACAAATTCGTCTATCCGGCCGATTTTGTCATACTCGATATGGAAGAAGACACCGAAGTCCCCCTCATACTAGGGAGACCATTTCTCACCACCGCACGAGCAGTGGTAGACATGAATGACGGAACGCTCACCCTAAGGTACGGGGATGATGAAGTAAAATTCGGGGTTGGGAAGAGAATAGAGGACGACGACCCGGTCAACTACATGAAGGTTATTGTTTCGAGTTTGGATGATGCTCTCCGACGGTGCAACATGGGATGCCAAACATCCCACTCGGAAAATATATAACCTCACATTGGGTCTAGCCAAGGACCCTTATAAACGTGGCGCACCACGGAGGCATTCCGCGGAACTATCCTTAGTTTAGTTTAATCTTTTAGTTTTAATTTGCAGGAATAAAGCACACTCATGATGGTAAGGGATGAAAAGGGGAACGAGAAACATGACCCCATGCACAAGAACAAGGCAACCCGACATCAATTTCTCCATTACATAAGGTTCAACACGGGCCGTGTCCAACCAACACGGCCCCGTGCTGCACCCCCTGCAAAAAAATGCCCAGTTCAGGTAACTGGACACGGGCCGTGTTCACCAGACACGCCCCCGTGTCCAGGCTTCTGTTTCTTTTCTTTAATTTTCGTTACTGGCACCTGAACACGGGGTCGTGTCCGGTCCCCACGGGGCCGTGTCCAGACTGCCAGTAACATAAATTTTTGCTTTTAACACCATATTACACATCTAATCAACCTAAAAATTTAATTTTGGGACACATTGAGGACAATGTGTAATTTAAGTGTGGGGGGGAAGCTAAAACCTTGAAATTTTGCAAAAGCCTTACACAAAACTCCATTGGAACCGCTAAACACCCCAAATTGTTTTTCAAAAAAAAAAAATCATTTTTTTTGTCTAAAGTTTAAGTTAGGAATCCTAAGATTAATAAGGTTATATTTTTACAAATTTACAACCGAGAGCGTCGTGATAAAAAGAACCAACATACGAAAATTACGAAACGGCATGACAAGCTTGAGTTAAAATTTGATTATATATACTTGATCACATAGAAAAACCCATTCCCACAAAAAGTGAGTTTTGAGCCTTTATTGAGCATACAAATTTACATCTTTAGACTAAATGCTCATTTTTCGTTTCTTGTGTGAATAGCCGCTTGGTTCTTACGACTCTAGAACTTGCCACGACGATTCATTCCCGGTCCTTACCAACTTAAACCCAAGTAAGTAAATGATGGAGGCATTAGGACTAACCCTTTTTTCTTTCAAAACCATTATTTTTAATTTTCTTTTCACCCACCTAAAAACTCCCCCTAGTTAACCCCTTTGAGCCTAAACCTTTCATTTCTTCACCCTAAAAACCCTTTTACCCACCAAAACCCTTTTTATTTTTACCCTTTATTTTAGTAACAAGCTCGGTTTTTCGTGTGACGAAAAAAAATATAAAATAAAATAAATGATGAAGTTTGAAATAAACAAACAAAGCTCTTAAAACAAAAAGCTTGTTTGAAGAAATACTTCACAAAAAAATAAAAAGTCACTAAAACAAAATGTTTTACGAAAACCGACGCTTTTTACGCTTTTCGCCCTTCTCTGCTAACCACTAACCCATTCACCCACCTTTAGCCCAAGCCTTTACCCAAAAAGTCCTCTTGATATTTACAAAGGTAACAAGTTAAAAAGGAGGAGGATTGATTGTTTGGCAAGCTTATAGTAGGAATAAGTTCCATGCCGCTCTCGAGTGATTCACTAAAATACACATTCGGCCGAGTGTGAGTGATTTCTCCGGTGAGGTATGTGAACTTGTATATAAATGGAATTTTAAAAAAAGGCATGTTATGCCCAAATAAATAATTTATCCTATGAAACGTTCTAAATAAATCATAACGAATAGGATTGTAAATAATTAAAAATAAAGCCTGAAAAGATCTTGGATTCCCGACGCTCGATGACAAGCCAAAACCTTCTCTTCTACCCATTCCATTTGGAAGTGTAAGCCACATATTAAAGAGTTTTGCTTGAGGACAAGCAAAAGTTCAAGTGTGGGAGTATTTGATGTGTGTAAAATGCAACATATAAATTACATCAAACGGGGCATAAAACTAACCCTTTTTAAGTACTAATGTTGAAAAAAGAGTGCTTTTGTCTTCCTTTTGTATTTTCAGGATTAAATGAGCTCAAATTCACAAAAGAAGCAAAAAGACAGCTAAATCTAACATAAATACAAGAAAAGGAACACAAGTGGATTGCCCGACCCCTCAACGGCATCCTCCCAAGCAAAATAGAGAAGTCAGAAGACTGAACACGCCCCGTGCTCAGCCAGCACGGGGTCGTGCCCAAGAAGCAGCAGAAAAGACAAACCTATAGAAGCTTCTATTGCCCACCACGGGGCCGTGTCCAACGGACACGGGGGCGTGGCGAAAGTACAGCAGGCGCATTAATTGTAATTGTGAATTACAATTAATGAAGAGAGAGAGAGTGTGTCAGACAGGCACGGGGGCGTGTCCAGCGGACACGGGGCCGTGCCCAGCCTTCTGTTCAGCCTATAAATAGGAGTGCTTGGTTTCATTGAAACTCATCCCTTGGCACACCACCTCTCTCACACTTCATCCACCACCCACCACCATCACAACACCATCATCCACCACCATCATCCATTGTCCATCATAGAGTGTGTGAGTCGTCTCGGGATCCAAGATTGATCGTAAGAGTTCTTGACAATCAAGGCCATGTTTGCCTAAGTCTCTTACATCACTTGGTGAAGACAAGTGTTTAGTATAATACTTTTTATTTTTAATCTTTTGCACTTTTTATTTGGTTTTATATTAATGACTTTAATAACTAGTTACTTATGTTGAAGGTGATCTTTCCTTATCGTTTGTCCGTGGTGTCTTGGCATTATTTTACTGTCTATATAAAATAAAAGATTTTCACCATTCATATCTCCACGGTCTATATAGAGGTATGTTGGCTACCTGGTCGGGGGTTAAGGGAACGGTTTAGTAAGGGTCTTGCCCTTGTTCAGCGTTTAGAGGTCCTGCAAGGGACCTGGGTCAAATTTAGTAGGATCTCCTTCAATGCCCATAGGTATTGGATGGCGGGGATCCAAACTCTTTAACCCCCTCATAAGTTAACTACTATTAATACTATAACCCGGCTATTTAGGGCTGTATCCCTGCTGACTCAGACTACTTAGTCGAGGGTAACGTCACCGCCAAAAGCGGGTCCTACCATAATTTGCATTAATAACTTAATTCATTATCTTCCAATAATCCAACCCTTTAGGATTGTATCCTTGCTGACTCAAACTACTGGGTTGAGGGTAACGTCGCCTTCAAAAGAGGGGCCTACTACAATAACTAAGATAATCTCTTAAACAAGTGCAAAAGTGCGAAAATAATCAAAGGTTATACTAATACACGAGTCGGATCCAAGTGATTCATTTTGTCTATCTGTTTTTATTTTTATTTTATTTTTTAGCATTTAGTTAGTTTTTATTTTCTTAGTTTAAAAACCTTTTCTAACTTTTTGATTTGATTAGACGTTGAGGATAAACCGGTACTAAAAGCTCTTGTGTCCTTGGACGACCTCGGTATCTTACCAACACTATACTACATCCACGATGGGTGCACTTGCCCGTATGTGTGTTTAGTGTTAGTAAATATCGTGTTTTATAAATTTAAAACTTGGCTAAAAGTGTAAAATGGGCTTAAAATATACATTAAAAATATATTACACTACATGCACATCAATGTTGTTCCAAAATCGTAACCTGGCTCTCATTCAGCTCAGGTTATCTACATATCCTCTACCTCAAAGTAAAATTTCACAAATTTATAATTTTGACAAATTTAATCTTTATCTATCACTTGTAGACACATTCTTTCCATGATTTGATCAATTAAGAATTTCTGATAACCATTTAGTAAGAAAACTTTTAAACACATTTTTCCAAACTAGCTTTCATCATGTTTAGCACTCGGAATTTTGAAAATCAGCTCTTCAACATCAGTTTGTCGAAGATTTTTTTGAATTTTTCAAAATTTAAGCTAAAACACACTGAAAATCTTTTTGGATTTTTGAATGAAAAGTAATGCAGTAAAGAAATATTTACAGACAATATTTTTGCGAGTTTGCGAAAGAGTATCATATAAGTTTATGAGACAAATCACCAACACCGTTAAGCTTCGTTTCATTTTAAGTTCTAAACAATCCACTTAGATTGTCAGTATATTGGTCCACTTAAATTTTCATACAAATTTCAATTGTTTCGAGATATGAGATTAATATCTTAAAAGACTTAAACTTATTCGCGTGTCCCACCACTTGAATATACTCCCGTATCCAGATCCCAATATTCAGTCTTACAGGTGAGTATACCTAGATGATATCTGTAAGGGGTTAGGTACGAAACCGTGAGAGCTCGGGTCAGAACTTCCGTTCAGCAGAGAGATGAAGGTTCGACTTTTGGTGTGTCCCCTTTAGAGGATCTTTTCTTCAACAGCACATGATTAGCATTTTTCAATGTTTCATCATTTTTTATGCTGATGGCGACGCTATATTTCAAGCAATTTCATAAAGTATTATACGGGGACTAGGTCAGAATTTCCATTCAGCAGAAGTCCCGGGATAATAACCCAGATATCACTAAGCATAAAGACCTAGTATCTCAGAAAGAGGGACCTTTCAAACAAGATTTCGGGGGTTACCCATATATCCAAGAAATTGTTCCCCACGATATAAGCAAGTTTGAATTTTAGGTTTATATCTCGTCACAATCTACTAAATGTGCAAAAACCTACTGGCATATCCGCAGTGAGATTGTTTATCACATTTTTACTTTCCATATCATTAGCATGCTGTGATAATCCACTGATGTACTATCATTTCCTCTTGTCACAACAAAACTCATTTTTATTTTATCATGTTTTTGGGTTTTCAAATTTTTAATGTTTTTGGATTTTCTGAAATTTTTACTCCCCCTAACATGCAAACACATTTAAAGAAATTTGAAAACAAACTATACAGAAAGATGACAACTGATATCGAATCGCTTCAATTCGCCATCCACTAGGCATAAACAATCAGAACTCCCCCTTTCAACAAACTATTTTCCCATTAAGATTTCAAAACACTTAAGTATGTTTTAATCAAAACGGTTTTTTCCGGAAAATAAGTTTTGTTTTAACCACTTGTAGGTTCGGGAATCAATTCATCACCTTGCTTTTTCAGAAATATCACATGTATGAAGATTACATCAAGTTCAACTTAATGACCTTGAGTAATCACTTTGTGAGAACAAACCTCTGTACCACTTGAAAGAAAATCAAGTACAACTTAATGTCCCTGATTTATCACTTGTAGGAATACCACATCTACACAAAATCATTTTACCAACCAAGATGCCGATTCCTGCTTCACACTTACCTACCTGGAAGCTCCGGCAAGTCACAACCTGTAAAATTTAAACAATTTTAAAATCTTTCACAAAATCTATTTTAACAAAAATGATGCCGATTCCTGATCCGCGATTACAAACTTGGGATCTCCGGCAAGTCAGGTTTTTCAATGAGAGAAAATGTCCACCCAAGCCTGACCAGCCTTGGGTGATTCCAACTCCTCTTTAGTTGGGGTGTATGTTGCTTTCTTTGTAGCATAAAAGTCCTTTACCCCTTTAACTTTCCTGTCGATCATCTTTCCAAAAATTTTCTTTACATTCCCATTAAACGCTTTCGCAACATCAAATTCATTCTTTTCAGAATAAAATTGATTCGAGATCTCAACTTTCCCAAACTTTTGTTTAAAATTTTCAGTCCTCAATGGTGGAAAGTTCTCATCATCCATTGGAGGAACTGAGTTTTCACTCTTTTTAACAACATGTGGCTCCTCTGATTTTGTGGAATCAGATTCTTCGTCAGTTTTCACATCAGATTTCTTAACAACCCATTTTTGGTTGTCAAGCTTCACACTTCTCCTGTAAAACCTCTTTGAACATTCACCAACTTCATAAATTGAATTTTTAAACACTTTAAATTTCTCAGTTGGTGGTTCGGTTTTGTCAACAACTACTTCTTTGAGTTTTTCTGAGACTCCCTGTTTTGTGTTAGTTGCTTTGGGACAATTCCATGCAATGTGACCAACTTCATTGCATCTAAAACAGGTTCTTGTTTCTTTCCTCTGAACTTCATTTTTATTCTTTTCAGCAAGAAATTCTTGATTTGATTGTTTCCAAAATGAGCTCTTCTTTTCTTCCTCGGCAGTTGGACCTGAAACAAATTCTGTATTTTTAGAAATTTTCTCATTTTTATAGTTTTCTGGAGGAATAAAACCCAATCCTTTCTTTTTGAAATTACCATTATGGTTGGGTTTCTTTTGAAACTCTAAACCATAATTGTAACCCATTTTCTTGTTTATCCTTTGTTGAATTCTTGAGGTGTATTTTTTAGGTTTTTCAAAAAGATTTAAATCTTTTATTTCAGAAATATTGATTTCTGTTAATTTGAAAACCTTTTTGATCAATTTAGTTTTAACACCTCTTATTGGAAACTCTTTATCAAAATATAATTTGTCAGAATCATTCAAAATATATGCAACTTCAAATGTTTCGTCCTTCAAATTAGATTTTGACAACAAAAATTCTTTACTATAAACCCGTTTTCCCGACGTTTTTGAACTTCTGACAGACGAACTCGAACTCCCGACTGACAAACATGAACTTTCGGACTCGGACTTTGACTCTGACTCCTCATCCTTATCCAACACCTAATCGACCATTCTTTTTATTAATTCGGACTCATGATCTGTGTCGGACGCTGTAAATGTGATGTCAATGTTGTCTGGTAATACATTGGTTAACTCGGACTCTAACTTTATATTGACTGCCCTTTTTACTTGTTCCTCATTCGGTTTTCTAGGCGAGTACCCTTCCCAAATTGGAGGCGGACACTTATTATAACAAACACTCTGTTTCTTACCAGTATCCTTTTTATTCGGCTTTTTGTCTCCAAGCACTTCAAAACCTGCAACAGTTGGATAAATTCTGTCATTTAAGTAATCAGAACTTGTATAACTTCTCAATAAACGTCTGATTCTTTCATTTTCTGCTTTCTCAGTTTTCAACTCTTGCTTCCATTTTGCACATTCTTCAATATAAAAATTTATCTCTTTCTGCTTCGACAGCATTGTAGCATTCATCATCTTCAAAGCATCTTCTCTTTCAGTGTTTGTCTTCTGCAAACTATTCACAGTTCTGTTTAATACATCATACGACTCTTTCAAATTCTTAACATCAAACAACAACTTTTCTTTCAACTTTTCTGATTCACTAAACCTCTCGTCTTTTTCTTCACATTGTTTGCAAGATACTGAACATGTAAGACAAGGTTTTGTGACTTCAACAAACTTTTCGATCTCCATAATCTTCTCTACTTCAACTATCTTCTCCACTTCAACTATCTTCTCAACAATCTTGATTTCTTTCATTTCTTTTGCAGCTTTTCTCTCTTTGAGTTTCTTCAGTTTATCTGCAAAATAAAATTCAAAACTGTCAGAAGATAAATGAGTTTTTCCAACATTTATCTGCTCAATTTTTTCATCATCATCACTGCCTTCTGTTGAACTATTTTCTGAAGAAACAGATTCTTCATTTTGACTTTTCTCTTCATCACATAACACAGCTATCCAATTCTTCATCAACTCTGGCTTTTGAACAATCTGAGCAATGAAAGCTTTAATATTGGAATCAGCTGGAATGTACTTGTCCCAGCTAAAACCTTCAGCCACTTTCTCATCATCTTGATCAATAATGCCATAATAAGCTTTCTTATTTGCATCTTCGATCATTTTTCCATGTGCGGTTTGTGAATCCTTTTTATTGATGCAGTTGATTAGTGATTTGTTGATATATAGCCTTTCTATAGTAATCATCTTTTCCAAAAGGATTCTTTGCTCCACTAGTCTCCTGATTTTTGCACTCTCTTTTGAAATGACATTTCTCCCTGCATTTAAAACAAGTAACTTTAGATTTATCAAAACCTAAAGCTGAAAGATGAGCATCCAAAAAATCATTTCTTCCTGTAATCATTTTGAACTTTTCTGCTCTCCTCAAGACACTAGCTAAGCACCATTTTATATCCATGAGTTCCAATTCCTCTACATCGATCTGATCGTAATCTTCCTTGGTTAGCATAGGATTACCAATTTTTCCAGCAATCAGTCCTTCATAAGATTCCAAAGCAGTAACCAGTAATGCCATATGATTTTTAACGACTTCCTCAGAAAAATTTTGTCCATTTTGAAGATGCAATGCCACATTGCACTGAATCATATGCCCATTACCAACAATTGCACTTTGAACACTTGGAGGATTAACATTTGAAAATCCACTAGTGTTGACTGAACTTTGACTGCCTGATCCAGATGAATTTCCTGCACTAAACGCGGTTTGGATCTTTGGACTTGCTTTAACAGTTTGAATATTCCCTATATAGTACAGTTTGATGTCTTGTTGATTGCTTGAGCTGTTCATTCTTGCAATCTTCTGCTGTTCAAGATCCTGTCCCTCAAGTTTTTCAATAAACTGTCTGATTGACAATCTGCTAAACTCTCCAGAATTCTTTAAGATCATGAGATAAGTACCCCATTCTTTCTGCGGTAAAGCGTCAGCTAGCTTTTCAACCCATTCTGCTGGAGTTTTAGTAATTTTCAACTGAGACATGGTACGCACAAGATGACAATATCTTTCAATGAGAGTCTTTGTAGTCTCCCCTGGCATACTTGTAAACAACTCAAACTCCTTTTTCAGCAAAGTTGCTTTACTCTTGAGCATTTCTGTACTCCCTTCGAATTTCTTCTCAAGTGCTTCCCAGATCGAAAACGCACTCCCATCATGCTGAAGCAAAATAAAGATGTCTTCTTTGACAGCTTTGTGTAGAAGACTAATCATCATTTTCTCTCCTTTATAACTGTCTCTCTCTTGATCTGTAAATTCTGAGATGATTTTATCAACTCTCAAAGCAATCTAAGGTCTAACATACTTTGTTTCAATGCTTTCCCAAGCTCTCAAATGGTTTGCTTGAACCCAGTTCTCAAAATGATTTTTCCAGCCATGATACTCTTCAATTCCCATAAGCTTTGGGGGTTTTTGTAAAGTTCCAGTTTCGTTTTCCAAGTTCATGTTTTGAGCAATGGCAGCCGGAGTACTTGAAGATGTAGCAAACGCGTTATAGAATTCTTCTTCCATGATTCAGTAACAAGTTTCACAAACAAACACTTTCAAACGAGATTAAGTTTCAAGCTAAATTACTTCCAAGCGAAATCAGAAATTCAAGTGGAATTCCAGTGCAAACGGAAACACCTGTTTCAAGCGAAATCAAACTTTTCAAGCGAGATTAGTACTTTCAAGCGAAATAACCAAGTTATTTCAAACGGAATAACAATTAGAAGCGGAATCAGGCTAATTGAAGCGAAATTACTAATTTCGCTTGAACTTTCAAGCGAAATAACTACTTTGAAGCGCAATCAGGTTATTTCAAGCGGAATTAGCCAAGCGAAATAACCTTTTCAAGCGGAATCAGGGTGTTCGTTCAAGCGGAATTACCTTTTTAGTCCATTTTTATCATTTTTAATTCGAATTTTGGTCTGAAACTTTTAAGGGTTTGTTAAAACACTGTTTTACACAATATGTGAGAAGATTAGCCGATTTTAACCATGAAAAGTTGTTAATTTTGAAAAGAAGGTGTAGAAAACAGAAATTTTAAGCTGAATCGGTAAGAACTCCTCCTCCTGAGCTCTGATACCACTTGTAGGATCGTATTCGGACCCGAACGAGTCAATCAGAAGAGCTCTTGATCTGTTTCAGAGGCGGAAACAAAGAAACAGATGCAGAAAACAGCTTAAATCACTTTAATTTGCCTTGTATATTGATTAGAAACTGTTTACAATCAAACGGCACTTCGGCAGCACTTCGGTACTAGAAGCATGAATAGTTACCTATGATTTCGCTTGAAGACCTTTATATAGACTTCAGATTCCGCTTGAAAATGTCAAAGTGCATTTCAAGCGAAATTAACACTTGTGATTCCGCTTGAAACTGTCACTTGACATTTCAAGCGGAATTAGATGCTTTCAAGTGAAATCAGCTTCAAACACACCTAAACCTATTTTCTCGTACAACGTGCCCTGATCTAACAATCTAGAACAAGACTCGATACAAGACGAAGTCGATAGACGTAGTGCACCAACATGTTTAGTCTAAACAAGCGATAAAATGCGTTAAGTAGTATGCGTTGTAAACTGCGTTAAATGAGATAACTGCGTTTAATAAGCGTTGTGAAATAGCGTTTGTTAATGCATTTAGTATGCGTAAAGTTTAAACCCTTTGCGATAATCCAAATCTCGGGAGTACAAGTAATTAAGCAAGAAATGACAGATACAAGTAATGACCCGGAAAGTCGGGTTGTTACACACACCCTATCCCTTCAAACCCCTCCGTCGACTTTTCCAACATGTTAGGGTTTGTGAGGGAGACGAACTGGAAGAGGGTGAAGTTGATGGTGTCGTTAGTGGCGGAGAAGGTTGGAAAATGTATGGAATCGACGACGATCTTAGGGTTTGACAGAAAAACCGACGGTGAACAACGGTGGATTTGTGGTTTATTAGGGCAAACTTCAATCAAACACAGTATCCAAAATCTCAAAGAACCAAAACAACTTCTCACAAATCCTTCTCATCCGAAACAATAAATTGGAGATGATGGGTTAATTTTGTTTAGGCGGTAGATAAGGTAGGAACATGTTGGGATTGAACCCTATCAGAGGAATAGATAATTAAAGCCAAAACTGGATCAGAGCAGTGGATCCAGAATAAGCAGATGTTATGTCATCAAGTCTCTCCCCTTGAAAGTGGTTTCAACATCTGCTGACCTTCAATTCACTGATCAGTACAACTGCTGACCTACAACTACTGATCAAGTAAAAGACTAATGAAGACTAAAGCCCTGCTGTTCAATCTGCTGCCTTGAGTCAAGCACTGTTGGGTTATATCAAGTACTGCTGGGTTTACATCAGTGGAAAGATTCAGCAGTAGTTTAGATTGTCTTTGTGAAATGTAATAATAGTTGTTAGCATAGCAGTGGTTGTATAGATCACATGTTAGAGTTTGCTAGGAGGTTAGATGTCACTTTCATGGTGACGTCAGCTTAGATGCTTCAGTGGTTTGTCCGTGCCTATAAATAGAACAGTACCCTGTACTGTTCTATTAGCTCTTCACCATCTTTCTTCCTATACGAACAAATCATTGTGAGCTCAGGCTGAGGGGGAGTTTGTTGCATACATGCAATTGTAATCGGTGTTTGGAATAAATTTAAGCATTCGGTTCATTGTTGAAAATGTGTGTTGAAAGCAATTCTCCTATTTGATTGTGAAAAGTTTGTTTCCATTTATATTCCGCTGCACTACTCATTCATTGTTCATCTTAATTCAAACATAAATCACAATCAAAACCAAACTCATATCCTAACAATTGGTATCAGATCTTGGACGGTCAAATTTGATTTAAAAATCATTTTGACATAAATAGTTCAGCTCATAATCGTTGATACTGATAGTTTGTTCGTTTTGTTGAAAAACAGTGTAAGGTTTAATCACCATCAAAGTTGATTAATCAGTGCCTGTAAAACAACCAGGATGACGTCACAATCACAAGATGATAAGAATAACATTGGCTCTCTTTTTAAACCACCCATGCTTAAACGTAATGAATACAACATCTGGGAGAGAAGGATGAGTCACATCCTTGCTCAACAGAATACTGGATGTTGGAGATCTGTTGTTTTTGGGCCACACGATCCCATGGTGCCAAGTGCTGAGGATACAAAGAAGTTCGAACCTAAAAAACCTGAAAATTATACTGAAACTGATTTCCAAAAGTTCGAACTCGATGCCAAAGCATTTAGCATCATTGCATCTGCATTACCCAATGAAATCTATGCTGGGCTGTTACATTGTAACAGTGCCAAAGAGCTATGGGATGCACTGAAGGAACAGTTTGGGGGAACGGAAGAAGTTATTGAAAATAATAGGGAAATTCTGAATCAGCAGTATGAAACCTTTTGTCACATCAAGGGTGAGTCATTGACCCAACAGTTTGAGCGATTTAGCTGTCTCATTAGTGAGCTAAGACTTGTTAAAGTTACATTTCCTAATGCAACACAAAATAGCAGGTTTCTTAGATCACTACCTGAAAAATGGGATACAATTGCCTTTGTAACTAGAAATTCAGTTGAGTTCAAAGATCTGACCCTGACCCAACTTCATGGTCGACTCCTGACCTATGAAAGGGAGTTAAACCAGAAAAAGAGGTTGCAAGAGTCTGGCAAAGTTGCTGATGACTATTCATTTGGCAGCACAGCTCTTTTTGGTCAGGAAGAATCTGGTAGCAGTAGTAAGGATCAGAGTTTTGATCACTTTAGTGATATAACTGCTGGTGGAAATTTTAACAACTATGGTTCTCACTCTGCAAATTATGCTTTTGCTGCAAATTGTGAAAACCAGATGCCAGATAATTTGTGTTTTGAACTAAATGATTTGCAACACTTTGATCCCACTAACTTAGAAGAGATGGACATTTTGTATCAATTGGTTTTGCTTAGTGTAAGAACAAGCAAATTCTATAAAAGAACAGGGAGAAAATTCCCAGGGTTACATGGGAATCTAAGAGTGGGGTTGGATAAATCAAAACTGAAGTGTTACAAGTGCAATAGGCTAGGTCATTTTGCTAGGGAATGCAGGAGTCAAACCACTGGTCCAATAATAACTCATCCCAGCTCAAACCCTAGACCACAACATCAAAGTACTGTGCAATATACCCAATATACCCCTGCAGCACATGTTAACACTGCTCACCATGCTGCAACCCCTGTGCCTGTGCATTATGTTCAAACCATTGTTCCACAAATTCCGTATGTTCAAGCCCCTGTCCCTCAGGCACAAGTGCAACTTGTTGCACCTCAACAAGCTGCTCCAACGGTGGTACAACCAGATCAGCAAAGCTTTTTCACCCAAGGCTTTGTTGACTGGAGCAGCATGCCTGATGAGCTTGGTGATGAAAATTTTGCACTCTACGCTTCTAATGATACTTTTAATGATGAATTTTTTTATGGCATTAGAGTCAATATCAGAAGGGGTAGAAACTGAAGGTGAACAACTAAGTGCTGAAACAGTGGATGAAGTGGCTGAAGCAGTGGTTACTGCAGTTGCTGGTGAACTACTGCTGGGAGAAAATTCAGAAACCCTGATTGAACCATCTGACCCCTGGTCCAAAGAAGACAAAGAAGAAGAGGAAGAGAAGAAAGCAGGTGAGAAAGAAGTTAGAGCTGATGAAGAAGGTGATCATCAATGTGATTGTGCCATGATGGCTGCTGCTAAGGTATCACCTCAAGTTCTTGAAAAACTGTCACACCCCCAAAATCCACCTGCGGAGTATCACCGCTTGGGAGCGTGACTGACCAGGATCAAGCCACCAATCATATTGAACATGCATATAGTATTAAGTAAGGTAAAAGAAAACCATCCGTTCAATACCAAAGGTGTTCAAAACATGTTATTGTTTTAAAGTGTAGCGGAAGCATAGTAATAATCCAACAATAGTAAATAGTTCAAATGTTATAATAGTTCAGCATAGAAACCACGAATCCTTGTCCACAACGACCCGCTTCTCCAGTGCAAGCTCCAAGTACCTAACGATCTGCAAGGCATGTAACAGAATGGTCAACAAACTAGTTGAGCGAGTTCACAGTAAGTAAATGTGTAACAGTAAATAACAGGTGGCTCTACAGGGCCGATAGTAAGTTGTGCTGGTGGGGGCTTCCCATGTTAAGTGACCACTAGACTGTTCGTATTATTATCCCTGTTCTTCGTCCGAGAACAGAAGTGTGTATAAAGTGTGCGTAGGTTTTACGCACGTATCCTTCGTAACCTGAGGATAGAAATAAGTAATGCGTACACGTAGGTTTTACGTGCGTATCCTTCGTAACCGAGGATAGAATGGCATGTGAACCCGTAGGTGTTATCCCAACCTACGTAACCGTCCTGACATCCGAGGACATGATAGGTGACAGTCTAGTAAAGCATATGTACGTTCCTTTCAATAACAACCTTTAACCCATTCCCACAACCCGGGAATCCCATGCCTTAGTAGGAGTGTGAACTCACCTTGGTTTGCTCGGTATGCTAGGTTATGCACTCACAAGTAATTAATCACGTCCTAGTGTATGCACGTATAACAAATCAGTTCATGTTCGCAATGATTCGCATGCAATACAATGTTCACGTAACAGTCAGTTTGTACGTCGGCGCACACGTACCATTTCCTAGTTACTCATCAGCTAGTGCACACAATTACAAATGTAAACATTCATCATCAAGCATGGCATGTCAAATAGTTCATGTATACATTCCATCCTTCGAAGGATGTTTATAATTGCTACTATCCTTCGATCCACTGCTAACTTTCGACACATCAGTGATCTTTCGACACTTACAAGTTTTCACAGTTATCTTTCGGACTAGTTGGTATGTTTCGTACCATCAGTCATCTTTCGACCTAAGGTATCTTTCGGTCAACTTAATTATGTTTCGGTCATATCTATCCTTCGGTCAATGCTATGTTTCGACTACAAGCATCTTTCGACACTACCTATGTTTCGACAAACAGTATCTTTCGATCAATCAACAGTTACGTTTTCACAATCAGTTACGTTTTCACAGGAACAGCAACCCTAATCATCTATACAGCCGTCATCATCATCATTACCAAATCATCAGAATCATTTAGCACATCTAATCATAACGCAATCATCCAGAAATCATTGTCTAGCATGAACCTAGTTTAAACGTATCACGAAACCGGTTAACGCACATTAACACATCATCAAACCCTATGTGAAATCTATATCGATATTCCATCGTATTCAAAATCATAATATTCAGGCATGTATCAGTTCAGGTTACATCAACAATCAAGAACACACTACACGTGAACACATACGCATAAACGAACGATCGAATCAAATAGATTTTACTAACCGAAATGAGGGTTTGGTCGCAAGGGTCTCCTGTGGTTACTAGCTTGCCGTCACAGTTTGGAGAGCTCTAGGGTTGGGAATATGATAGAAAATGACAGCCGGTACATGTTGATACGTACTTATACGTATTACAGAAATGGGCCAAGCCCATTGGAAGGACTGGGCCGAAACATATCGAAGGATATGTTTCGTGCTCGAAGGATATGTTTCGGGGTCGAAGGTTATCCTTCGTGGTCCTTCGAATCCTTCGAACTACATGTCATCCTTCGAGGGCTAGGTTAAAGTTAATATTATAATAATAACAATTCTAATATTATTTTCTATCACCACAAATAGTAACATATAGGCAAAACGACAATATATTCTATTAACACACAACTCGTATAATTCAAGTCCACAATCCAACAACTAAACAGTCAAAGTCAAAGTCAACGCGCAATAAATGCGAAAGTGAAAGTCAAACACTCGAGTTGTCACATTATCCCCAACTTAAAAGAAATTTCGTCCCGAAATTTGGTACGCACTTACTGAGGAAGCTAGGTATCGTTCACTGGTTTTCCTGGGGTGTCACATCATCCCCCCGTTGATTTGGAATTTCGTCCCGAAATTCAGTAGTAGTAGCTTCTGTCTCAGAAGTGGATACATTGGTTCCGAATAGCTGGGGGTACTTTTCTTTCATCTGGTCTTCGCGTTCCCATGTATACTCCGGGCCACGCTGGGAGTTCCAACGAACTCGAACAAGAGGGATTCTCTTGTGTTTGAGGACCTTAACATCCCGGTCCGTGATTTCAACTGGTTCCTCGACGAACTGCAACCGCTCGTCGATAGTGAGTTCCTTAAAAGGAACTATAAGGGTCTCATCTGACAGGCACTTCTTCAGATTTGACACGTGAAATACATTGTGAACTGCACCGAGTTCAGGAGGTAGGTTTAATCTGTAGGCTACCTTGCCAATCTTTTCTAAGATTTCGAATGGTCCGACGTACCGCGGATTCAGTTTGCCTCTTTTACCAAAACGAACCACACCCTTCCAGGGTGAAACTTTTAATAAAACCCGGTCCCCGACCTCAAATTCCAATGGCTTTCTACGCTTGTCCGCGTAGGCTTTCTGACGGTCGCGCGCTGCCGCCATGCGTTGTCGTATCTGTGCTATCTTTTCTGTGGCGTCCACAACAATATCTGGACCCGTAATCTGACTATCCCCCACCTCTGCCCAACAGAGAGGTGACCGGCATTTACGTCCGTACAATGCCTCGAATGGAGCGGCTTGAATGCTGGTATGGTAGCTATTATTGTATGAGAACTCCACCAAAGGGAGGTGCTTTTCCCAGCCGTTGCCGAAATCGATAACACACGCTCGAAGCATGTCTTCTAGAGTTTGAATAGTTCGCTCAGACTGCCCATCTGTCTGAGGATGATATGCTGTGCTCATGTCTAATCGTGAGCCGAAAGATTTGTGCATCGCTTGCCAAAGCTCTGACGTGAATCGTGCATCGCGATCCGAAATAATAGAGGTGGGCACTCCGTGCCTCGAAACAACTTCTTTCATGTAGATGTCTGCTAGGGTAGAAAACTTATCCTTTTCTTTGATAGCCAAGAAGTGAGCAGACTTTGTGAGTCGATCAACGACCACCCAGATAGTGTCATTCCCACGCTGGGATCTAGGTAGGCCAGTAACAAAATCCATGGAAATTTGCTCCCATTTCCATTGTGGTATTTCTGGTTGCTGAAGTAGGCCTGATGGTTTCTGGTACTCGATTTTAACCCTTGCACAAGTTAAACACTTGCCGACGTAAGTTGCGATAAGAGCTTTCATGTTTGGCCACCAATAAGTTGTTCTGATATCGTGGTACATCTTATCCGACCCTGGATGTACCGAGTAGCGAGACTTGTGCGCTTCATCCATCACAAGTTCGCGTAAACCGCCATACAGTGGGACCCAAATACGCCCCGTTACATAGTAGGCGCCGTCTTCCTTTTGTTCCATTTGTTGCCTTGTACCGCGCAAGGCTTCAGCCTTGACGTTTTCGGGTTTTAGTGCTTCTATCTGAGCTGCTCGTATCTGTGCAGGAAGACTGGACTGAATGGTAAGCTGTAGCGCTCGCACGCGCTTAGGTAGAGAGTCTTTCCGACTGAGGGCATCAGCCACAACATTGGCCTTGCCTGGATGATACTTGATGGCGCATTCGTAGTCGTTCAGAAGTTCAACCCATCTTCGTTGACGCATATTCAAATCCTTTTGCTTAAGAATATGCTCGAGACTCCTGTGATCGGTGTAAATCGTGCACTTGGTACCGTACAGGTAGTGTCGCCATATCTTAAGCGCGAAAACAACAGCTCCCAGCTCTAAATCGTGCGTCGTGTAGTTCCGTTCATGAACCTTGAGTTGCCGAGAGGCGTAAGCAATAACCTTATCCCGCTGCATCAATACACAACCAAGCCCCTGTATCGATGCGTCACAATAAACCACGAAGTCATCTGTGCCCTCTGGCAATGAAAGAATAGGTGCGCTGCAAAGCCTATCCTTTAAGTACTGAAAAGCGGTCTCCTGTGCATTACCCCATCTGTAAACGACACCTTTCTGTGTAAGCATAGTGAGTGGTTGCGCGATCTTTGAGAAGTCTTTAATAAATCGCCTGTAGTAACCCGCCAAACCCAAGAATTGGCGTATTTCTGTCGGTGTACGCGGTGCTGGCCAGTTTCTGATCGAATCAACCTTGGATGGATCGACATGAATCCCATCCTTGTTTACCACATGGCCTAAGAAGTGGACTTCACGAAGCCAGAAGTCGCATTTTGAAAACTTTGCGTACAGTTGCTCGTTTCGAAGAAGTTCCAAGATAACGCGTAAGTGCTGCTCGTGCTCCTCCTGACTCTTGGAGTAAATCAAAATGTCGTCGATGAAAACGATGACGAACTTGTCGAGATACGGTTTGCACACCCTGTTCATAAGATCCATGAAGACTGCAGGTGCGTTTGTAAGCCCGAATGGCATGACCAGAAACTCGTAGTGACCATAACGAGTTCTGAAAGCAGTTTTGGAGACGTCCTCATCCCGGACTCTCAGTTGATGATACCCTGACCTTAAATCGATCTTGGAATAGTAACACGACCCTTGCAACTGGTCGAATAAGTCATCTATGCGTGGAAGAGGATAACGGTTCTTCACCGTCACCTTGTTGAGTTCACGGTAGTCGATGCACATCCTGAACGTACCGTCTTTCTTCTTCACAAATAACACTGGAGCTCCCCAAGGCGAAGAGCTTGGACGAATAAAGCCCTTTTCCAAGAGCTCTTGCAGCTGCTTCGACAGTTCTTCCAGTTCGGTTGGAGCTAAACGATATGGTGCGCGGGCTATTGGCGCTGCTCCAGGTGCCAATTCGATCTGAAACTCGACTTGACGATGAGGCGGTAAGCCTGGTAAATCTTCAGGAAACACCTGAGGGAAGTCACGTACAACTGGGATATCCTCCAGCTTCTTTTCCTTTGCTGATGCATCAGTAACGAGAGCCAGAATGGCAGTATGCCCCTTTCGTAAACATTTCTGCGCCTTCAAGTAAGAGATGATGCCAACCACAGCACCACTCTTGTCGCCCTGAACTTCGAGAGGTTCTTGACTGGAGCGAGGAATACGAATAACTTTTTCCTTGCATAAGATCTCTGCGTGATGTTGAGATAACCAATCCATGCCGATGACGACGTCGAAGCTACCCAAGACTATGGGTATAAGATCAATCGTGAAAGTCTGACCCGCTAGAACAATGCTACAACCCTTGACTACCTGTGTGGCTTCTACACTTTTACCATTGGCTAGTTCTACGACGTGTTTGGTGTCTAGGGGTGTTGGTGTACGTTTTAATAATTTACCCATTTTCAGTGACATATAACTTGTATCAGCACCCGAATCAAATAAGACAGTAACATAAATATCGTCGAGAAGAAACTTACCCATAACCACATTGGGATCATTCACTGCATCTCCTCGACCCAACACAAATGCTCGACCACGAGCTTCATTGCCGTTGTTGTTGTTGTTGTTGCCCCCATTATTGTTGTTATGGTTCCCGTTGCCCTGATGGTTGTTGTTGCGGTTCTGGTTCAACTGTGGGCAATCGCGTTTGAAGTGACCTTCAGCCCCACACTTATAACACCCCCTGTTGCCCTGTTGCTGATTCTGCTGATTCTGTGGAGCTGGTTGCTGAGGCTGCTGATTCTGATTTGCAGGGCGAGCGCTTCTACAATCTTTGGCCTCGTGACCCATCTTTAAACACCTTTGACAACGGCCCTTATTGCACTGGCCGCTGTGATGCCTGTTGCAGTTGTTACACTTTGGAAGGTTTCCTCGATACCCTCCCTGTCTGTGGCTGCTCGATGAGTGCTGACTGGGACTTTGGTAACTATCCGTCTTTCGCTGCTGAGACTGTGACTGTACCGATGCTGATCCCTTGCTAGAATCCCCCTCCCATTTTCTCTTACTTTCGCTGGGAGTAGCAAGTGTAGTAGTAGCAGTAGCGGTAGCACTGATACGCTTTGGCAGTTTGCCCTGGTCTACTGCCTGATCTGTGATGCGATGAGCGAGACGCTGGATTTCCTGGATGTTGTTGAGGTTAGCCGAGGTAACGTGGCTCTGAATCTCTGACGCGAGCCCCTTGAGATACAACTCAATTCGCTTGTATGGAGGGTCCACCATAGTTGGACATAACACAGCCAACTCATTCGATCTTTTGGTGTAAGCTTCGATTTCCGAACCAACCATTTTCAAGTTATACAACTCGTCCTCCAACTTGTGAATGTCTTCTCTAGTGCAGTATTCCCTCTTGATCAGTTCTTTGAATTCATTCCAGGGTGTGGCGTTAGCAGCTGCCAACCCTAAGATCTGCACTTGTGCGTTCCACCAAGTGAGCGCAATCCCTTCAAGTGTGCCAGTGGCGAACTTCACCCTGCGAGCCTCAGGGCATTCACACATTTCGAAAACCGACTCGAGCTTTTCAAACCAGTGGAGGAGTCCAACTGCCCCCTCCGTGCCACTGAACGAGCTAGGACGACAGTCCATAAAATTCTTGAATGTGCACCCAGGTTGTTGCTGAGCGGGTTGACCTATTGTGTACGAACAGGGCAAAGTTAAGTACAAGAATTAATGTAGGATCTAAAGATCCTAGTGTCTATATTGCAGGGTGTACTACCTGCTTGGGCGGCTGCAACTGCCGCAGCAACGAGAGCCTCTAGCTGGGCTTGAGTCATGGTAATTCGTGCGGCCATTGATCTTCACATCAAAGGCAACATAAGTGAGAAAGGTTCGCGAATAGTGCGATGACAGAAGAGTGTAAGCACATAAGTATTCTCAAGCAATAACAAGTTGTGAGCAAGGTAATGTAAGCATACTACGAGCAAAGTTCTATGCAAATTCTAGCATGTAGGCAATAAACATAAACCTTATTACCTAGGGAGTTGAGTCTTGCACGTGGAGCGAAGCGTCGTTGTGGATCGTTGAGAGCACTGTTCTGGTTATAGTCTGGTTTTAATAAAAACGTTTTCCCATATTAAAACCAAGTTCTCTATAACCAATGGCTCTGATACCAATCTGTCACACCCCCAAAATCCACCTGCGGAGTATCACCGCTTGGGAGCGTGACTGACCAGGATCAAGCCACCAATCATATTGAACATGCATATAGTATTAAGTAAGGTAAAAGAAAACCATCCGTTCAATACCAAAGGTGTTCAAAACATGTTATTGTTTTAAAGTGTAGCGGAAGCATAGTAATAATCCAACAATAGTAAATAGTTCAAATGTTATAATAGTTCAGCATAGAAACCACGAATCCTTGTCCACAACGACCCGCTTCTCCAGTGCAAGCTCCAAGTACCTAACGATCTGCAAGGCATGTAACAGAATGGTCAACAAACTAGTTGAGCGAGTTCACAGTAAGTAAATGTGTAACAGTAAATAACAGGTGGCTCTACAGGGCCGATAGTAAGTTGTGCTGGTGGGGGCTTCCCATGTTAAGTGACCACTAGACTGTTCGTATTATTATCCCTGTTCTTCGTCCGAGAACAGAAGTGTGTATAAAGTGTGCGTAGGTTTTACGCACGTATCCTTCGTAACCTGAGGATAGAAATAAGTAATGCGTACACGTAGGTTTTACGTGCGTATCCTTCGTAACCGAGGATAGAATGGCATGTGAACCCGTAGGTGTTATCCCAACCTACGTAACCGTCCTGACATCCGAGGACATGATAGGTGACAGTCTAGTAAAGCATATGTACGTTCCTTTCAATAACAACCTTTAACCCATTCCCACAACCCGGGAATCCCATGCCTTAGTAGGAGTGTGAACTCACCTTGGTTTGCTCGGTATGCTAGGTTATGCACTCACAAGTAATTAATCACGTCCTAGTGTATGCACGTATAACAAATCAGTTCATGTTCGCAATGATTCGCATGCAATACAATGTTCACGTAACAGTCAGTTTGTACGTCGGCGCACACGTACCATTTCCTAGTTACTCATCAGCTAGTGCACACAATTACAAATGTAAACATTCATCATCAAGCATGGCATGTCAAATAGTTCATGTATACATTCCATCCTTCGAAGGATGTTTATAATTGCTACTATCCTTCGATCCACTGCTAACTTTCGACACATCAGTGATCTTTCGACACTTACAAGTTTTCACAGTTATCTTTCGGACTAGTTGGTATGTTTCGTACCATCAGTCATCTTTCGACCTAAGGTATCTTTCGGTCAACTTAATTATGTTTCGGTCATATCTATCCTTCGGTCAATGCTATGTTTCGACTACAAGCATCTTTCGACACTACCTATGTTTCGACAAACAGTATCTTTCGATCAATCAACAGTTACGTTTTCACAATCAGTTACGTTTTCACAGGAACAGCAACCCTAATCATCTATACAGCCGTCATCATCATCATTACCAAATCATCAGAATCATTTAGCACATCTAATCATAACGCAATCATCCAGAAATCATTGTCTAGCATGAACCTAGTTTAAACGTATCACGAAACCGGTTAACGCACATTAACACATCATCAAACCCTATGTGAAATCTATATCGATATTCCATCGTATTCAAAATCATAATATTCAGGCATGTATCAGTTCAGGTTACATCAACAATCAAGAACACACTACACGTGAACACATACGCATAAACGAACGATCGAATCAAATAGATTTTACTAACCGAAATGAGGGTTTGGTCGCAAGGGTCTCCTGTGGTTACTAGCTTGCCGTCACAGTTTGGAGAGCTCTAGGGTTGGGAATATGATAGAAAATGACAGCCGGTACATGTTGATACGTACTTATACGTATTACAGAAATGGGCCAAGCCCATTGGAAGGACTGGGCCGAAACATATCGAAGGATATGTTTCGTGCTCGAAGGATATGTTTCGGGGTCGAAGGTTATCCTTCGTGGTCCTTCGAATCCTTCGAACTACATGTCATCCTTCGAGGGCTAGGTTAAAGTTAATATTATAATAATAACAATTCTAATATTATTTTCTATCACCACAAATAGTAACATATAGGCAAAACGACAATATATTCTATTAACACACAACTCGTATAATTCAAGTCCACAATCCAACAACTAAACAGTCAAAGTCAAAGTCAACGCGCAATAAATGCGAAAGTGAAAGTCAAACACTCGAGTTGTCACAAAAACTGTGTTCAGACAAATGTATTATTGCATTTGCTAACATTAAAGAGGTAAATGAAAACCTTAGGGATAAAGTCTTAACTGATGAAGTCAAATTTGAAAAGTCATTGAAAGAACTTAAAAACAAATTGGCTGAAAAGGACAAAGAAATCAGCAGTCTCAAAGAAAAGCAAAGCATAACCAAGACTCAACTCCAAACTATGGTAGAAAAATACCAAGTTTGTAAAAAGGAGTTGGAATCCACCCAAATCACTTGTGAAAAATGGGTGGAGTCTTGCAAAGGTTATGAGGTCATGCTTGAAAAACCGATTAAAAGCAATGTGAAATTTGGTGTTGGTTTTAGAAAACATGATGAAATTGAAAACAGTGCTCCAAAAGAATCTGTTCAAACCATTGTTGAAGTTATTCCCACAAACAAGGATGGCCAAGAGGTTAAAATAACTGACAAACTTCGTAACAAAATTACTCTGGAAAGATCTGTGGGGTCCTCAACCTTTGAGGAAATTGAGAAATACCAATTTAAACCCACATGGTCTGACATCCTTGAAAACTTCAAACCAATGGATTTCACAACCACTGATGGTGTAAAAGCTCCAAAAGCAAAGGTCATTCCTATCAAAGACATTCCAACACTGGTTCAAAACTCTGTTGCTAAGGAGTCTGAGAAAAGGAAGAAAAGAGAAAAGATCAAAAACCTGTTTTGTGATTTTTGTGAAAAGAGGAATCATCTAACAAAAGATTGTTTTCATCTAAAAGCATATGATCTAAACAAAACAAGTGTCATTGTACCTGCTAAAAGCTGCACCATCTGTTATAAAACAAACCACAAAACTCAAGAATGTGTGTATCTCAAAAACTTTGATGTAAAAAAGAATGAGTACACTGCAAAAACATCCTTATGTTCATCAACATCATCTGTCAAGTTCACAAAGAACCAACCATTGTTTGTGCCAGTCCAAACAGCTGAACCAAACATCTGTCCAAAGAGATGTTCAAGTGACTGATGCACCCCCTGCCAATCAATTCAGAAGAGGTAAGGGACAACCATCATACCAAAGGATCCCACATGTTTATGAGGCTTACAAAAGACCTTCTAAACCAAGAGTGAACAGGCATCCTTTTGGTTATCAACAGGTGATTAGTCAAAACCCCCAACAGTGGTTAAAGAAAAACATTCCCAAAAATGTTCAAACCCCTGAGCTAACCATTGTCCATGCACCTGAACTCATCCCAGACACTGTTGAGACCCCATCCAAAGCCTTATTGGCTTTGGAGACCCTAATGAACTAATCCTTTTACTTCATGTGCAGGGAGCTTCTGCATGCTTAGATAGCCTTTGGTATGTAGATAGTGGAGGCTCCAGGCACATGACAGGATGTAAAGCCCTTCTCAAAGATTTCAAAATCCATGGAGGGAGTGATATATCCTTTGGTAATAATAGTAAAGGGAAAGTTTTGGGGTCTGGTACAGTACAGTCTGGTTATGTAAAATTTGAAAATGTCAATCTAATAGATAATCTAAAATTTAACATCCTGAGTGTTTCACAAATGAGTGATAAGGGGTATGGATCATTCTTCACAAAGGAGTGTTGTAGGATTGTTGGACCAGAAATGATTGAAAAGATTGAAGCAATAATAAAAACTGGAAAAACCAAACTTGTTGCTCAAAGAAGTGGCAATGTTTATGTGGTGGATATGTCAAAAGAGAGCCCCAGAACTGATGCCTGCCTGTTCTCAGCTGCATCAAACAAAGAGACAGAATTATGGCACAGAAGATTGGGGCACACAAATCTCAAGACAATCGCTGCCATTTCAAAACAGGGGTTAGTAAGAGGTTTACCTCAAAAACTGTTCACCTGTCCTGAGCATTGTGTTTCCTGCTTAAAAGGAAAACAACATAAAAGCTCTTACAAATCCATTGATGAGTCCAAAACAACCAAATGTTTGCAAATGCTTCATATGGATTTGTTTGGCCCAGTTAAAGTCATGAGTCCTAAGAAAAAGAGGTATTGTTTGGTTATTGTTGATGAGTTTTCTAGGTTTACATGGACTTACTTCTTACACTCAAAAGATGAGACTGCAGGCATTCTGCAAGACTTTGTGAAACAGGTTGAAAAGTAGTTTGACCTTTCAGTAAAAATCTTCAGAAGTGATAATGGCACAGAGTTTAGGAACAAGGAGTTAGATGATTTCTGTGTGTCAAAAGGAATTGTGAGGCAATACAACATTCCAGGAACACCAGAACAAAATGGGGTTGTTGAAAGAAAGAACGAAACTTTGATTGAGGCTGCCAAAACCATGCTTGCTGATTCAGGTTTGCCATTAACTTTTTAGGCTGAGGTAGTAAACACAGCTTGCTATGTCCAAAACAGAGTTTTAATCAACCCAAGGCATCAAAAGACTGCCTATGAACTGCTGTATAAAATTAAGCCATTGATTTCATATTTCAAAGTTTTTGGCTGCCCATGCTTCATTTTAAACTTAAAAGATTCTATCTCAAAGTTTGCAGCCAAAATTGATTGTGGTTATCATCTGGGATACTCAACCACTGCTAAGGCCTACAAAGTGTTTAACACAAGGACCAAAACAGTGGAAGAGACTTTGAATGTAAAGTTCAATGAACTTTCATCAATGAAAATCCCAGCAAACCCTGCAGAATTGTTTGATCTTGATAAATTCACTTTTAAAAATACTGCTGTCAAGACTAACAGTGTAGGTCCATCAGAGGATTCATCACCGGACTATGGGTATGAGATCATCATTCCTCAACAAAAGTCTGTCACAATGGGAAGAGCAGCAGATGTTCAAAACAGATGTCAAAGCTCAACCACTACTACCTCAACAGTTGTTGATCAAAGTAGCCCATTAACCCCTACTTCCACATCATCAAACACTATTGATAAAAGTCCTCAAACAGTGGATCAAAGTCAGTATGTGTCCACACCTTTACCTCCTATTCCACCACCTTTTGAAGCCACTGCTGGATCATCAAAGTCACCAGCAGTGGTTAGCTCAGATGATTCACATCTGCAGCCCTCCCCACTTAATGCCATTGTTCCATACCAAGGTGAGCTCATCTTCTTGAAATCTCATCCACCAGACCAAATTATTGGCAACATCAATGAAGGGGTGCTCACAAGAAGTCAATCCCAAAACATTTGTTTTTTTGCTGGTTTTCTATCTCTCCATCAGCCAGTCAAGTACCAAGAGGCACTAAAAGACAACAGCTGGGAAGAAGCCATGCAAGAGGAGCTCCAACAGTTTAGAAGACAACAAGTTTGGGAGCTTGTGCCATTGCCAGAGGGTGTAAGTCCTATTGGCACAAAATGGGTCTTCAAAAATAAAACTGATGAAAGGGGTATTGTTGTCAAGAATAAAGCCAGGCTTGTGGTTCAAGGGTTCATACAAGAAGAGGGCATTGATTATGATGAAACGTTTGCCCCTGTAGCAAGACTTGAAGCTATCAGATTATTTCTGGCCTTTGCTGTCAACCACAACATCAAGGTGTACCAAATGGATACCAAATATGCATTCCTCTATGGTAAGATTCAAGAGGATGTTTATGTTTGTCAACCTCGAGGCTTTGTGGTTCCATTTAATCCAAATCATGTCTACAAGCTGAATAAAGCTTTGTATGGCCTGAAACAAGCACCAAGGGCCTGGTATGAAACTCTTTCCACCTTTCTACTTTCCATTGGTTTCACAAGAGGTAAAATAGACAAAACATTGTTTCTAAAAGGGAGAGGGAAGGATTTGATGATTATCCAGATTTATGTGGATGACATCATCTTTGGAAGCACATGTAATAAAACGTGTGAAGAGTTTAGGCAACTCATGACAGCTGAGTTTGAAATGAGTGCAATGGGTGAACTCCAGTGCTTTCTTGGTCTCCAAGTAAGGCAACTGCAAAATGGCACTTTTATCCATCAAGGCAAATATGCCAAAGAATTCTTAAACAAATTTGAGATGGATGATTGTAAGCCATGTAGTACACCCATTGCAACCAATAAATTAGTCATGTCTGATGAAAAGGATGATTTGGTTGATCAGACTTTATATAGAAGTATGATTGGGTCTTTAATGTACCTAACTGCATCTAGGCCAGACATCATGTTTGCAACATGTGTTTGTGCAAGATCCCAATCAGCCCCTAGAAAGTCAAACCTTATTGCTGTAAAAAGGATATTCAGATACCTCAAAGGTGCTCCCACACTTGGTATCTGGTATCCAGCTGATGGTAAAATTGAGCTTTTAGGTTTCTCAGATAGTGACTTTGCTGGATGTGACAAGACAAGGAAGTCCACTTCAGGAGGGTGCCAATTCCTAGGCAATTGCTAGTGTCTTGGCAAAGCAAAAAGCAAGCAGCTGTTTCCACATCCACTGCTGAGGCAGAATATATAGCTGCTGCAAGCTGTGCAGCCCAACTGCTTTGGCTTCAAAATCAGTTGCTGGATTTTGGTATCACTACCATAAAGACACCACTCATGTTGGATAGCCAGGCAACAGAAAATATCATCAAAAATCCAGTTTCCCACTCAACCACCAAGCACATTGACATCAGACATCACTTTGTGAGGGATTGCTATGAAAAAGGTTTGATTTCTCTGCACCATGTTCCAACTAAGGATCAGCTGGCAGATGTGCTAACCAAAGCATTAGACACATCCACCTTTGAAAGCTTGATCTCTAGAATTGGCATGCTTAACATGGAATAACAGGCAAAATCCTGTTTTTCTATGAATAAAAGCATTAAAATGTTTTCAGAAAATCAAAAATACATCCTTAAAAATAGCTAAAAATGAAGTTTTCATTAAAATCCTTAAAAGTCTGCCATAACCACTGCTTTGTTCAAAAGTCTGCTCTACTATAAAGTCTGTCCACTGCTGAAAGTCAACCCCTGTTCTCTCACTCTCTTGATTAGCATTGATGTTCAAAATCAGTGTTTTATCCACTGATGTGCTATCCACTGATAGTAAAAATCACCCACTTCCTTCATTTGTTACCGTTGCAACCACTGATCCTCTTTCATCAGTGGTTTTCATAAAAAGTACTTGTCCTTCATTTCCTCAGGGGTTGGCACGTGGACAGTATATAGTGGTCAGACCTTTTGTAACCGCTGCCATGTCAGCATTCACTTTTTCTCTATAAACCCCCCCCCCCAAAATGACAAAATCGAAGTCATATGTAAAATCCACTTCAAAATCATCGACATCCATTGAAATCCCACACAAAGCTTCTCACAACATTTTGGGTCGTCTTACTAAACCCGACACCACTGATGCTTTCGATTCCATCATCGACATCATGTCTGCATCAAAGTACAAAACTTTCCTAGCAGTAGATGCTCTAATTTACTTGAAAACCCAAAGAGAGTTTTGGAAAAATTATACCCTTGACAAACAAGGCGAGGATGCCATAGCCATTAACTCTTCTCTAATGGGTAAAGCAGTCAAAATCACACCACAATCCATCTCAGAAGTCTTTCAACTCGATGATCAGCAAGGTAAAACTTCTTTTCCCAAAAACAAGTTAAAAATTGATTTCCTTGAAAGAGGGTATGCAGATTCAATGATGAAGAGGGACACCTTACAAAAAGGTTACTTCCCTCCTACAACAAGATTTTTATTTCATACCCTGTTAATGTGTGTTTCAAACAAAACCACTTCTTTTAATGAGATACCATTAAAGATTCAAAACCTGGGGTATGCTATTCTTCAAGATGAAAATTTCAATTATTCCCAGGAAATCTTTAATGATTTGGTTAAAAATGTTGATAAAAAGTCATTCTTACTTTTTCAAGATTTCTAAGTTATTATTTTGAACAGAAATTTGATAAGGATGATGTTCATGTAATAAAACAAGGTGAATCTTTTCAGATAAACAGCTTAACTGCTGAAACTTTTACAAGAATGTCAACACCTTGCAAAACACAAGCAGAGGTGCCTAAGCAAAATTTAGCAGCTACCACTGCTCCTCAGGTATCTGCTGCTGAGCCCACTGCTCAAGGTGATCAAAGCAGCAAAACAACTGCTTTGAAACCCACACCTAAAATTACCAAAAAGCCAAAACAAAAGAAAACTCAAACCCCCCCCCCCCTAAACCTACCAAAAAGGCAACTCTGGAGGATGAGATACCAGAGCAACTGCGAGTGACAGGACAAAAGTCACAAGAAACCACTGCTGCTACTTCCTCACAGCAGTTGGTAGAAGTATCTCAACCCATGGCTGAAACTCCTCATGTTTCTTCTCAAAAAGAACAGGTTGTACAAATAGGGACACCACAATATGATGCTCTGGAATCACTTACTTCCATCATACACAACCCAATGCCCGAGGCCAATTCTCTTTCTACACCCAACCTCACCTCCACAATTCCCCCACAAACAAAAATATTGTTGGATGCTCTTGATTTGAACCAGACATAAACCAGTCCTTCTCAATCACCTGTCGATGAGAATATGCCTCAACAAATGACTGGGTCTGATGTATCAATCATTGCTAACCCACCAACACTACCTGAGGAGGTTACACCCCTTGAGTTACAAGTAACTCTTGGTGGTAGTCCAAGTGAAGCAGCCACTACAAGTGTTGAACCCACTGGTTTACATTTGGACAATGATTACATCAATAAGACTTCCTTGGAGGCAATTCCTTCTATAGCACCTCTGATAACCACTGGTGAGTTCGTTTTGACCACTGGTACCATCAAAAGGTTATCAAGTGTTGAGGGAAGAAGTCCCCAGAACCAAGAAAAAAGGGCATCAGTAGATAATGTTTGGAGTACACTCCCTGCATCAACCACTGTTACAACCACTGCTAGTGGGAAATCAGATGATCCCATTAAGTTGGGTGATGGTTTAAAGTACCTAGAATTGACGGATACAGTTGAAAAACTGGATACCTCTGTTGCAGAAATCAAAGAAATGCTGCACCAGTTGTTGAAAGTTCAAAAGGTGCAACCCACTGCTGTTCTAACTCAAGCACCTGCTCCACCACAAGCACCTGCTGCAAATGAGTTATGGAGTTTATTTCAACCCCTGCTCCAACAACAAAGACAAATGGCTGATCAGCAACATGCAATACATGTACAAGAGCTGAGAAACATAATGGAATCGAGGTTTAAAAACACCCAAGCAGACATCAAGGCTATAAAGGCCCACATCTTGAACACCACTGGCACTGCTCCTCCCACTGTTCTCTTCATTGATCAACTACCCCAGATAATGCCAAAAAGGGGGAGAAAATCAAGGAGTGGAAGAAGAAGGGAATAGATGATGGTCTTTATGTTGAACCAGAAAAAGATGCCATGACTAAAAAGATTCCCTTGCCAGATGATAGCAAAAAGATTGATGTTACCACAAATGCACTTGCTGAAGCAAAAGCAAGTGTAAAAAGGGACAAAGAGGCAAAGGACATGTCCAGGTGGAATAAGGAGAAAAGAGCTTATATGGAGCTGAATGCGCAGGGTTGTTCTGAGCCAAAGGATGTGTAGGTCCCCTTGAGTCTATGGATCGTCACAGAATCGTCTTTCCAATCAAGAGTGCGGAATCCTCTTGATCAGAATTAGCAGAAAACGTGTAGGAAACAGAAACAGCAAATCACTTTCAAACCGGGTTTTATTGATTATCTATCAAGACTGATTACAATCAATCAAACCCTAACCACAAACCCTAATTTCGTCCAAGCAAGCACTCTCACGAAATTATGTCTCTCAAACTCTGTTTTGGCTGATTAACCTTAACCCTAATGTCTAACCTTGTTTATATAACACAAGGTTCACAACTGGGCTAGGTTAAAGACTCCTGGGCTGCGAATTGGACAGGCCCAAATCGCTCCCCATCACCCAATCCTTTGGGTTTAGTTAGCCCAAACATTACAACTAACTATTACAAAGCTAAACCCGCTAACTGTTTATCATTTAACCAATTACAAGATATCCAAAGACCAAATCTAAGCTGTTGTCACAAACATGCACCAACAAACTCCCCCTTGACAATAGCTTCATAAAAACTTTGTCTTTGGTCAAAACTTTGTCTTCAGTCTTCTTGCAATCTTCAAGTAGTCTTCCACTGTCTTTGGTCTTTGGATAGCTTCAGCTTCAATAGCTTCTGTCAGCAACAGACTCCCCCTAAGCAGATGCATCCAATCACCAAATCTTCAACACGTTAGCACTTGAGTAAACTCCAGTTTAGCATTTGCACAGCAATCTTCAAACTCTTCAATCTTGTCTGCAATATAGAAAGGAGGTTCTACCATGCATCCAATCAAACTCTCATCTTCACAGCAACTTCTCAGCAACAAACCGCTTCAATCTGTATACTATAAAACAAACATCTCGAGAAACCATAAGAATTTTTCAACATAAGTTAAATAAATTATTATTTTTCAAGAGATAGTTAAACTGTATCACAGATTAAGCATTTTCAATCTATCACCAACACGCAAAACTTTTTGTTCAACACACAAGAACCTGCATGATTTAAAATTTTGAACTCACGTTCTAACACCGTCTCCCCCTATCAGTAACAATTCCTCCACGAATAACAGTTTTCCGTACGTTAAGAATTTTAAACAGAAAAAGACACTATTTTTGGATTTTTTTATATTTTCTGAAAGCAAGTAAATACAAAAGCAATAAACACTCTATTTTTGTGAGAATCACCGGTAAGAAGATCATATCAGCACAATCAGACTGTTTCACACAATTAGATAATTCGTTATTTAATTTTTTCATGAACAGCAGTTCAAGACGATTACCAGTATATTTGTCCACTTAAACAAAATGCATGAACATTTCAAGTACCATTACCGTATGATACATTAAGGTAATTTTATTTTCTGAAATACGAGCGTGTCCCACTTCAGGATATACCCCCACGATCAAGGTATGCACAAAGATTCATCGTAGTAGGTGAGTATACTGAATTCATCCTTTAAGATATCCTGACTGTGTCTAGTTCTGCATATAATCTGTTTTATCATGTTGTAATTGCTTAACTATGAACACCCAAATAAATACTAATCAAATCCTGGAAATATAAACAGCACACTCTATCATGCAAGTATCTTCCCTAATGCTCTGATACCAATTGTAGGTCCCCTTGAGTCTATGGATCGTCACAGAATCGTCTTTCCAATCAAGAGTGCGGAATCCTCTTGATCAGAATTAGCAGAAAACGTGTAGGAAACAGAAACAGCAAATCACTTTCAAACCGGGTTTTATTGATTATCTATCAAGACTGATTACAATCAATCAAACCCTAACCACAAACCCTAATTTCGTCCAAGCAAGCACTCTCACGAAATTATGTCTCTCAAACTCTGTTTTGGCTGATTAACCTTAACCCTAATGTCTAACCTTGTTTATATAACACAAGGTTCACAACTGGGCTAGGTTAAAGACTCCTGGGCTGCGAATTGGACAGGCCCAAATCGCTCCCCATCACCCAATCCTTTGGGTTTAGTTAGCCCAAACATTACAACTAACTATTACAAAGCTAAACCCGCTAACTGTTTATCATTTAACCAATTACAAGATATCCAAAGACCAAATCTAAGCTGTTGTCACAAACATGCACCAACAGGATGTTAAAAATCCTGAGCCAAAAAAAATCCCACTCGAAAAGTGAGGGAACCCAAATCCATACCATCCAGACTCACAAAGCATACTCCCAAGCCACCATCCAAAAGCCCCCAACATCAATCTTCCACCCAAACAGTTGCTGTAACACCTGTTGTATCAACAGCTGTTGATACCTCAGTAGATTCAACAACTGTTAGTCAAACACCTGCCATCTCTTCAACATACACTAGTTCAACACACACCACAACCACTGCCTTACCACCACCACCACCAAAAATCACTTCACCACCAGAAACATTATCAAATCCACCCCCATCTCCTGCCAAAGGGCAGAAGACAACAGATGTTACAACATCTGTTGTAATGGCAACAGTGGTTGAAACACCAGTTGTTTCAACTACTGTTAGTCAGCCACCTTCTACCACTCAAATCACCACCACTGATCCACCCAAAACATCATCAGTCTCTCCTCAACCAAAAAGGAGAAGGCTAATTCTGAAAGATGATGATACTTCACCACCACCAAAATCTTCAAAATCTCTATCACTTGTTACCATACCAAACCCTGTTCCTCTCTCATCAGCTCAGATTCAAAAGCCAATAGCTCATGCAGGTGTTCAATTTCCTCTTGAACTTATAACAGTCAGAGAAGAAATCAAGTCTTTCTATTATGAGGATGACCCTGCAAAAAGGAGATTACCATCTGTTGAAGGATATCCCAGGCCCAATAATATTGAAAAATATTTGAAAGTCAAAGCTAAGCAAGCAGAGGATATCTCTAAAAGAAATTCACAAGGGAAATCTGACAGAGAAATTCAACAGAACTACCAATTTTTGCTCACACAAGTCAGATCTTTGGAATAATTTGCAAAGAATGTGTGCAAGCAGATATCAGAAAAAGCAGATGAATCCCTGGGAAAGGATTATGTTGAAAACATCATGACTCACAAGAAGTACAAGGGAGAAAAACACATGTATAAAGACTGGACCATTCCTGAGCTGGAAAGTGAAGCAACCAGGATTCAAGAAATGATCAAAAACAAATTCAAACATACTCCTCCTGATTGGGCAAAGTACAAAAAGAATGTACCTGATAAAAAGGTAGAGCTGAAGAGAATGAAAGAGGAATTAGTTGCTGCTGATTATGGGTCCAAAAATCAAGTGATGAGATGGAAAGAAGACAAAGTCAGGACCACCTACAAAAGGTTAGAGGAATTAAGGAAGAAAGATCCTAAAGTTCCATAAAAACCTGATTACCCTGAAGCAGAGGTTTCAACAAGACCACCAAAGCTGCAAATCAGGAGAGCCACTGCTCCAGCTGGTACAGCCATCTATAAAAGAAGGCAACAAAAACAGTTGGATGCTGAAATAGTGCAAGAGTTAATGGCAGGTGATGACCTTGTAAAAGAGGGCATTAAGAAGATGATTGTAGAAACTCTTGGACTAGATCAACCTGCAAGTACTGCTCAGTCAGTCATCAATAGGCCAGCATCTCCAAACACCTCATCTAATAAAAATCTCCCAAGAAACCCACCAGACTCAAAAGTACTAAAGTGGAACACTAACAAACAGAACCATGTACTGACAGTGATCAAGTCTAGTGGAGAAGTGAAGAAAATAACAAGGGAACAAGCACTTGGCCTAAGTCTTGAAGATTTGCATGATCTCCTTGATCTTCCACTGTGCAGGGATGAAGATGACACAGATGCCTTAGCTTTTGAGTTACAACTCAAAGGGCAAATAAGAAAACTGTTGATGAGGCAATAAAGATCTACCAATAATGAAGAGTTTTGGCATTATCTGTTCTAGGGGGAGATTGTTGGGATTGAACCCTATCAGAGGAACAGATAATTAAAGCCAAAACTGGATCAGATTAGTGGATCCAGAATAAGCAGATGTTATGTCATCAAGTCTCTCCCCTTGAAAGTGGTTTCAACATCTGTTGAACTCCAATTCACTGATCAGTACAACTGCTGACCTACAACTGCTGATCAAATCAAAGACTAATGAAGACTAAAGCCCTGCTGTTCAATCTGCTGCCTTGAGTCAAGCATTGCTGGGTTATATCAAGTACTGCTGGGTTTACATTAGTGGAAAGATTCAGCAGTAGTTTAGATTGTCTTTGTTAAATGTAATAACAGTTGTTAGCATAGCCGTGGTTGTATAGATCAGATGTTAGAGTTTGTTAGGAGGTTAGATGTCACTTTCATTGTGACGTCAGCTTAGATGCTTCAGTGGTTCGTCCGTGCCTATAAATAGAACAGTACCCTGTACTGTTCTATTAGCTCTTCACCATCTTTCTTCCTGTACGAACAAATCATTGTGAGCTCAGGCTGAGGGGGAGTTTGTTGCATACATGCAATTGTAATCGGTGTTTGGAATAAATTTAAGCATTCGGTTCATTGTTAAAAATGTGTGTTGAAAGCAATTCTCATGTTTGATTGTGAAAAGTTTGTTATAACAAATAATTTAATAGTTACATTTATAAAATTACTTAAATACCTTTTCAGTTAATAAATAATTTGGATGGAGTTAGAGGCGGTGAATAAAATGAAAATACACAATAAATCATTGGAGGAAAATGATCGTATTTAAATGAATGGGGCAAAATCATTGACAAAACCACAAGGAGCAAAACAAAGGTTTACTCTAATTATTATAAAAGTGAAACTTGTTTAGAAAAAAATTATTTCATTCTCTAGAATTTTTATTAGCCCAGCTTCTGGCTAGGTGTTTTTTTTTTTTTTTTTTTTTTTTTTTTTACTGTTTTACGTGGTAATAAAGGTTCCGTTTGCGATTAAAAAAATCTATATATTGACAATTGACAAATAAACGTGATATATAAAAGGAATAGTATTTAATTTATAGTTGTATCATTGTAAATAGACATTAATGATATTGACTTCGATTCATTGATATTTATTATTTTGTCTTGATGTCTAGTTGTACTTAAATAATAATTGTTAAAATAAACATTTATTTCTTTATAAAAACGTTTTACTATCAAACCAAATAAAAATACTTTTTTCCAAGCATAACTTAAGTAACAACAAGCGCTATATGGTATGAAGGTGTTTAAAAATGAGGTGTTATACGACATGTAAACAACACGTAAGCACGCGTCAGAAATGGAGCGTGGTGTAAAAACGGGAGGTGTGGAAGTGGCGTTTATATAAATATAATATAGACATCAACCAATTAAAACACATCCAAAATTCACCCACCAATCAAGAGCCTCCACATCACAACCCAAATGCCTCTCACACCAGTGAAAAACCCAAAGCCTAAACATAAACGCTATAGACATCGCCGTTCCCGGGGTGGTGTGTGTAGCATGGTGTGGCATAAACGTCAAAAAACAACGCCCACACCGTCTTTCCTAAGACCATGCGTAGTGGGCGTGATTTTTTCAAAATTTGCCCTCAATCACGCCCAAACACGCCCCCTCCCCACCCCCTGGGCATTATTGGGCGTTATTGATCAAAAATTCCCCCTAGGCGTTTTTTAAATAACACTATGTCCAAATTTGAAGGACCAATCACATTTAATCTTCTTTTTTCTTGGCCAATAGCTTTTTTTGTTGGTTTTTTATTTTTATTTAATTGTCTACACCCTTTTAACATAATACGCACATCCTTACTACACCTATTTTAGAAAAAAAAGCCTAATAATGCCTCTCTTACTGACTGTACTGCTACATAGCAAAAATCACCCAAAGATGAGGGTATTATTCACCCTTACCACTACGCATATGTGTTAATTTCACGCGCCTTTCAAGTGTCACCCCATTCAAATTCCACTGTATGAAATGCATGAGTGTCACTACAGCCTACCATAGTTCCCGTAGGGAGCGTCGTAGAGTATACCTCCTCTGATTATTATCTTCCGTATAATATTATTCTGTGTGAGAAGACACCATCCTATTTCTTCTCGCAGTTCAATAGTGGAAATCGTTTACACAGTCACACATACCCACCAAAATACCCACGAATTTTTACAGTTATTTCATTCAATTTTTCTCTGCAACCGCCATTAATAAACCTCAATCAATGCCAAGAAAATGCCTCATCATTTCTCTCTCTAAGTTACACCATTAATACTCCTTTTTTATATATCTCCACCCGCATTTGGAATTCGGATCGTGTGGCAAAAAAATGGAAAAAAAACAAGGGTTTTTCTCGTCTCTACGACACGATTTGGTCCGAGGTTTATCGCCGGGGAGGTCACGTGCCAAAAGTCCGTCAATGATGGGGCTTTTCCGGCGAGGTCACGTGACAAACTCAGAGCTTTTCGTTGGAAGATCCGGGAGTTTGAATGGGGAAGCGCTAGCGCCGTTGATTGAGGGACCCAATCCGGAGGGTTCGGAAAGTGGGGAGTTGAAACGGGTCGGGTCGGGCATTGGGAACTGGGTGAAGGGGCAGTTGGCCAGGGCTCCGTCGATGACGTCATCAATGGCGTATAAGCAGAGGTCTGATTTGAGGCTTTTGCTTGGGGTTATGGGCGCCCCTCTTGCTCCGGTCAGTGTTTGCTCCGGTGACCCTTTGCCTCACCTTAGCATTAAAGACACTCCCATTGTAAGTTTTTTTTTTTTTTTTTTTAGTGTTTGTTTTCTGCTATTGTCGTTATCAAGCTGTTAATTGTGTTTATAAAAGTTTAATGATTTGACCTAAAAATGTTACTGTAGAGATCCGATCTGGCCTAGATATTTATCACATGTTTTTTACATGTAATTTCTAAAAGCTACAGTTTTCTAAAAAACTAAAATGTTTAATAAAGTAAAGATTTGCACATGAGATTTGTGGTTGTTAAATTATGTAGCTTTTGTTGTTGGTGATTTTTTCATCTTTGTAACATAGTGAACTAACATTGTTTATTTCAAATTTGAATTTGAATTTGAAAGTTCAAATATTTAAATATTTGAAGGCAGAAGTTGACCTTTTTGTTTGATATCTATTTTATTACTTGCGCAACCAGGTCGATTTGGAAGGATCCAAATCTATGAATTCGGGGTTTATGACTCAATTGTTTAACTTTTCGTGTATTAGGGCAAACACCGATTTTTTTTTTTTTTTTTTTTTTTGTGAAATACAAAATAATATGTGGTAATTTAATTGAAAGATTGTAAAACTTTGTTTAGGACAGTTAGTTATAGAGACTAGTTTCACATATATCATGATAAAAGTTCAGAATTTCATGTACATTTTCTATATTTTATATATTTTTTTGAACAAGTGGTCATTTTGTCATATATAAAAGAAACTGTTGCTTATAATTAGTCTTTTTTATTGCATAAACAAATGGACAAATTATTGTTACAACATGCTAGCATCGTAGCGGATAGTGTTGGTGTTTTTGACTTCTTGTTTTGTTAGTGAAACAAGTTGTTATAAGCAACTCGTTTTATTTCATTTACTATGATTTAAAATGGGTATGAATGCTACTATGAAATTTTGATATAAATGTTGTATGTTTAAGTATGCTATTTTGATGGCCGGTTACTAGTACGTTACTCATTTCTTGCGTTACTCGGTGATTTGATTTTTTTTACAGGAAAGTTCATCTGCTCAATACATAGTGCAGCAGTACACAGCTGCATGTGGCGGGCAAAAGCTTCAAAGTTCAATAAAAAATGCTTATGCAATGGGAAAACTGAAGATGGTTGCATCTGAATTCGAAACCGCATCACGAGTGGTTAAATATAAGCATGGTGCAAAAGCAGCCGAGTCTGGTGGGTTTGTTTTGTGGCAAATGAACCCTGATATGTGGTATGTGGAGCTAGCCGTTGGTGGAAGTAAGGTTCATGCTGGTTGCAATGGGGAACTTGTTTGGAGGCACACCCCGTGGTTCGGTGCTCACGCTGCTAAAGGACCTGCTAGACCACTACGTCGGGCCCTTCAGGTGTGAACTGGTTTTTTTTAAACCATTCTGAAATTGGTATTTTTTTACCCTTAAAAATGGTTACATGGTGATGTGGATGCCATATAGGCTACTTTTTATGTCTCTATCACATAATAAAAATACTTGGGGACCATGATGGGTCCATTAAGGTTTTTTTTTTTCTTTTTGGATTATTATGATATTTTTTTTCTAATAAAAGCATGTTGATGAGGCAGGGTCTTGATCCTAGAACGACTGCGAGTATGTTTGTTGATGCAAAGTGCATAGGGGAGAAAAACATAAACGGTGAAGATTGCTTTATTCTAAAACAATGTGCAGATCCACAAACATTAAAAGCAAGAAGCGAAGGTCCAGCTGAAATCATAAGGCACGTGCTATTTGGGTTTTTTAGTCAGAAAACGGGTCTACTTATTCACATGGAGGACTCACATTTGACCCGTATTCAAACCAACGGTGGTGACGCTGTTTATTGGGAAACCACCATAAACTCGTTTTTGGATGATTATCGATCTGTAGACGGGATCATGATTGCACACTCGGGTCGATCCGTGGTGACCCTTTTTAGGTTTGGTGAGGTAGCGATGAGTCATACTAAAACCCGGATGGAAGAAGCTTGGACCATTGAAGAGGTTGCGTTTAATGTCCCTGGTTTGTCAAATGACTGTTTTATCCCTCCTGCTGATCTAAGATCTGGATCGGTAAGTGAAACATCTGATCTCCCTCAATCGGAAAGAGGAAAAGCTGGTTGTCGTGCTAAAGTTGCAGCTTTGGAGAAACCGCCACATGAAGGTAATCGAGGAAACTTTATTTGGAAGACGGAAATCTAGTAACGGGAATTATATACTCATCATCAAGGGAAATGAAAGTGTTTATATAGGGTGAATGGTGGTTTAACTAACTAACTAACACCTTACTACAAGTTTTACATGGTAGGGAGGAATTAGGTTTAAATAAAGTTGGATTTTGGTGTTTTTTGAATATTTTAATGGAGGTTTGTTTTAGATTAGCTTCCATGAGTGGATGAAGTGAAGGTTTATGTTTAGACTACATCGAAATGTTAGTTTGGTTTTTTCACCTACTGTTGGTGTGGTAGGTGTTTGAATGGTGACAAAGAACATGTTACGGAAAAAGAAAAGAATATTTTGTCTATTATTTGTGTTGTAGTTAAGATCATATGCTTAGGCATATGACTGCCTGCCTGCTGTATCTTTCAATCTATTATTATCTTGTTTGGTGACATGTTGATCTGTAAAAGATTCTTCACCATGTGTTTGCTCATATGTCATATCCCTCTTACCTTTCAATTCACTTGATTTTACTACACATTTCCAAACATCATAATTTTACACATTACCAAAAATGTTAATTTAATATTTCTTATAATTCTTAGTTGAATAAACTTCTGTTTTGCTCCTGTGGTTTAGTCGTTTTAATGGTTTTGTCTCAGTCATTTAAAAACATCCGTTTTCCTCCAATTATTTACTAAGCTTTTCCCATTCTGCTCTCAGGCTCTAACTCCATCCAAATTGTTTGTTAACTAAAATGGTATTTTGGTAACATAATACTCTTAGTTTTATACTTGAAGTTACCAAAATACATTTTTAGTTAACAAACATTTTGGATGGAGTTAGAGGCGGGAAGCAAAATGGGAAAAACATAGTAAACCATAAAAGAAAATGAATCTTTTTAAATGATTGAGGCAAAACCGTTAAAACGACCAAACCATAGGGAGCAAAATAAAAGTTTACTCTTCTTACCCTTTTTTTTTTTTTTTTACTTTGCCACTTGAGTGGCTGATAGGTTTTATAGATTTAAATTTATTCTACAAATACTTTTTTTAATCATTATTTAAGTTTGCATACAAGATAGTTAAATATTTTTGTACAGGTTTTTAAAGTTAAATGAAAAGTTAATATAACACGCTTGCATTTTTCTTTTCGGCAAGTCTGCTCAAGTAAAGTATACTTTTCTATATTTTGGGCTTTGTTTTGTTATGTTATGATGTTAGGATAACATAATTATAAAACATTAAAACGTATTTGTGATACATTTAAGTAGAAAATGATTTCTATAGAATCAACTTAATTTATTTTTTTTAACGGCAAAAATTATTCTTATACCTTACACCAATAATTACTCGTTTGCCTAGGTTTGAACCTAAAAACCTCCCTTTTAAGAGACATATGTCTTTATCAAGTGGGCTACCCCATACTAGCAATCAATTTTTTTTGAACGACGTACAGTTAGGATATTGCTAACCAGGTTACTATTTAGTATGTTAGTATTACCAAGTTAGTATTAAAACCCTCTTGCCTGGACTTGAACCCAAAACTTTCAAGAGAAGCAAAGTTTCTCATCTCCTCCTTAACCACTAGGCCAAGAGATTATTTGTACATTGGCAATCAACTTAAATACTTAGGGTAAAGTTCTTGTACAAATAATCTTAACATACTAAACATACAAATTGAAGGAAAACTCAAAAAGACAAGGTGGCATTTTTGTAATTATCAATAACTATCAAAGTTACTCTACAAATACCTCTAAAAAAACCTAACCACTCCCCCACCCCCAAAAAAAACCTAAACCCCCCACCCACCCCCCCCCCACCCCCCCAAAAACCTAAAAAAAACCTACCCCCCCCCAAAAAACCTAAAAAAAAACCTAACCCCCCCCCCACCCCCACCCCCAAAAACCTAAAAAAAAAACCTAACCCCCCCCCCCCCCCGCCCCCAACCCCCACCCCCAAAAACCTAAAAAAAACCTAACCCCGCCCACCCACCCCCCCCCCCCACCCAAGCTAAAATGCTAAAAACTAAACCCCCCAAAAAACCTAAAAAAAAAACCTAACCCCCCCCCCCCACCCCCAAAAACCTAAAAAAAGCCTAACCCCCCCCCTCCCCCACCCAAGCTAAAATGCTAAAAACTAAACCCCTAAAAAACCTAAAAAATCTAAAAAAATAAAAAAAAAAAACACACAAATTATTTTATTTTATTTTTTTAACATTTTTTATTAAAAAATCGCTACTTTTAGTGGCAGCAAAAAAAAAAAAAAAAAAAAAATTTCTAACGAAATGTAGCGATTTTTTAATAAAAAATGTTAAAAAAAATTGTGTTTTTTTAGGTATTTTTGGTTGTAACTTTGATAGTTGGTGGTAATTACAAAAATGACACCTTGTCTTTTTGGGTTTTCCTTCAATTTGTATGTTTAGTATGTTAAGATTATTTGTATTTGATCTTTTGCCTAAATACTTAATAACACCATATGAGTTATTAATATTATTTTATGTGGTGAAAGGTGCATTGATTATAAACTGAGGTGGGGCTTGCGGGAAAAGTTGGTGATTATATGCCCAACTGTCGATTCAAAATTATGGGGTTCATGGTCCATGAGTAGTAGGAGCTGCATTTAAATTTAGTCATTGGTAGACTTTAATGCAAAACGTTAATAGAAAAATTATTACTACTATAATCATGATTATTATTAATGTCTGTTATTTTTATTGTTAGTGTTATTTTCATTATTCATTAAAAATAATTTTACCAGACAAATATAAATCTTGATATTTATGTTTCTTAATAACTAACTAGCAGGATGCTCGCGCGATGCGACAGAAGCGACACATCGCATTGCAATACTCGTTTTTTGGTAGTTTTCTTATTCATATAATATTTATTGTATCATCAGTATGATAGATATACATCAAAAGCGAAGAAATCGGGTAATCCATTTCATTGTGTTGTGCATGGTGCGGTCGGTTTGGTTATTATCCTCAACATAAGCCAAAACCAAAGTCACCGGTTAGTCTATTTTATTAACCAGTCGGTTTAGGCCCGTCAAAGTTGAACGAGTTCGAGGCAAGTCTCAACAAAATAATCTCGATTAAGGAAAAAGAGCAAGAAATGAAAATGGAGAAACAAATCCAGAAAGACGTGGAATTTATCGCGAAAGACTTTTCAAATCTAGCGGAGAAGGACCGAGTCATTTTGGAGGTTCGTAAGGCACACATTCGAACGAAATATATGTAGTTTTTATTTTCTAGTACCTTATGTTTTTTAATGACTTTGTAGTGCTTTTCTTTTTTTAATGAAATTATGGTTTTTTTATTTTCTAGTTATTAAAATTGGCATTTAATTTAAAAAATAAAATATACAAATAAAAATAATAATTAGGTAATTATGACGGGGGCTTTATCCCACACCCTACAAGTTAAGGGACGACGTGATAAAGCCCCCTGGCTAACGCGGATCTAATGTGGCGCTGACGTGTCCTGAATCCCACACCCTGTAGCCTACGGGTTAATAGGCAAAATTAAACTTGGGCTAAACCTATTGATTAGAAATACATGAAATTTAGGTATAAATAAATAAAATAGGGGTATATATATGAAATACATGAACTGAAAATATAAAAACTAGAAATATATGAAAATATAAATAGTTCGGTTCAGTTAGTTTTGGTTAAATGAGGGTACAAAAAAATTGTAACACCCTAAAAACGGGTTTGGTAATCAAACCAAGTTAATTTTAATGACGGGTAAAATACCGTTAGTGGTAAAAATTAACCCGGTAAATATTAGGATTTAAATAAATAAACCTAATATTAAATAAAAAGAGAATAAAAGTTTTAAGGAAATAAAGTTCATAAGAGACCCGAGTTCACAGAACTTAAAAATAAAACGGGTTATGACTTCCCCGAACCCACTAAGTAACTAGGAATATCAACCTAGTTAGTTAAGTATTGTTAAATCAATAAAGGAAACATGAAATAGTTAAACCTTTTTAAAACCTTGGAAATTGAGGGACTAAAAGGGTTAAAAGTGGAAAAGGTTTTTAATACAGTGTGTGTGTTTTGGTCGATCATCATCAGGAGAAAGAAAAGGGTTCTTTCAAAAACCCTTAAAACCCACAAAATTCAACAAAATTGAAGAGGAATCAAGCTAAAAATTGAGGCTTTAACTAATTTCGTGATCACTCAAGCTAGGAGATCACAAGGTATCTTGAATTCTGTTATTTGGTGATATTTTGAAATTCTGATTAACATTCATAAAACGAAATTATGTGATGAATGTTGTATGCATGAGTGATATTGGGTTAAATTCATGTCTAGGAACAAACCCTAGTTGAAAACTTGATGTATTAGTGTTGAAAACTAGGAATTTGATAAGCACCCATATATGTGTTAAGTGGGTTTTTTATAACAATGTGATGAACACATGAATTTGATTGTTAGATTGTGAAAAACTAATGTTATGATGCGAGTCTTGAATTTTGTTTATGAATGCTAGACATAAGGGCTTGATTTTGATGATTGAAACTTGGTTAGAAGTTAGTCATGAACTAGACAAAAGATATATAAAAATCTTGCTCGCGAGGTGTTCGGTAAAATGCCTAAGTGAAATCACGTGTCTATTCGTTTGAATGTAGAACTTGATTAGATTAGGAATTCGGATGAATGCCTAATAACATGATGAAACAGGTTTCATTTATAGATGAAAACCTGTAGATTTTGCGTAATGAAAGAATAATGTGTCTTTGATAATCAAGAGCTAAGTTAACTTAATGTTAATAATAGCATGAACTTGGATTAAATATTAGTTAAAATGGTGTCCTAAGAATAGTGATTATCGAGTAACTGGCGGAACACCAACATGAGTTTGTTAAACTTAGTTGCTCAATTTCATATGCTATAAGGAGGTTTGACTTTTAAAAGTCAAACCGACCTATGATAGAGTTCGGTAAGAAAAGTAGTATAAAGGTTCATAAGGCGTAAAGGTTATGATCTAGAACAACTAACCTAACTACCTTGTGAATATTATATGATAGTTTGACGCTTGACAAACTAGGTGGAGGCTTGGGAAAGAAGCGGGTCAAACGGATCGAGTATGAGAAAAAGAGTGTAATCGGATGCAAGGTAAGTAAAAGCTTACACCCTTATCGTAAGATATGTATTTATTTATAGACTATAAATGCGACAAGGTTATATTCAAAATACGATTTTGACACGAAACGATACGGGTCGGAACATATCAAAAGATGAAAAACGATGTTTAATGGTAAAAATGGGTGAAATGGTAATTTGGTCATGAGATGACATAAATAAAAAGAGATTTTGAATGACTACTTTCTAAGTAAGCCTAAACGAATAAAAAGGGGTAAAATGATAATTTAGTCAAGAATAAATGGATCAAAGTTGAAGTTTAAAACGACACCAAGTGGCATGAGCCATGTTGGGCAAACGCGTAAGAAACAGATTTAAGAGACCTAATTAATTGGTAAAAAAATCCGAAATGAGTTACTTAACGAAATGGTAAATAAATACCATTTAAATAAAAGCGCAAAAATGTTTGGTCGTTTAGACCAAACGGGTCAAATGGTAATGTTGATACCATTTGACAATTAACGACTAATAAGTGTTTGTGGAGTTTTATGCACACAGGATAAAACGCCTTATGAATTAGCGATGCTATGAATTAGCAATTATTGAGACAAGGTATTAAAACGGGTCAATATATTGATCCGAGCCATGTACGCATAAATAAGTTTAGAGTTTAAATTGCGATTTTGGTCAAATAATTAGTGAAAGTCCTTCATCGTAAAATGAGGGACTAAAATTGACCAAAAAGCCCTTTAAGGGAAAAACAAGGTAAACGATCCTTAGAGGTTGTTTAGGAAATCGTATCATGATATGTAATCCTTAGATATGTAGGAAAGTTATAGGCATAAACCTTCGTGGGTCGAATGCTTAAAATGGATCATTTGCGCAAAATGACTAACCGAAATGAAAGATTGGGAGTAATGGGTTCATTATGTTAAATCCACTACAAAAATAGTTGTGGTGGATTATAATTAGTTATTTAGATATGGGAATGCAAAGTGCAAAAGGAGAAGAGCGAGTTAATGCTTAAATGCACAAAATCCCCTAAACGGGTCAAATGGATTTATGCGCATCGCTTATGAATTAGACACATAATTCATAAAACAAAATTTTCGAACCCGAGCTATGAATTTTGTGTTAAATACATTGGCTTATGTAATTGGATCATTTAGAAAGAAGTTGGTGATTTTAAACTTGAACGGGTCAAAAGTCCTTATAAATCAATTTCAAGCCGAGAGCTTGAAGTCTAATATTTTATGAGTCCAGATGTCGGACTTTAACTCCATGTGATGGAGAATTAAATTACGATTGCATAGGAAAAAGAATCGTGTAAAACGGACTTATAAATTGAAAGTTATGCACATTTTGGTATATGTTAAGTTAGTAGAAATTGAGCTGGGAATCTACAGCTCAAAATAACAAACCTTCTGTGGAAATGGGTCTGTCGCGCCCCGTGACAGAAAAGTATTAAGCGGTCGCACCCCGCCACAGACTGTGGCGCCCCGCGAAAGCCAAGGCCAAGTCTGTCCCGGCCCGCGACAGACTACAGAGCTAGCAAATTGATTTTATTTGTTGTTCGATTGTTTAGAACTTGATTTAAACTATTATTTAAGCATCAAAACTAACTTTCAAGTTGGTTTTGATCACAGGTAAATATCATGGGTTCCCGGATGAAGATCAAGCGCTATACAAGAACCGAACACACACGAAAAAGAAGCTTCCGCATGTTGCGTCGTCGTTATTCTAAAAAGACGAACTCAATTACCTTATGTTGTACTTTCTTTAAATTTGTAAAAGTTTTAATTTACCGATATTTTCAGAGTGTATGTATTCATAATTACACATTTATTTTCGTAAGATTAAACGAAAACTGCTTAATAATAGCAAGGGTCTTACAAGTTGGTAATCAGAGCTCAAGGTTAAAAGAATAAAGTGTTCGGTTCGAGGCTTGATCGCAAATCCGATAAGTACATGTTTATAGTAATGGTTTAGTATGATTAATGTGTTGTGAATAACACATAGGATTATCGTGTAATACACGTTACCCCAATTAAATCGATCAAGGATCGATATAGTTAACGAAATTACGTGCGTTGACACGTATAGTAGAAAAGCCTTGTATTATGATACGGGCGTTTATTGAAGTCGACATTACTAACTTTTATGAATATTATAATTGAAGGACATTCGCACCTGAAGGTGACGAGAGTTGAACAAATTTTGGATATGACGGAGAAACGGTCAGAGTATGACAAGCAGAGCATGCTCGCCAAGGACAAAAATCGCGTAGCAACCGCGAACAAGGTTAACGACAAGGAAAGCCCGTCGGGGCAAGCATTACCAGGTGCACGTTTTAAATTTAGTCACACAAATAGTAATATACAACAAACACGTAGAGAATGACGATTGCATATGTAGAGGATAAAACTTGAAAAACCTGAATAGGATATCTATTCAGAATGATGTTTCTAAGTGAAAACAAATAGAAACATGCGTTATTCACGATTGTGAATAACAAGACAATAATAGAAATAGTTTATGTGAAAACTTGGACGGGAATAAATATCCAAGTGAATAATTCTCAATATAATACTATTGAGAAAAGTAGTGATCACGTTAACAAATGTGATGATATAATAGTTCGGTAAAAAGGAAAACATTTTATATGTTCAAAGAATAAAACGGGTAAAACTAATAATTGTTAAATAATGATTAAATAAAGTTTTACCAACTGAAACTATGAATATGGAAATTATTTGAGGAGTTACTTACATGGGGTGTGATGCGAAAATTATAAAAAGGTCATGGGTGTCATGTGTTGATCGCTTACTCTGGCCAAGTAAGTAGTGAACACATGATACCATGAACTTTTTATGATGGACACATTTACGTCCGATGTAGTAAGGACCGGCGAATGGGACGAATTAAGAAGATACCCCAATGAATAAAATAAGCAAAATGCTTGATAATAAACGTAAACGCAAGTCAGATGACGGAAGCGTGTTACGTTAGAATAACGAGCCCGAGAGAAGGGACAGGGGTCAAAGTAAATAAAAATACATACCGACTAATAGGAATGCTAAGGCATAGGGATAAAAGTTTGACTGTCGTAAGTGATGAATTTCACACGGAGAAGTCAAATGAATTAAATAAAGAATAAAAAACTTGATTGAATAAAAGCGATGGGTTTCGCTAAGACGACCAAATAAATTAAAACGAAGTCTTAATACATACCAGGACGGTTACTTTGATAGTGACTTCGGTAAGATACCCGATAGATGGGTAGGATTTTGAAAGTATGCGTAAACCAAGAGACGGGAACGCGAAATAGAAAGTCAAAAGACTCGGATTAGGAGTCATGACTAAAAGACGATGAGAATTTGCAAACAAAAATTTTGATAACTACGTTCAACTATTTTAAAGTTGAACGGGTCGAATAAAGAATGAAGTTTGACGTTCATAAGTGATGAAACCTCACACGAATAAGTCAAACGAGATAAATAAAGTATGAAAACTTGGTAGTGCAAGTAAGCGCAAACCGAATAATGGAAGCGCGAAATATTAATGAACCTATGTGATGGGTCGTAAAGGAATGTAGATAGGAAAAACGCAAACTAGCAAAACAAGAATGTTAAAAACACTAAGATAAAGAACCCATGTAATGAGTCGTAAAGAAGTATAGGTAAGAACCGGGTAACAGTAAGCGTAGGACAAACCGACGTGTAAATGGCATTAGAAGTCATAAAGTCGGAAAGATAATTCGAAAGAAAACAAATGTAGCCTTACACTACGGTCAAGGTCAAATGAAATCCAAAAAGCAAAAGTAAATAATTCTAAACATAAAAAGGGGTGTTTTGACGCCATGTACATATATAAACATATATACATTTGAATAAAAACTTGAATAAAGTATGATCTACGGGATCATCAAAACCTACGGGATTATAAGTAATGTTAAGGTCTACGAGACCAAAAAGACCTAGGGTCACGAATAGAAAGAAACGAATTGTCAGGGTCTCACATTAAAAAGGTGGAAATCTAAGGAAAAAGCCTGCGAGGCTAAGTGAAAGAACCTACGGGTCAATAATGTAAAGCGAGGAAACTGGTTGTAACTCCCCGCGTAAAATAATAACGGAAGGTAAAATTTGTATAAAAGCGATGAGTTTCGCTAAGTTAACCGAACGAGTTAAAATGAAGAGATCATGAAAAGTCTGGTGGACAAAAGTGAAAGATTCACTAAAACATCTAAAGGAGCTGAAATAACAAAAGAATTCACGATTATTAATTTGTGTTATTTCACAAAAAGGGCGAAGACATTACCGAAATGACAACGGAAAGGAATAAATCCTTGGACGTAAATTCCTTGACATGAGAGATTGACATGAGTTAAAGAGAAATCGTTAAACTAAAATTCGCTTTTAGTGAAAAATAACGTTTTAACAAATATAAATATTATGAGAGAAATTGGAAGACACTAAAAGAATGGGTGCAAGACGACACATTCGAAAAGAAGATTCTCGATAACGAAAAGATTATATAAACTTAAACATGGCGTGATGCGATCACGTTCAAGAAAAGTAATATAGAATATACTCATGATGTAACGTGAGTTACGGGATATGAAATCATAAACGCACATAAGGCTGGAGATGGCGATATGGATATACCCGAGCGATGGGGTATAAGGTAACCGGTGACTAATAAGTCTAGCCGCCAAAATAAATAATCAATAAAGATAACGGATACGAGCTGAAAGTAACGACCCACGAGGCCTTACACATGAAAGACGTACGCGTCAATATAAATGAAAACTTTTGACCGAAAGAAACGGTTGCCTTGAAAAATGAAATTTTGTTTGTTTGATTAAACCAATGAACTACATAAATAAGGTTTCGGGGACGAAACCACCTTAAGGGGGGAAGACTTGTAACACCCTAAAAACGGGTTTGGTAATCAAACCATGTAAATTTAATGACGGGTAAAATACTGTTAGCGGTAAAAATTAACCCGGTAAATATTAGGATTTAAATAAATAAACCTAATATTAAATAAAAAAGAGAATAAAAGTTTTAAGGAAATAAAGTTCATAAGAGACCCGAGTTAACAGAACTTAAAAATAAAACGGGTTATGACTTCCCCGAACCCACTAAGTAACTAGGAATATCAACCTAGTTAGTTAAGTATTGTTAAATCAATAAAGGAAACATGAAATAGTTAAACCTTTTTAAAACCTTGGAAATTGAGGGACTAAAAGGGTTAAAAGTGGAAAAGGTTTTTAATTAAAACAAAAACTAAAACCAAAACACACAGTGTGTGTGTGTGTTTTAGTCGATCATCAACAGGAGAAAGAAAAGGGTTCTTTCAAAAACCCTTAAAACCCACAAAAGTCAACAAAATTGAAGAGGAATCAAGCTAAAAATTGGGGCTTTAACTAATTTCGTGATCACCCAAGCTAGGAGATCACAAGGTATGTTGAATTCTGTTATTTGGTGATATTTTGAAATTCTGATTAACATTCATAAAACGAAATTATGTGATGAATGTTGTATGCATGAGTGATATTGGGTTAAATTCATGTCTAGGAACAAACCCTAGTTGAAAACTTGATGTATTAGTGTTGAAAACTAGGAATTTGATAAGCACCCATATATGTGTTAAGTGGGTTTTTTATAACAATGTGATGAACACATGAATTTGATTGTTAGATTGTGAAAAACTAATGTTATGATGCGAGTCTTGAATTTTGTTTATGAATGCTAGACATAAGGGCTTGATTTTGATGATTGAAACTTGGTTAGAAGTTAGTCATGAACTAGATAAAAGATGTTTAAAAATCTTGCTCGCGAGGTGTTCGGTAAAATGCCTAAGTGAAATCGCGCGTCTACTCGTTTGAATTTAGAACTTGATTAGATTAGGAATTCGGATGAATGCCTAATAACATGATGAAACGGGTTTCACTTATAGATGAAAACCTGTAGATTTTGCGTAAAGAAAGAATAATGTGTCTTTGATAATCGAGAGCTAAGTTAACTTAATGTTAATAATAGCATGAACTTGGATTAAATATTAGTTAAAATGGTGTCCTAAGAATAGTGCTTATCGAGTAACTGGTGGAACGCCAACATGAGTTGGTTAAACTTAGTTGCCCAATTTCATATGCTATGTGACAACCGGCCCAAAACCGGTAATTTCCGTACAGTTTTAATTATTATTTAATATCTGCAATTATGCGCTTAAATGTCAACATTGTCTGATTACATGCTATATATGTGAATTCATGCACGTTTTATACTTCAAATATTGCTTTATGCATTACTTTTAGCGTTGCGTCAGAAATACTAGTAAACTCACGGTAAGACACACTGTGTCAGCAGTTCTGCAGAAATCAGTCAGATAATAGAATTAGGGCCTAGGAGTAGGTGCAACATCTAAAATACATTAAAACCCAAGTGTGGATACAAGGGTTAACATATAAACTTTCCAGAAGCTAAACTATGTACTAAAAAGCACCCGAAACTCACTTTAAATGCAGAAATCTGCATAATTCAGCTATAATTAGCTTTTAAACACATTAATATCATGTAGAATTTATGTTTTATTATCCAAAATAACTTACAAAGTGTCGGGAATTAAAACTGCCACAAAAAGTGCTTCATACTTAGTGAAACGGCGCAATTTAACATTTTAACGAACCGTAACGAACCGAACAACCGGAAAATAAATGGGACATCAAAATTTGACTAGAAGTAATGTTTTTATGATATTAAACTAGCCCTAAACACACTTAAACTAAGTTAAAACCCCTCGTTTACACTTTAAACCCTCCACTTCCCAAAATTTACACTTTACCCCCCCCCCCCCTCATGTTGTAACCGGCCCTAATGGTCCCACATAACTATATTTACTTTATGTAACTTTGCTCCCTAACCAGTTGGCATAAAATCTTTGAGAAAGATTTGTTGTTGGAAATTTTCTTTATAAAGACTTAGGTATAGTAACTTTGTCCATCATTCTCAAAATTTCATCTTCTTCCTCCTCCCTTGCCTCCTTGCTCACAACTCAACACACACCCACATACACATCCATTTTCACTTCATTTCCTCACAATCCAAGCTTGCTAGAAGGTGTATGGAGGCCATTTAGGAAGGTGTATGGTGCTAGAACTTGAAGGACCACCTTGTGGAGCTTTTAACCACTCACTTTCTTCCTTGATCATCATCTCCATTTTGGTGCCACTTCCCAAAGCCATTAGAGCTAGTAGTAAGCTTCTTGATCACTAATTTAAGTCATGTTTATGTAACGTACAAGTTTCACCATCTAAAGAACTTAACTTCTAATGTTAAAAATGAGAAGATCTAACATATTCATGAAGAAAATAAGTAATTACAAGAAATTTTAAGTGTATGAAAAGAAGTTGTTGATGTTATATCTTGTGTTTATGATTAGATCAAGTATGTTAAAGCATGGATCTACCAAGTTTAAGCATGGATCTTGAAGGATCCATGGTTAAACTTGAAGGTGAACATATGAAGCATAATGTGAACTTGAAATATGAATTTTTGTGCACAAACTTGTAATTTTGAAGTGATAAAGTATGTATAGAACTAATTTTTGAAACTAAAACTCATGGAAAGTTTGTTAAAAATATAACATAATGCTTATTTTTGAAAGATCCATGGTTAAACATGATGTTAAAAATAATGATCTCTCTAATAAACGTAAAAGTGATTTTAGAAACATGATTTACAAACTTTGAAACCATTAAACTCATGGATGAGTTGGTTAGTAAAATAAAGTCTTATAAAAGTTTGTTTAAAATACTCAAGAACACTTATTTTTTGAAAGATCATAATATGTAAAGTGTAGATCTAAAAGACTACACATTTTTAACAAGAAACAAGTTCACCATGATGTTTCATATAGAGAAGTTAGTATTTGTTGTTGATGATTGTAGTTGAAAAATTGTTTTGATGTTGAAAAGAAAATAAACACATGTTTTGAAAAATGGGAAACCTCTATTTTTAGGGGACAGTATGTCAAAATTTTTATAAAATTTTGACACTTAGAAAAATATAAGTTTTGGTGGAACTTATTCCCTAAAAATATTTACCAATGTTTCCCTAATTTTTGTGTAAAATTACAAGTTAAGAAATGGTGATTTCTTCGGGTTAAAATGGATATTAAGTATGTATATTTTTAGGGAAAAAATATATATATTTATTGATGACCAAATTTTGTGCTAAGTGTATATTATGTGTATTATATGTAGTAGTGTATTAGGACTTGAAAATACACTAAATACTCCTAAGGAGTAAAAATACAAGAATACACATAAAAATACATGAGAATACATAAGAAGCACATGGACAAATACAAGAAAATATATTTACAAAAATATATAACCGATACCAAGTATTGGGATTTATACAAAAATCGGGTGGATAACAAGAATAACCATATATATATTTTAAACATGACAAAATATATATATTTCATACAAGTCATAAAGATATATTATTTTTAAGAAATATAATTCCAGAAAGTAATAAAAATCAAAGTATTAATTTTTGGTAAAGAAATACAAAATACACAAGTATTTACATAAAATACAAAGTATAATTTCCTAAGTATACTTGTACAAAAATAATATTGAAAATATTATTTCACAAAATACTTATATTTATTTTTGGGAAAAATAATATAAGTAACATACATAGTTAAAAAAATAAATTATTTTTAACAGCAAAGAATATATACGTAAACAAATGATGGTGACTTGTACTTATGTAATACAAGTCTAGTGACTAACATTAATAGAATACGTATAGGTCACGACGCTACCGGTGAAGTTTACGACGCAGGAAACGCAAAGTTGTGAGTTCATTTCCCCATTTTAAACTTTTACTTGTTTTCTAAACTTGGGGAAATTACATGTGTTATGGTATGTTGATTTCAAAAACTAAGGAATGATACTTTAGATCATGTCACGAATAGGGTGCCATAAACACCATTAATCAGTTAATACCAAGACCGCGGAACAAAAGGTTAGATCTAATGGGTTTCAGGCAGCCACACTCCTGGCCACTCTTTTACCAAGTAGTGCTTTTGTGTCTCTAGTCGTAAATCGACAGACGTGGATCGACAAGTAAAAATGCCTAGGGTTTGGATGCTTCCTATGTCGTGTCACATGTTAATGGCCTTGCAAACCATTAGCGATCTCGATTTCCTTATATTTATAGAAATCCTTATTTCATAAAATTTCATACCATGTTTTCCATAACGAATGCTTAATTTTTTTCACAAATCTGCATGAATTCACACCAACATTATGTTGACGGTTTTCCAAAACTCACATGTATTTCAGGTAACTAAAGTGGATGTACGCGCAGTCTTACTCTTGCTCCAGGATGTCGCTTTTGATTTAGTCATGTCGTGTCAAGACTCCGATGCCTGTTTTGTGGGATTGATTACTATATTCCATCTTGTGTGGGATATAAGAATCAAAAACCTTTATGTTCATCTTTTAAATAAAGTTGTAAACTTTTTCAGATAATATTTTATTTTGTGATGTAATCACTAAACTTATGTTATGTCAATGGCATTTTGGAGTTATTTTACGAGCATGTAGTATGTTTACCATTCGTATGCAATGAGAACCTTTCAAGATCACACCTCGTGCTTCCGCTTTAGAAAGGGGTGTGACAGATTGGTATCAGAGCTGTGATTGTAGTAAACCAGGATTCCTTCTCGAGTCTAGACTACAATCTTTAGGATCCTCTCACGAAAACAATTTTTCAAAAGTTTTCATTGCATAAAACTTTCCGCGACATCCACTACCTTAAACTGTTTTCAAAGAGTCAAGTGAGGACACTACGAGACTTAGAGTGCATTGGAGTAGCACTTGCCTTTGACTAAGAATTACTTGCAACTATGTGTATAATTATATGTATATTAGTTAAGTAATAATTAATATATATATATATATATATACACTATGAATAGAATATCACAGGTACACGTGTCTTCGTCTGAGAGCAGCAGCCTACCTGAAGGAAGTGCCCCGATGATGATTACCCCTAACGATGAAATTTCTTCTGCACAGGAGGCCGACCCTGAGATGATAACCGACGATGATGATCCCAACGATGTCTTAGCCTTACCCTTACCTCTTCTTAGCCAGCAGATCGTAGGACATCCAGATGGTGGACATCTCTTTGAACATGTTCCCATCCAGGCTGTTCCTTTTGCTGCCATCTCTGTTGAGGACTGGTCTCTCATCGATGACCTGGAGTGTGATGTGACGACCCCTGTGGTGCCCATTGCCGATATCCTTTCTGATTCTGACCTCGAGTCTGATGTCGATTCTTTTGATTCGGTGATATCTTCGACCCTTTTTGCTGCTGGACTGAAAGTCTACCCGACTGGTGATGGTGACGACACTATGCTTGTTGTGCCATCCACTCTTACCCGTGTTCCTACACCTCCCCACACTTCTGCTCAGATTAGTTCCCTCATCCGTCGAATTCATGAGCTTGAGGATGAAGTGACTCATCTTCATAGTTTGATCTTCCCTACACCCCCACCCTCTCCCCCAGCCTATTAGGTACTCTGTTGGAGTAGTGTTTTTGGGTATGAAGACTTTGACCGAGCTTGGGTGCAACTTGAAGACAAGAACCGCTAATGTGAAGAAAGATATTTTGTCTCTTATATGTATTAAACTTGTACAATGGGGTGATGTAACCCTTATGCATTTTGTTTCTTCGCAAACAATGATGTAACAAGTTGTTCTAATATGTATAAAGACTCAATGAATATCTTATGACACATCAGTATTTATCTGTTTAAGCATGCTTGATGTTGTATGAATTGATTTATATGTTTGGTGGATTGTTTGATGTTACTCATGTGGGTATATGCATGTGTATATATACTGCCACTATCTCGTATAATGATATCAAACGAATGTATAACTCTGTTGTGTTATGTTTTGGAAGAACATGGCACCCAGGAGAGCTGTGAACGCTCGTGATCAACCTCCTCCTCCCCCACTGCCGAGGACTTCTGAAGAACTGAACTCCCTGCTGGAAGAAAGAATCTCCGAAGCTATCGCCCAGTACGAGGCAAACCGTACTGAACACAGTGGAGGACCAAGCAATACTAGACGTAGCGGACATGGAGATTCATCTGGAGGAAACACAACTCAAGGTAACCTTAAGCTGATTTGCTAAAAACATGATGAAATTTATGAACGGTCTTTGATTCATTGTTTCATTAATTGCTCACGTGTGAATTGGTTGGATCAATTCCAGGCTGCACCTTCAAGCAGTTTCTGGACTGCAAGCCACTGAATTATGATGGCACTGGAGGTGCAGTGGCTTTTGTGCGCTGGACGGAGAAGACTGATCCCACTATCCGCATGAGCAAGTGTACCGCAGACCAGCAAGTCACTTTTGTTACTGGGTTGTTTGTTGATGAGGCTTTGACTTGGTGGAATTTGCAAGTCCAAACCCTGGGAGATGATGCAGCATATGGTATGACTTGGGACGAGTTGAAGGAAAGAATGAGAGAGAAGTATTGCTCTCGTGCTGAACTCCAAAGGTTAGAGACTGAGTTCTGGCACTTGTCCATGGAAGGTGCGGACATTGTTGGTTATACCTGAAGGTTCCATGATCTATCAAGAGTGATCCCCTATATGGTGACTCCCGAATTTAAGCGCGTTGAGCGCTACATATGGGGATTGGCTCCAGAGTTTCGCAGCATGTTAACTTCGGCTAAACCTGAAACGATCACTCAGGCTGTAACTCTGGCTGTCAGCCTTACTGAAGATGCTGTCAGTATGAAGAAGTTATCGCTGAACCCAACTGAGAAGACCGAGACGCATGTTGAGTCGTCTGGTGACAAGAAGAGGAAGCATTCGAGCCTGAATCAAGCGACACGTAACAACAAGGGATCCAACAATAAGAAGCGTGACCCTAACCCGCCCAAGGAGGCGAAAGCCCTTGCAGCTATAAATGACGCTCCTGCCAGAGGATACCAGGGCACTCTGCCCAAATGCAATCAGTGCAAGCGTCACCATGAAGGAGTTTGTCGCATCCCAAAATGTGACAAGTGTGGAAAACTGGGTCACCGTACTGAGAACTGTTGGGGAAAAAGAAATGGAGGCAGTAATAGGAACGGGAATGGAAACCGTAACGGTGCTGGTAATGGAAACGGTGGTGGAAATGGCAATGGAAATGGTAACCGGAATGGTAATGGAGTTGGGCAGAACCAAGGATGCTTCGGATGTGGTAGCAAGGAGCATTTCAAGAAAGATTGCCCAAGGGAGAACAATGCTCAGGCTCGAGCATTGTTGATTGGAGCAAGGAACGCACGCGAGGACCCTAATGTGGTCACCGGTACGTTTCTCGTTAAAAATCACTTTGCATCCATAATATTCGATACTGGTGCCGATTATAGTTTCGTATCTGTGGAATTTAAACGTATGCTTGGAATAGAATCTAGTAGATTAGATATTCCTTATTCCATAGAACTAGCTGATGGTAAACTCGTTGAATCGGGCGAAGTTGTTAGGGGTTGTACATTAGAACTTGGTGAGCGAAGATTTAGTGTCGACCTCTTACCTGTTCAATTGGGTAGCTTCAATGTGGTGGTCGGAATGGACTGGTTGTCCAAGAATAAGGCTGGAGTTGTGTGCCATGAGAAAATCATCGCATCCCTCTTGCGAATGATGAAACTCTCATCGTACATGGAGAGAAACGAGACACGCCTCTGCGAATCATCAATTGCATGAAAGCACAGAAGTGATTAAGGAAAGGATGTGTTGCATTCCTGGCGCACGTTGTAGATAAGAAGGCCGAGGAGCCGAAACTCGAAGACATTTCTGTGGTGAAGGAATTCTCCGATGTTTTTCCCGAAGATCTGCCAGGACTACCTCCGCAATGACAAGTCGAATTTCATATTGACTTGGTTCCAGGAGCTGCTCCTATAGCCAAGGCACCCTATCGACTTGCGCCATCCGAAATGCAAGAATTATCTACGCAACTCCATGAGTTGTTGGATAAAGGATTCATAAGGCCGAGCTTCTCGCCTTGGGGAGCTCCAGTCCTGTTCGTGAAGAAGAAGGATAGAACGCTGTGGATGTGTATCGATTGTAGAGAACTAAATAAGCTCACTATCAAGAATCGGTACCCACTACCGAGGATTGATGACTTATTCGATCAGTTGCAAGGATCAAGCTACTATTCCAAGATCGACCTTCGATCTGGATATCATCAGCTAAGGATCCAAGAAGATAGCGTACCAAAGACTGCATTCAGGACGCGTTATGGGCATTACGAGTTCCTTGTGATGCCATTCCTATTGACGAACGCGCCAGCAGTATTTGTGGATCTGATGAACCGTGTTTGCAAACCATATCTCGATAAATTCGTGATTGTATTTATCGATGATATTCTGATTTATTCCTGAACGAGAGAAGAGCACGAGCAACACCTCAGGACCATTCTGGAATTACTAAAGAGAGAGAAACTTTATGCAAATTTCTCAAAGTGCGAATTCTGGATTCGCGAAGTACAGTTTCTTGGTCATGTCATGAACGAGAAGGGCATTCATGTGGACCCAGCAAAGATAGAAGCGATAAAGAATTGGGAAGCCCCCAAAACTCCAACTGAAGTTCGACAATTCTTGGGATTAGCGGGCTACTACCGCAGATTTATCGAGAATTTCTCCAAGATAGCCCAACCGTTGACTTCCCTTACGCAAAAGGACAAGAAGTACGACTGGGGTGATAAGCAGGAGGAAGCCTTCCAACTTCTTAAGAGAAAGTTATGCGATGCACCAATACTTTCCTTACCCGAAGGCACCGAGGACTTCGTGGTGTACCGTGACGCTTCGCATCAAGGATTGGGTTGCGTGCTCATGCAACGCCAAAAGGTCATCGTTACGCTTCAAGACAGTTGAAGGTGCATGAAAGGAACTATACCACTCACGACCTAGAGCTAGGCGCAGTGGTATTCGCCTTGAAGATCTGGCGACATTATTTATATGGTACCCGATGTACTATCTTCACAAATCATAAAAGCCTACAACACATATTTGATCAGAAAGAATTAAATATGCGTCAGCGAGGGTGGGTTGAGTTGCTAAACAACTATGACTGTGAGATTAAGTACCGTCCTGGAAAGGCTAACATTGTAGCAGATACGTTAAGTCGAAAAGAAAGGGTTAAGACCCTAAGAGTTCGAGCATTGGAGATGACTATTTAGACAAACCTCACTGCACGCATTCATGACGCCCAACAAGAAGCCCTTAAGAAGGAGAATCGTGGAGCCGAATATCTCCGAGGTATGGAGAAGAAATTGGTGCCAAACGAAGAGGGAACCTTATACCTTATGGGACATATTTGGGTTCCGCTCTATGGCGGTATTCGAGAAGTCATCTTTGATGAAGCTCACAAGTCGAGATACTCGATCCACCCAGGATCGGACAAGATGTATCAAGACTTGAAGGAATACTATTGGTGGCCGAGGCTTAAAAGCGATGTTGTTGTTTATGTTGGAAAGTGCCTAACCTGTGCTAAGGTCAAGGCCGAATATCAGAAACCGTCTGGTCTACTGCAGCAGCCCGAGATACCCATGTGGAAGTGGGAGCAAATCTCAATGGACTTCATAACAAAATTACCCAGGACCCCTAGAGGGCATGATATGATATGGGTGATAGTTGATCGATTGACGAAGTCTGCGCATTTCCTACCGATCCAAGAAAAGGAGAGCACTAGAAAGCTTGCTGAGCTGTACCTGAAAGAAATCGTGGCACGTCATGGAGTGCCTATCTCGATTATTTCAGATAGAGATGGACGTTTTGTCTCAAGGATCTGGCAATCCTTCCAGGAGGCCTTTGGATCTCAACTAGATCTAAGCACGGCCTTCCATCAGCAAACAGACGGCCAGAGCGAACAGACCATACAAACACTGGAAGATATGCTTCGCGCATGTGTTATGGATCTAGGCGGCAACTGGGATACTCATCTACCTTTAGTTGAGTTCTCCTATAATAACAGCTACCATACGAGCATAAAATCCGCACCGTTCGAAGCCCTATACGGCCGTAGGTATCGCTCACCGTTGTGTTGGGCAAACGCTAGAGACAAGCAACTGATTGGTCCTGAACTTGTTCAAGAGACGACCGATAAAATCATGCAGATCCGAGAGCGCATCAAGGCGGCTCGTGATCGACAGAAGAGCTACGCTGATCGAAGACGTAAACCCTTAGAATTCAAGGTGGGAGACAAAGTCTTGTTGAAGGTCTCACCTTGGAAGGGTGTAGCAAGATTCGGAAAGCGTGGAAAGTTAAATCCATGATACATCGGACCATTCAAGATCTTGGAAAGAATTGGTACCGTGGCGTACAAGTTGGAATTACCGGAAGAACTTAACAGAGTACATGATACGTTTCATGTGTCCAACTTCAAGAAGAGTCCAACCCAAGAAGCAGTGATCATCCCTGCGGATGAGGTGCATGTCAACGACACACTCCTATTTATAGAATAACCTGTTGAGGTGACGGATTGGAAGATCCATAAAACAAGGAGAAGTCGCATTAAGCTTGTCAAGGTACGTTGGAACTCTAAGCACGGACCCGAGTACAGGTGAGAACGTGAGGATCAGTTCAAAGCCAAGTACCCCCATCTGTTAGAGAAAGCTCCTGCGAGAGATAACTCAGCCTGAATTTCGGGACGAAATACTTTTAACGGGGGAGACTGTGACAACCGGCCCAAAACCGGTAATTTCCGTACAGTTTTAATTATTATTTAATATCTGCAATTATGTGCTTAAATGTCAACATTGTCTGATTACATGCTATATATGTGAATTCATGCACGTTTTATACTTCAAATATTGCTTTATGCATTACTTTTAGCGTTGCGTCAGAAAGACTAGTAAACTCACCAGTAAGACACACTGTGTCAGCAGTTCTGCAGAAATCTGTCAGATAATAGAATTAGGGCCTAGGAGTAGGTCCAACATCTAAAATACATTAAAACCCAAGTGTGGATACAAGGGTTAGCATATAAACTTTTCGGAAGCTAAACTATGTACTAAAAAGCACCCGAAACTCACTTTAAATGCAGAAATCTGCATAATTCAGCTATAAATCACCTATAATCAGCTTTTAAACACATTAATATCATGTAGAATTTATCATTTATTGTCCAAAATAACATACAAAGTGTCGGGAATTAAAACTGCCATAAAAGTGCTTCATACTTAGTGAAACTGCGCAATTCAGCACTTTAATAAACCGTAACGAACCGAACAACCGGACAATAACCGGGACATCAAAATTTGACTAGAAGTAATTTTTTTTATGATATTAAACTAGTATTGATGCTAGAACACCTTAAAATCATAAAAACCCCTAAACACACTTAATCTAAGTTAAAACCCCTCACTTACACTTTAAACCCTCCACTTCCCAAAATTTACACTTTACCCCCCCCCTCATGTTGTATGTCACACCCCGCTTTCCACGTGTCTCACCGGTGGGCCCGGTGGGGGATTACCGTGACGATGTTGGCAACAATATAGTCAAACCACACAATTATATAATGCACAGCGGAAGCATAAGATAAATATATAAATTTCAACCTCTGATTGTAATATCAAAGTGTATTACAGGGGTTGAATATCCACAGTGGATCGTAAATAAAAGTAAAGCATCGTTCCATCAGATACTGCAATCAAGCTTGCGAGGCTTATCCCGACGCTAGGGAGCTAATACCAGCCAATTTCGTTTAGGTACCTGCACTTAATCTTTTTGGGGAAAATACGTCAGTTTACACTGGTAAATACATTCAACTGACACATTTGAAAATGTTTGTTAAAATTGATTTGAATGCACAAGGCACAAACTCTTTTATAACTTGGGAAAATTCATAATGATCTTGTGAACGTTTTACATGTTCTTTTATGCGTTCAGTAGCCCGGGTCGTGCCGGGTTAAAGATTTATAGACACACCACGTTTGCGTAAAACCGTAGTACAAAAACCAACGGCTACGTCTTTTAGTTTTTAATGTCGACACTTTATACCGGGTGTACGCCTACACCGGGATGTCGATGGTCGTGGCCATTTCGTAAAATGATGCCAAGGATATCCGGGACAACGGTCATTAAACCCCCCAAAGGCTTATAAGCAACAAAACTGTTTAAATGAGCCGATCATATTTAAATAAATTAACCACCTAAGCGATGGAATTATATAATGCTCAATCAAGCGGTATTAATATACCGTAACCCAAGCCCATATAGGGGAAATAAGTCAAAAGTATTTACCTTTGCAAGTATAAATCCTTAATTAAGATCAAGTCACCGATAGCTTTTACTGGGGCTCCTAATCTGGAACGAAGGTTTTAATTAACCTCTTAGAATCCTAACGGTCCTTATATTAGCCGTAGCTTAAACCGGTTGATTCTGATATATAGATATGGTTAATTCGCACGAAAAGGCGAAAACCGAGAATGGAGTATGATTTGGACCCAACAAGTTCAGAGACTTGTTTTATATGGGTTTATAGTTCATACTCTGGATTTTGGGGTTCAAATAATATAATTTGACCCATATCGGCTATTGCACGAAAACTAGTTTCATGAGCCGTACCGTGTGCGCAAATAGGCGAAACGGTTAACCATAAGTGTCCTACGCTTATTTCCTAAGTCAATATGCCTTAAAAGTATTTTGGTATCAATAGGATACCTTCCGTATTGCCCGTAACGAGTTTAAGTTTATATTATGCCCCGTAGGGGCTTTTCGGTCATTTTAAAAACTTTAAAAAGGCTTTTCGAGTTCTACAGGAAATCTGAGTTTCCCGAACAGCTTATAAAGCTTAGAATACTTTATTTATTATTTAAAACCAGTGGCAACTGGAATCGGGTCAAAAGACCTTGTAGAACTCCCGTTTTGGCCAAAAAGGGTATATTCGGTATTTACCGAACCGCAGCCATAACCGCAGGTTATGAGCAAGGTAAAATTTATTAAAAATCTTTAAAATTCCCAAAATATTATTTTACCACAGTGGGTAAAAGTTTTGGTGACGAAAACTTGGGTTAGATGGGCGTTATGCTAATTGCGCCGTTAATTACAAAACTTTCTTAAAAGTGCGCCTTTTAGCATAACTCTCATTCTAGACCTCGGATTGACGTGAAACTTTAAGGACATGCTTATAATTTAATAAGCAAGGTTATGGCCCGTTCACGTGTCCGAAATACTCGTTTTAATTTTAAAAGGCCGTTACGGTCAACTTTTAGGCGAATGACGGAATCGCGCAAAAGACTCGGATGACTCATGAACCGACCACAGAGGTTTATACCAACATGTGACCTGGTCCTAAGAGTGTCCTAAGTTATATTTACACCTCACTAAAACGGGTCAGAACTGAAGTCAAAGCAAAAGTCAAACTTTTGCGACTTTCGGCTCCGAACCGGGTTAATATAGCAAACGGACGATTCAAACGAGCGCAAACAAGTTTATATGCTTATTATCATGTTTTATGATTATCAAAACAGGTTCCATAACATATATTTTACGGATTATGCATAAATCGCTAAAATGGCTTTCTGTTGACTTTTTAACCGCACGTTTGACTCGACATTTGACATAGTTAGAGTGGTGATCAGAGGGAACCCTTTTAGGGGTTTATTACCTCCATTGATACCAACTTATAACTACTTTGGATTCGTCATAAGACTGAACCATCAATGAGTTATTTTAAAGTCAAACCGTAGTTACGACGGTTTGGTTTTTAGCTAAATACTAAGTATAAACTGAACTATGGATGATCAAGATAACTTACAGAAGTTAGGACTTGAATATGGAGCAGAGAAGAACACTTGGATGCCTTTAGAATGATCAGATAGAGTGTTTGAGGTGTGGTGAATGTTATGAACATGAACATGGTATTTATAGCCAAGGCCAAGCTCTTAGATCACTCCACCACACTCTACAACTGATATGGGATGAATGGCATGTGTCCTAGGGAGTTATGGGTCGAGTAGGGGGCAACCATACTCCTGGAGAACCCATCATTTGATGTCTGGCCGCTTAACAAAGCCAACAGCCACATTTCTGTCGCTGGGCGCTGCTTACGGACCGTATGGCTTCGGCCTTGCGGTCCGTAAGCCATAGGCGGAATAATTCAAATCTGCTGCCTCCTTACGGTCCGTAAGGCATACCCTTTACGGTCCGTAAGGGGTCAAAGTTGAATCTTTTTCAAATGATTACTAAATCTCTGTAATTAATAACAAATCTTTCGTAATGATTTACCTGACCTTTCGGGTTTGAAGGGGTAACTTTGCGGTTTGGCCCTCGGTTATTTGCCGATAGGGGCCTCGAGTTATTTACCCGCATTATTAAGTCCCCGGTTTATTTATTTAATTATTCTGAAAGTCTTAACTTTTATTATTGACGCTTTTAACCCTTCTTCTACGAATTCGATCGTAACTTTCCCGTTTCATATCGAAACTTCGCGAAATTTATATATATTATTTTAGTGAGTGTATAATACCGTTACAAAGTCTTGGGAACGTTAAAGGGTCACTCAGAGGTATAATTAAACATGTTGACACAGTTAACCCCTGTAGTTTGTAATCTCTCACTTTCTTCCGCGTTTTGTTTTTGTACGATCTATAATTTATTCGTTTGAAGGTTCAAGCATTATTTAGGGATACTATACAGTATATTTACCCTTGTTGACATTTATAACCCTCGAATTTACGTACTTTCAAGGTTTGTCAAAATTAGTCCTTTATTTATTATAGATGCCACGTGTAATCAAACGACACGTGTTAACACATCATTGGACACAAAAATTCGAGGTGTTACATCCTCACCCCCTTAAAATAAATCTCGACCCGAGATTTACTCAAATAAATAGGGGTATTTTTCTTTCATTGTAGCTTCGACTTCCCACGTATATTCGGGACCTCTACGAGCATCCCATTTGACCTTTACAATCGGCACTTGTTTTCTTCGAAGCTTCTTTACCTGTCGATCCTCAATCGACAACGGTTTTTCTATGAACTTTAAGCTCTCATCTATATGCACATCTGTGTGCGGGATCACCAATGATTCATCGGCGAAGCACTTTTTGAGATTGCAGATGTGGAACACATTGTGAATTCCATTGAGCTCTTCGGGCAAGTTTAGTTTATAGGCAACTGATCCGACTCGTTCAATGACCTCAAAAGGCCCTATGTATCTCGGACTCAGCTTGCCCTTCTTGCCGAAACGCATCACCCCCTTCCAGGGTGACACCTTAAGTAATACCTTTTCACCCACTTCGAAGTGAAAATCCTTACGCTTTGGATCAGCGTAGCTCTTCTGCCTATCGCGGGCAGCTTTGAGACGTTCCCGGATCTGGACAATCTTATCCGTTGTCTGGAAAACAATCTCTGGTCCTGATAATTGGACCTCTCCTACTTCCGCCCAACAAACAGGCGATGTGCATTTCCTACCATATAATGCCTCAAAAGGCGCAGCCTTTATGCTGGTGTGGTAGCTATTATTGTAGGAGAATTCGATTAGGGGTAGGTTTTTATCCCAGTTACCACCTAAATCGATCGCACATGCACGAAGCATGTCTTCTAGCGTTTGGATAGTACGCTCACTTTGACCGTCCGTCTGTGGATGGTAAGCCGTACTAAAATTTAAACGCGTGCCCAAAGATTGCTGGAAACTTTTCCAGAAGTGAGATGTGTATCTAGTATCCCTGTCGGAGATAATAGACACAGGTATGCCGTGTAAGGCTACAATCTTATCAACGTAAAGTTGGGCTAACATATCGGAGCTATATGTCTCCTTGATGGGTAGAAAATGAGCTGATTTAGTCAGCCTGTCGACTATGACCCATATTGTATCGTTTCCTTTCCTGGTTTTGGGTAACTTGGTTATGAAGTCCATAGTTACGCATTCCCACTTCCACTCGGGAAGTTCAGGCTGTTGTAGCAAGCCAGACGGCTTTTGGTGCTCGGCTTTGACTTGAGCACAAGTCAAGCACCTTGCTACATGGGCGGCTACAGACTTTTTCAAGCCTATCCACCAATAATTTGCCTTTAAGTCTTGGTACATTTTATCAGCACCAGGATGGACCGAGTATTTGGAACTATGGGCTTCCTGGAGAACAACATCACGTAGTCCTCCGTAAACTGGAACCCATATACGTCCATTCAGTCTTAGGATTCCATCCTTGCTAAGAGTCAACTGCTCCTCAGTTACTCCCAGCTTTTCATTAGGATAATTAGCTTCCAACACAGCCTCTCGCTGTGCAGCCAAAATCCTTTCAATCAAATTATTTTTAACTTCAATGCTCTTGGCATTGATTCGTATGGGTTTTACCCTTTCCTTCCTGCTCAAGGCATCGGCGACCACATTTGCCTTGCCGGGATGGTACCTGATTTCACAGTCATAATCATTCAGGGTTTCCATCCAACGGCGTTGCCTCATGTTCAATTCCTTCTGGTTGAACAGGTGCTGGAGGCTTTTGTGATCAGAATAAATCACAAATTTAATACCATAAAGGTAGTGCCTCCACAACTTCAGTGCAAATACCACGGCACCCAACTCCAAATCATGGGTGGTGTAATTCTTTTCATGCACCTTTAATTGCCTTGAAGCATAGGCAATCACCTTGCCCTTCTGCATAAGCACACACCCCATGCCTGTATGTGATGCATCGCAGTAAACTACGAATTCATCTGTACCTTCCGGTAATGTCAGCACAGGTGCGTTACTTAGCTTCTGCTTCAGTATTTCAAAGGACTCTTGCTGCTTCGGGCCCCAAATGTACTTTTCTTTCTTCTTGGTCAAGGAAGTCAAAGGCGCAGCAATCCTTGAAAAATTTTCAATAAATCTTCGGTAGTATCCTGCTAAACCCAGGAAGCTACGGATTTCGGTAGGCGTCTTTGGCTCTTGCCAGTTCATGACCGCCTCTACCTTAGCGGGATCCACTTGGATACCACGCTCACTCACAACGTGTCCTAAAAACTGAACTTCTCGTAGCCAGAATTCACATTTCGAGAATTTGGCGTAGAGTTTCTCATGCTGTAGTAATTCGAGAATGCAACGGAGGTGCTTCTCGTGGTCAGCTTGATTCTTGGAATATATAAGGATATCGTCGATGAAGACTATGACGAATTTGTCCAAGTATGGCTTGCAAACGCGATTCATGAGATCCATGAACGCAGCCGGTGCATTTGTGAGCCCAAAAGGCATCACTAGGAACTCGTAATGACCATAGCGAGTCCTAAATGCAGTCTTGTGTACATCTTCATCTCTGACCCTTAGTTGATGATAACCCGACCTTAAGTCGATCTTGGAAAAGTAGCTTGCTCCTTGCAGCTGATCGAATAGATCATCGATCCTTGGTAAAGGATATCTATTCTTTATGGTAACTTTATTCAGTTCTCTATAGTCGATGCACAACCGCATCGATCCGTCCTTCTTCTTTACAAATAGGACAGGAGCTCCCCAGGGAGATGAACTAGGTCTGATAAAACCTTTCGCCAGCAGTTCATCCAACTGGGTCCTCAGTTCTTTCATTTCCGTTGGCGCTAGTCTGTAAGGTGCTCTTGCTATCGGAGCTGCTCCAGGAATGATGTCAATTCTGAACTCCACTTGTCTATCTGGTGGCAAACTAGGTAGTTCTTCAGGAAAAACTTCGGGGTATTCAGAAATGACAGGAAGATCCTCGATCTTCGGCTTTGGTTCTTCAATTATCACCTGAGCCATGTAAATTACACATCCTCTGTTCAAACACCTTGAAGCTTTTAGCATAGATACATCTTCGGGCAATCCGTAATGCGTATCCCCTCGAATGGTAAGAGATTCACCACTCGGAGTCTTTAAAACTATTTGCCTCTTGCCGCAAATGATTTGGGCCTGGTTACGGGATAACCAGTCCATGCCTAGCACGATGTCAAAACCCGCAAGTTTGAAAGGAAGTAGAGATAAAGGAAAAGAATGGTTCCTAATGGATATTTCACATCCTTCTAGAATGGTAGAGACGGTTTCTATCGTGCCGTCTGCTAACTCTACTTCGTATTTCACGTCAAGGGTTTTGATTGGCATATTTAGTAGTTGGCAAAATTTCTGGTCTACAAAGGACTTGTCAGCGCCAGAATCGAACAGTACTCTTGCAAATATATTATTTACGAGAAAAGTACCTGTAAGCACATTGTCGTCCTTGACCGCTTCCTTTGCATCCAAGCGAAAAACTCTCGCATTCGACTTCTTCGTCTCTTCCGCCTTCTTGGCATACTTCGGGCAATTACTCTTTATGTGCCCCTTTTCGTTACAATTATAGCAGGTTGCGTCCTTTATCTTTTTGCACTCCACGGTCTTGTGATCCTTGGACTTGCATAGCCCACAGGGTGGAGTCCTTTGTTGCGACTGTGAACCAGACGCAAACCTACACTTCCTGGAGTGTGGTTTCTTGCAGACCTTGCAGTGAGGTCTTCCATCAGTTTGCCCCTCCTTCTTTGCCTCCGACCCTCTCTTTCCTTCACCGTTTCCACGGTGCTTTTTCCCAGACTTTCGTGAGGCATCATCCTCACGCTTTCGCTTTTCAGCCTCCTTGCTCCTTTGTGCCCTCAGACGGACAGCATCAAGTGTAAGAGACAAGGAGAGGTCAGTAACTGACCTGAAGGTCGTCGGCCTAGAAGCCTTTACGCTAGCCTTGATTGCCGGCTCTAAGCCCCCAATGAAACGGGCAATCCTTCTAGGTTCTGGCGTCACAAGATATGGCACCAGTCGTGACATAGTGTTAAAGCTTGTCAGATAAGCTTGACAATCCAGGTTTGTCATCACTAGTGAGACAAAATCAGCCTCAATCTTCTCAACCTCGTGCTGAGGGCAGTAGTTTTCTTTTATGAGGGTAATAAACTCCCCCATGACATTTTGTACAAGGCAGACTTACCTGAAGCCTGCACCAGAGCTCTCCACCACGCCAGGGCCTCGCCCTTGAATGACTGGGACACAAACTTAACCACGTCCCTCTCAGCGCACCCGCTGATGTCCACTATGGTGTCCATCTCGTCTAGCCAGGTGATACAGTCAACCGCACCTTTCTCCCCTGTAAATTCACGGGGCTTACATGATACAAAGTATTTGTAGGTGCAACCCTTAGCACCAGACGCATCAGTATATTCTCTATCGCGGTGAACGCTGTGCTCAGTAGACGAATGCTTGTCGTCATCTTTCTTGGGTTTAGAGGGTGGTTTGGAGTGTGTCTTTGGTTTAGAGGGTGGTTTTGACACAGTTCTGCCTTGAGACTCAGTATTTTGACGATCAATAGCTGCCTGGACAGCATTGTTGATCAGAGCCTTTAGCTGTGCGCCTGTCAAATGTACTGACGCATTGTCGTAGTCATCTTCGTTTGTGTGGCTGTTCTCTTCATTGGGATCCGCCATTGTAACTTGAATCTGTTACAGAAGATAACAAAATTTTAATTTAGGAGATTATTATATGATTGTCTTTTATGACAATTTGTCAACCATGGTACGGAGACCATATTCGGTTAACTTATTAACTCATTACATATTAGGATCTGAATATATCCTATTTCAACTATACAAATAGTATTGGCGGCATAAAGCCTAATCATGATGATGTTTTATAATACTAGCCGAGATTTCAGAGAATCGAAGGCATAGAGAATTGAACCGTAGTTCTTTTATCTCCTTCTGACAGTGAGTCATAGACTACCACTGCCTTTTGTCTTATAAGACAATTATTATGGCCCATAGGCACTACACCTCTAATGGATGTTTGAATATAGTCGGCCCGTAGGCACTACATTGCTAAATGGATGTTTTTATAATACTGGCCCGTAGGCACTGCATCGCTAATGGATGTTTTTATAATATTGGCCCGTAGGCACTACATCTCTAATGGATGTTTTAATATTTCTGGCCCGTAGGCACTGCATCACTAATGGATGTTTTATTATTGATCACCTTCATTGGTGATTTAACCCACGATTTATAAATCATTTAGTTGGGTTTTGAAATCCTTAAAGGATTATTGTATAAGAATGACGTGCGTGATTATAACGAATCACATCTGCCATGAAGGTTAACATGCGTACAGAGGTTAACAGGGAATCAGAATCTTCTCAGTTAGGTCGTACCATCTTGACTAGATCTTAAAAGACCCCAAGCTAGGTTTCACCTTTTAAGATTCTTTATTTAGGCAGATCAATATAAAAGGAATGGTTTTGATTTATTTTTATATATATTAAAACAAAACCCATAACATACATTCCAATCTCAAATACAATTACATATTGCCCTAAACGGGTCTTTCAAATAATACATACCTCCATAGAGGTTTTTTTTTTTTTTTTTTTTTTTAAATAAGTGACAAGTCCACGCAGGGACTAACATAAGATAGGTGTCCATGCAAGGACTAAAGATAAGTCCACGTAGGGACTGAAATACTATAAGTTGTCCACACAGGGACTTATTTTAAAGTAGAAATTACAGTAGTACAATTATTAAGGGCTAGTGGTCACGTTTCTTCTTTTTGCCCTTTAGTAGGTTCGCCAAGCCTTTGAGAAATCCTCGGTGGCTTTTCTTTTCTTCCTCGAACTCTCTCTCCACACGATCTAGTCGATGGAGTATTTCTTCCTGTTCAGGAGGAGAAAAACGTGGTTGTTGCGCTTGATGCGGAACTGGAGGTCTGGGAGGTATTGGATACCCATGAGCTGAGTAATCCGGTGGTCCCATGTTTCCATGTGCTCCGTCAGGGTAGCGCGCATTATATCTAGCCGACACCACATATGGGTCGCGCTCATAGCCGTAGTTGTATTGTGCTTGTGACGGTTCGAACGGATTGTAAGCCGTTGGACCCGTATAAGCAGGTATGGGTTGGTCATACCCAAATGGTGGCGAATTTCGTGCAGTTGGTGCGGAGTTCGCCTCCTGTATAGGACTTGAAGGTCCTTCTTCTTGTAGCGGCGGATAGTGGCTACTACTAGAATGTCGAGGAGTGCTGAAGTGGATACCCCCTCCTCCTCGTGTAGACATACGAGCATTGGTCCTCCTACGCCTCGGCGGATCAGGTATAACTGGTTGTGCCGGTGGCGGAGGTGGTGGCGTAACTGCCTCAAAGCGTGAATCCTCAGAGGGATCCTGTGGATGTCTCGGTTGCGATGTCTGATGAGATGGTGTGTTGTACCACTCATGCCGGTCAAACAAGGCCATAAAGCTGTCTGGGCCTTGATACTGCGGACCATGATATGAAGATCCATCAGATACTTCTATCGGATGTGTGGGCGTACCACGAGCTGGTTCAGTTGGATCCTCATCTTCCTCCATGGGATCTTCAGAAAAATGGTCTTGTGGCCCTAGTGGAACAAAACCTGAAGGTTCCTGTATGTAGTCAGCCGGATTAAACTGAGCTACGTAGTATGGACTAGGGTCGTCGTAGTTCCGGTGCGAAACCGAACGTTGCAGAGGTATGAAGGAAGGTTGTGGGTTGTTGGGATTTTTTTCTGAATCTGGTCCAAAGGAGTGCCGGTAGGATGGCGTTGAGCTGTGCGAAGTGGAATGCCTCGCGGGTTCGTAAAGATCTCTTCGTCGTTGTGGCTCTTCGCTTCGTGTCATCGAAGGATGTCTTGTACCAGATGGTCCAGCTTCGGTATCGTGATGTGTCACGATTTCTCCTCGGCCTCTTCGTCCCCTTCCTCTTCCTCGGAATATAACAGGTGGCATTTTCCTGCTCCAAAACTTATTAAAAATCAAATCGAAAACAAAGACAAAAAAAAAAGGAGTAAAATCCGAATTTTGTCCTAAGTTATTGTCTAGACTCAAGTATGTGCAATTGTGTCACTGAGATTAAACACAATAGGATAGTGTTTAATTCACTCAATGTTGGCTCTGATACCAACCTGTCACACCCCGCTTTCCACGTGTCTCACCGGTGGGCCCGGTGGGGGATTACCGTGACGATGTTGGCAACAATATAGTCAAACCACACAATTATATAATGCACAGCGGAAGCATAAGATAAATATATAAATTTCAACCTCTGATTGTAATATCAAAGTGTATTACAGGGGTTGAATATCCACAGTGGATCGTAAATAAAAGTAAAGCATCGTTCCATCAGATACTGCAATCAAGCTTGCGAGGCTTATCCCGACGCTAGGGAGCTAATACCAGCCAATTTCGTTTAGGTACCTGCACTTAATCTTTTTGGGGAAAATACGTCAGTTTACACTGGTAAATACATTCAACTGACACATTTGAAAATGTTTGTTAAAATTGATTTGAATGCACAAGGCACAAACTCTTTTATAACTTGGGAAAATTCATAATGATCTTGTGAACGTTTTACATGTTCTTTTATGCGTTCAGTAGCCCGGGTCGTGCCGGGTTAAAGATTTATAGACACACCACGTTTGCGTAAAACCGTAGTACAAAAACCAACGGCTACGTCTTTTAGTTTTTAATGTCGACACTTTATACCGGGTGTACGCCTACACCGGGATGTCGATGGTCGTGGCCATTTCGTAAAATGATGCCAAGGATATCCGGGACAACGGTCATTAAACCCCCCAAAGGCTTATAAGCAACAAAACTGTTTAAATGAGCCGATCATATTTAAATAAATTAACCACCTAAGCGATGGAATTATATAATGCTCAATCAAGCGGTATTAATATACCGTAACCCAAGCCCATATAGGGGAAATAAGTCAAAAGTATTTACCTTTGCAAGTATAAATCCTTAATTAAGATCAAGTCACCGATAGCTTTTACTGGGGCTCCTAATCTGGAACGAAGGTTTTAATTAACCTCTTAGAATCCTAACGGTCCTTATATTAGCCGTAGCTTAAACCGGTTGATTCTGATATATAGATATGGTTAATTCGCACGAAAAGGCGAAAACCGAGAATGGAGTATGATTTGGACCCAACAAGTTCAGAGACTTGTTTTATATGGGTTTATAGTTCATGCTCTGGATTTTGGGGTTCAAATAATATAATTTGACCCATATCGGCTATTGCACGAAAACTAGTTTCATGAGCCGTACCGTGTGCGCAAATAGGCGAAACGGTTAACCATAAGTGTCCTACGCTTATTTCCTAAGTCAATATGCCTTAAAAGTATTTTGGTATCAATAGGATACCTTCCGTATTGCCCGTAACGAGTTTAAGTTTATATTATGCCCCGTAGGGGCTTTTCGGTCATTTTAAAGACTTTAAAAAGGCTTTTCGAGTTCTACAGGAAATCTGAGTTTCCCGAACAGCTTATAAAGCTTAGAATACTTTATTTATTATTTAAAACCAGTGGCAACTGGAATCGGGTCAAAAGACCTTGTAGAACTCCCGTTTTGGCCAAAAAGGGTATATTCGGTATTTACCGAACCGCAGCCATAACCGCAGGTTATGAGCAAGGTAAAATTTATTAAAAATCTTTAAAATTCCCAAAATATTATTTTACCACAGTGGGTAAAAGTTTTGGTGACGAAAACTTGGGTTAGATGGGCGTTATGCTAATTGCGCCGTTAATTACAAAACTTTCTTAAAAGTGCGCCTTTTAGCATAACTCTCATTCTAGACCTCGGATTGACGTGAAACTTTAAGGACATGCTTATAATTTAATAAGCAAGGTTATGGCCCGTTCACGTGTCCGAAATACTCGTTTTAATTTTAAAAGGCCGTTACGGTCAACTTTTAGGCGAATGACGGAATCGCGCAAAAGACTCGGATGACTCATGAACCGACCACAGAGGTTTATACCAACATGTGACCTGGTCCTAAGAGTGTCCTAAGTTATATTTACACCTCACTAAAACGGGTCAGAACTGAAGTCAAAGCAAAAGTCAAACTTTTGCGACTTTCGGCTCCGAACCGGGTTAATATAGCAAACGGACGATTCAAACGAGCGCAAACAAGTTTATATGCTTATTATCATGTTTTATGATTATCAAAACAGGTTCCATAACATATATTTTACGGATTATGCATAAATCGCTAAAATGGCTTTCTGTTGACTTTTTAACCGCACGTTTGACTCGACATTTGACATAGTTAGAGTGGTGATCAGAGGGAACCCTTTTAGGGGTTTATTACCTCCATTGATACCAACTTATAACTACTTTGGATTCGTCATAAGACTGAACCATCAATGAGTTATTTTAAAGTCAAACCGTAGTTACGACGGTTTGGTTTTTAGCTAAATACTAAGTATAAACTGAACTATGGATGATCAAGATAACTTACAGAAGTTAGGACTTGAATATGGAGCAGAGAAGAACACTTGGATGCCTTTAGAATGATCAGATAGAGTGTTTGAGGTGTGGTGAATGTTATGAACATGAACATGGTATTTATAGCCAAGGCCAAGCTCTTAGATCACTCCACCACACTCTACAACTGATATGGGATGAATGGCATGTGTCCTAGGGAGTTATGGGTCGAGTAGGGGGCAACCATACTCCTGGAGAACCCATCATTTGATGTCTGGCCGCTTAACAAAGCCAACAGCCACATTTCTGTCGCTGGGCGCTGCTTACGGACCGTATGGCTTCGGCCTTGCGGTCCGTAAGCCATAGGCGGAATAATTCAAATCTGCTGCCTCCTTACGGTCCGTAAGGCATACCCTTTACGGTCCGTAAGGGGTCAAAGTTGAATCTTTTTCAAATGATTACTAAATCTCTGTAATTAATAACAAATCTTTCGTAATGATTTACCTGACCTTTCGGGTTTGAAGGGGTAACTTTGCGGTTTGGCCCTCGGTTATTTGCCGATAGGGGCCTCGAGTTATTTACCCGCATTATTAAGTCCCCGGTTTATTTATTTAATTATTCTGAAAGTCTTAACTTTTATTATTGACGCTTTTAACCCTTCTTCTACGAATTCGATCGTAACTTTCCCGTTTCATATCGAAACTTCGCGAAATTTATATATATTATTTTAGTGAGTGTATAATACCGTTACAAAGTCTTGGGAACGTTAAAGGGTCACTCAGAGGTATAATTAAACATGTTGACACAGTTAACCCCTGTAGTTTGTAATCTCTCACTTTCTTCCGCGTTTTGTTTTTGTACGATCTATAATTTATTCGTTTAAAGGTTCAAGCATTATTTAGGGATACTATACAGTATATTTACCCTTGTTGACATTTATAACCCTTGAATTTACGTACTTTCAAGGTTTGTCAAAATTAGTCCTTTATTTATTATAGATGCCACGTGTAATCAAACGACACGTGTTAACACATCATTGGACACAAAAATTCGAGGTGTTACATTGTAACCGGCCCTAATGGTCCCACATAACTATATTTACTTTATGTAACTTTGCTCTCTAACTAGTTGGCATAAAATCTTTGATAAAGATTTGTTGTTGGAAATTTTCTTTATAAAGACTTAGGTATAGTAACTTTGTCCATAATTCTCAAAATTTCATCTTCTTCCTCCTCCCTTGCTCCTTGCTCACGGCTCAACACACACCCACATACACATCCATTTTCACTTCATTTCCTCACAATCCAAGCTTGCTAGAAGGTGTATGGAGGCCATTTAGGAAGGTGTATGGTGCTAGAACTTGAAGGACCACCTTGTGGAGCTTTTAACCGCTCACTTTCTTCCTTGATCATCATCTCCATTTTCGTGCCACTTCCCTAGCCATTAGAGCTAGTAGTAAGCTTCTTGATCACTAATTTAAGTCATGTTTATGTAATGTACAAGTTTCACCATCTAAACAACTTAACTTCTAATGTTAAAAATAAGAAGATCTAACATGTTCATGAAGAACATAAGTAATTACATGAAATTTTAAGTGTATGAAAAGAAGTTGTTGATGTTATATCTTGTGCTTATGATTAGATCAAGAATGTTAAAGCTTGGATTTACCAAGTTTAAGCATGGATCTTGAAGGATCCATGGTTAAACTTGAAGGTGAACATATGAAGCATAATGTGAACTTGAAATATGACTTTTTGTGCATCAACTTGTAATTTTGAAGTGATAAAGTATGTGTAGAACTAATTTTTGAAACAAAAACTCATGGAAAGTTTGTTAAAAATATAACATAAAGCTTATTTTTAAAAGATCCATGGTTAAACATGATGTTAAAAATAATGATCTCTCTAATAAACATAAAAGTGATTTTAGAAACATGATTTACAAACTTTGAAACCATTAAACTCATGGATGAGTTGGTTAGTAAAATAAAGTCTTATAAAAGTTTGTTTAAAATACTCAAGAACACTTATTTTTGGAAAGATCATAATTTGTAAAGTGTAGATCTATAAGACTACACATTTTTAACAAGAAACAAGTTCACCATGATGTTTCATATAGAGAAATTAGTATATGTTGTTGATGATTGTTGTTGAAAAATTGTTTTGATGTTAAAAAGAAAATAAACACATGTTTTGAAAACATGGGAAACCTCTATTTTTAGGAGAAACTATGTCAAATTTTTTATAAAATTTTGATACTTAGAAAAATATAGGTTTTGGTGGAACTTATTCCCTAAAAATTCACCTAAAAACATTTACCAAGGTTTCCCTAATTTTTGTGTAAAATTACAAGTTAAGAAATGATGATTTCTTCGGGTTAAAATGGATATTAAGTATGTATATTTTTAGGGAAAAAATATATATATTTATTGATCACCAAATTTTGTGCTAAGTGTATATTATGTGTATTATATGTAGTAGTGTATTAGAACTTGAAAATACACTAAATACTCCTTAGGAGTAAAAATACAAGAATACACATACAAAATACATGAGAATACATAAGAAGCACATGGACAAATACAAGAAAATATATTTACAAAAATATATAACCGATACCAAGTATTGGGATTTATACAAAAATCGGGTGGATAACAAGAATAACCATATATATATTTTAAACATGACAAAATATATATATTTCATACAAGTCATAAAGATATATTATTTTTAAGAAATATAATTCCAGATAGCCTCTGCGATGGTTGAGGGTTTTGAGGTAGTAACCATGCCCCTAATCTGGGGTGCAAGTCCCCAAATGAATCGTTCTATCCTCTTGAATTCTGGTTTGACTAGGTAGGGGACGACCCTAGACAAGTCGTGAAATCGCTGGACGTATTCAGGAATCTTCGGTCCGTCCATTTTCAAATTCCAGAACTCCACCTCAAGCTTCTGGATTTCAGTCCTAGAACAGTATTTCTTTTCCATCATTTCCTTGAGCTCGTCCCAGCTCAGTGCATAAGCAGCATCTGCACCAAGGGTCTGAACCTGAAGGTTCCACCATGAGAGTGCGCCATCCAGAAATAACCCTGAGATATAGGTAACGCTTTGTTGGGGTGAACAGTTACTCATTCTTAGAACTGAGTCCGTCTTTTCTGTCCAACGAACAAATGCAACGGCACCTCCTGTGCCATCAAAATTCAAAGGCTTGCAGTCCAGGAACTGTTTATAGGTGCAGCCAGTTGGAGGGTTATTCTCAGTCGTGCCATTGATGTGCTTAGAGCGGAGGGCTTCATGTCGTGCAATTGCCTGCGAGATGCATTCTTGCAGCTCGGCTTCTGTTCTTGGTAGCGTACTGGTGTTTGTGTCTCGCCTGGGCGGCATTCCCTTCTGCCAAAACGGTATGAAGTAGGTTAGGCAACATTCCAGGTGTCTATGAGGTACATAGCACCATAAGCCATTATGTAATCACCCAATTTCACATGTATACATAAATACTCAATGTATGAGCGGGAAACAGTTACTGAGCCTTCACTTAGGCTTGCCAACTTGGCTTAAAACGAACTTGAGGTTACATTGCCTCGGTCATTTAGGTTTCAGTTATTTCCCGCTACATTGGTTTTCTTAGGTTTTTGGCTTTACTGGGGCGTACATTTTCCCTTAGAGGGGGTTGCTCGTGTATGGGTGATAGAGAGTGCAAAGTCGCTGAATCTCTTGAATGTTTCTCATCTTCACTTGCTTAAATGTCGTTTTCCTCAAACGTCTCGTACGCAGGTAGAAGTGTCAGTCACGAAGTAGGCTGAGACAGGCTTCCTACTTTCTTACGTGCTAAAGCACTGATCTATGTGATGTTCTACCAGATGAAGGTGAGGACACCTATACATTGAATTTGGTGTGGTTTTCATTAGCTCGACCCGTAGAGTCCACCAGGATTTCTGTGCACTACAAGTCGTTATTACGTGGGCCCCCGAAATAATAAATTGTCTTGCACAGTTACCCCAATTTTCTCTCGTCCAAGCAGATGATTGATCTAGGAGGGGACACTACTGTCCTTACACTCCTTGCCATGGAAAGGACCATTGCGGAGGTCCATGCGCTAACATTCGTTACTGTTATGCGCGTATAGGCACGATGATTAGATGGAATAGGAATGGAGAGAATTCCTAGTAGTTGGAGGGGCACCTTCGTGATGAATACTTCATCTTCCTTTTCTAGTCAAGTATGTTGTCAATTTTGCTTCACATAATCCGGAGGGATCTCGTCCCGTTGATTAAGAGTTCGTTCAAGGTCGCCGCCTCTGCCTCGTCATCACCACCGTAGTTTGGCATCTTCACGTTCGAGAGGGAAGAGCAGCCATCTCCTACGGAAGTAAGCTCAGAGTCTTGTCTGGTAATCACTCCCAGCCACGAGCTTTGCAAAGGACGCGAGGTCGATAGCTTCATCGTGCGAGTCACGTACCGTAATAGGAGTCGGAGTCGAAAGAATTTTATTCACGTCAATAATCATTCCGTACACTTATTCGTATGCATGAATACAAATAACAAATATGCTACTTAGCATAATCAAGTAACTTAATGCATTATACCACGTATAACTCTCGTTTTTTTTGGGGGGGGGTCATTTTGTCAAGTCTAACTTTTGTAGACTATGCCTTGGTTGGCACCTTACTCTATGGGTATTCCTCACTAATGTCCTTGCCTTGTCTTTTCTTTGAAAAGTGTCTGACTCGTGGATCTTGGCGCTTTCGTGAATGCAATGAAAACCATTTTGTAAAATGTTTTTGTGAAAGCACTTTAGTGATTGTAGTCTAGACTCGAGAAGGAATCCTAGTTCACTACAATCGAAGCTCTGATACCAAACTGTCACACCCTGTCTTTTGCGGAAGCGTATGATGTGTGACTAGCTTGTTATCATTGCATTTGATCATAATAAACAACTACATGATTTAAAACGATGTTCATCCATTCGGAAAATTTTGAGGATCACAAACACTTGTCATTTAAGTTTTAAAACACAACCTTCATCTAGGTTACAATTCAACAAAAGTGGATGACATCTAAACTTGTAGTCTACTTCTAGTTACAACACTTGCGCCCAAGATCCATCCTGTCACCTGAAATACATGTAATTTTGGAAAACATCAACATAAAGTTGAGCGAGTTCATGCGTTTTGCATACCGAGTATGAAAACATGGTATGTATCTTGTATAAATAAAGTATTCTTGCAAAAATCAAGTTTTCTTGTGTACACCACGTACTAATTGAATGTTTGTACAAAGACATTTCGGCATGTGAGGACATATGGAGCATTAGTGTTGGCTCCTTTAAGGCATGTGAGGACTTATGGAGCATTAGTGTTGGCTCCTTTAACTATGTCGATTACCCTCGACTGTGTCGATTAACCTCGACTGTGTCAATTTCCCTTGACTGTGTCGATTACCCTCGACTGTGTCGATTTACCTCGACTGTGTCGATTTACCTCGACTGTGTCGATTTACCTCGACTGGGACACCGAAGCACTCAAGAGGTCACATAAGGACCATGAGTGGGGCTCGGCCGTACCCGTTAGATCTAACCCTCGTCCCTAATTACTGAATGTTTTTAATGGCTTGGTACTAGTTTTCACCAAGACTTTATGGCATTTTTAGTATTAAGTCTATGCTCACATGATCTAGTAATTTCTAGGCATTTCTTAAAGCACATCATACTTGGTTCTCGTTCTCACCAAGTGTGCTTCTCGTATTTTTGTATTCTCGATTCGTATTGCACTCGGTACTCGTTCTCACCAAGAGTGCTTCTTGTATTTTTACTACTTGTAAAAAAATTATAATATTTGTAACATGTATTTCACCCCCGAGAGTTATAAAACCAAAAACAGTTAAAGAAAAGGGGGAGCATGAACTCACAACTTTGCGTTCCTGCGTCGTAAACTTCACCGGAGTTGCTTATCTAGCGTCGTGACCTAAACGCGTTTTATTAACGTTAGTCACTAGACTTGTATCGCACAAGTGCAAGTCACTATCTTTTGTATTTGTGTTCTTGTGTTAAAAATATTTATATTTTTAACTATTTGTCTTATATCATTTTCTCAAAAATAAATATACGTATCTTGTATTTTGCACCCGAATTATGTATTTTGTCCAAGTAATATATTTTCATAAATATATCCTCTTGTATGTGTCTAAGCATGTTGTATGTGTATTTTCAGGTTTATACTCCTCATGAGTATTTAGTGTATCTTTACGTCTCAGTACGCTAGCACGTATAACACATACTATATACACTTAGCACAAAAGTTGGTGATAAAATAATATATATTTTTCTCTCAAAAATATACATATTTATATCCACTTTTATTTTTAAAGAAATCCTCATTTCTTATCACCAAAAATTAGGGAAACCTTGGTAATACCTTTAAATACATTTTTAGGGAATAAGTTCTTCAAAAACTTATATTTTTCTAAGTGTCAAAATTTATAAAAATTTTGACAGAGTTTCCCCTAAAAATGGAGGTTTCCCATGTTTTCAAAACATGTGTTTATTTTCTTTTAAATCGTCAACAATCATCAACAACAATTATCAACAATAATCATCAACAACAATTATCAACAATAATCATCAACAACAATTATCAACAATAATCATCAACAACAATCACTAATTTTCCCCATTTCATGAACTTGCATATTTACAAAAATGTGTAGTAATTTACTAGCACATTTAGTAAGTCTTGTTATCTTTAAAAATAAGTTTAATTTCTTAAAAAAAAAAACTTTATTTTTAAAGAATATGAAGTTCCACAACTTCTAGTCGGTTTTTACGAAAATTATTTCTTTGTTAAAACTTTTGTTACACTAGTGTTCGCACACTTGTTTGATCACAAAAAAAGCACTTTTGTTTGTGTAAGATCTGGATTAGAACATGTGATTTCTTTTGACGCTTGGTCTTTTGAAAATACCACTTGTGGACACATAGATCGGCTAGTTTTAGACACTATTTCATAAGTAAAAATACTTTTACACAAGTTCATGTTTCTTGTGTGGTAGAGTTTCACCTTTTAACCCTTGCACCATTTCAAACAAGCTTATGTCAAGATCCATGATCTTAACCAAACAAGGTTAAATGATGATCCGAGCTACCACAACGTAGATCGGGCCTAAATAATCACAAATTTCAATTACTACAACATTTACACAACTAGTGAGCTTTTAACCATCATTTTTCATGTTTTTAGTAGACTTTAATGCACCTTTTTGTAAGATTTCGAGTTTTAATCATTACACATCATATTAACCACTTCAAAATAGCTCAAGAATGTCTTTTAAGCAACATACCACTAGCTCGAGGCTAGGGAAGTATCTAGACGCGAATGTGGTGGATAAAAGCTAGAGAAAGAGGTCCTTCGAGCTCCGAGTGCACCAAGCCTTCTTATGCGTGACACTTGACACTTGTATGATGTTGGAATGTGAAGAACAAAATCGAAAAATATGATGGATGATCAAGGGGTGTTCGGCCGAAAGTTTTTGAGGGAGAGGAGAGAGTAGTTTTGTGGTGTTGGGTGGTGAATTGTCTAGTGTGCCATCTCAAGGTATTTATAGACATTCCATATGGCATATTCCTAGCATATTCCTGGCATATTCCTGGAATATTCCTAGCATATTCCTGGTATATTCCTGGAATATTCCTAGCATATTCCTGGCATATTCCTGGCATATTCCTGGAATATTCCTAGCATATTCCTAGCATATTCTTTGGAATATTCCTAGCATATTCCTAGCATATTCCTGGAATATTCTTAGCATATTCCTAGCATATTCTTGGAATATTCCTAGCATATTCCTAGCATATTCTTGGAATATTCCTAGCATATTCCTAGCATATTCCTGGAATATTCTTAGCATATTCCTAGCATATTCCTGGAATATTCCTAGGTTTTCTGCGTTGTCTGCGTTTTGCAGTGTAAGCACTGTGTCGCGTAGGAACACACGGTACGTGCTTAAACTTGAAAAATAACGTTTTTAAGCGTTTTAATTTATTTTTCAACACGAACTTGATTAAAATAAAATTTTAATCATAACAGAATATTTGTGGGATTAAATATTATCCGGGCGGCCATCAACGTTCGTTTCACAGTTTTGTCGCAATTAGTTCTGCTCTTAAAGTGTGTTTCGGGTGCTTTTTAGTGCTTATTTTTGCTTTCATATAGCATATATATTAAACCCTTGTATGTACTCTTGGGTTTTAATGTATTCTTGTTATTGGACCTACACCTAGGCTCCAATTTTATTGTCTGACTGCTTTCTGCAGTTCCGTTGACACAGTGTGTCTTACCGGTGAGTTTACTAATATTTTTGACGCAACGCTCTCGTTTTTGCATAAAGCAATATTTTGTAGTATAAAACGTACATGAATTCACTTGTATGGAATTCAGAAACTTATTTCTCTTGTAAACTAGATCATGTATGTTCATTAAGGCACAGATCACTGTTCATTTAGTGTACGGAATGTACGGAAAAGTGACGGTTGTCACAGTCTCCCCCCGTTAAAAGAATTTCGTCCCGAAATTCAAGCGATGCCATCGGTCGCAGGGGAGTTGTGAAACCAATATGGTCACTTATATTTGAAACACGTCTTTGTGTTCTCATGTCATGTATTTTATCATGCTCAAGTAAATCAATCATGTCTTTTCTGCATTTTGTGGACTCTTGGTCCGAAACCTCAACAGGTTGTATAGTATATCATTGACGTGAATCTTATTTGTGGGAACTATGACTGTTCCTTGCGTCAGACTCCTCTAACGACTAGACACATGAATGTGTCGCGATCACTACTGATCTTTTTCTGGAAGCTTCATCTTGTGAACAATGGTTCTGATCCCTACACCGGGGATTCAATCTTTTCGTTTTCCAATTCACACTACGCCCTTTCTAGGTGCGGCTCTCAATTTAGTCGTGCTTCTTGTCTCAAATTCTTACGATTTCTGCCTCTCATCGGCGTAATCTTTCTGTGTTCTGCGGGCTGTCTTGATATAATCGCATATATGAACGACCTTGCCTCTAGATTTTTCCTGGACCATCTCGGCCAGTTGATCCATTATTCCCGGTCTCCGTTCAACACAACGGGAATTGACTCATTACGTTCCATCTAAAGCTTTACACAAAGCGGTTTAGACGGCGGTGTGATAAATACTGTTGTAGGAAGACTCTACTAAGGGTAAGTGAGTGTTCCAACTTTTTATCAAAGTTTATCACACAAGCACGCATCTTGTTCATACAGTCTGCATCGTTCAACAGCTCAGTTCATATTCGAGTTCTTACGATCATCGGTGTGCTGCAATCCCTTGCGATCAGTAAAGATCGTGCAACGTTTTCTTTCAGGTAATAACGCCCAGTTTGATGCGCGCAATGACTGTACCTATCTCAAGGGTTCTTCTCATGATTCCTTAATCAATGTGCCACGTATGTAATGTCGTGGTCTTGTTGCATCGGCGTACAATCGAGACTTTGTCGAGAGGCGTCACATAATTGCAACTCTAGCTCCTTAGCTCTTGGTTGCAGGGTTGGCATGAATCTCGTTCTTATCCATCATGGATCTGAAAGTTCTCACTTCGCGAATTCGAAATCCGCTTTTCGTCATCATAGCGCTTAACTGTTCTTTCTCTAAGAGTTGCAAGGTAAATTGCAGTTGTTGCTCACGACCTTCCTTGGTCATTGGCCATATGAGAATGTAGTCAATAAGTATATGGCTTATCTAGGTATGGCTTACACGTTCGATTTCATGAGGTCCATGAATATTGTCGATGCATGTGTTAGGCCAAATGGTACGACAAGGAACTCGTAACTTCCAAAGCGAGTCCTAAAGGTCGTTTCAGGGACACTTCCTTCTGGTATACACAGTCATGGACATCCTGTCCTCAAGTTGATCCTTGGGTGGCAACTAGGATCTTATGATTTTGTCTGTTTATGTTGCCAGTCGTTGGCAAAGGATTCTGATTCTCAATTCTCAGGAATTTACGCAAAATGGAACTGCCAACTTTCTCCTCATATCCCTAACTAAAGGCGTCATGTCCTTAACTTCCTCTGTCTGGTAGCTCTTGCAGTTACGTCCGGAGCTCATGCTTTACGGACGAAGTTAGTCGGTAAGACATTATTCGACACTGGTGCTGCTCTTGGCACGTGGTTTATCCTAAACTTCTCTTGACGCTGCGAAGGGGCATTTCTGGCAAGTCTTTTGAAAAGGCTACTAGAACTTCTTCCATCGCGGGGATGTTCCCAGGTTCTGCAGTCTACTCAGAGGCATTTCTATGCCTCTTCGACCAATGAAGGATGTCGTAGATCTGCCGCCTTATGGGGTCTAGCATCCTTGCGCCTATTACAGTAAAGTTGGGTTTCATCATTCGCACGAGGGATGCGTCTGATTTTCTCGTATTGACGACTTCAGCTGCATACTTGGATTTCCGATCCATGCTGATTATTATGACCTCACGAGTCAATGGTAACAGAAGGTTACGGCCCTCTGAGTGCCTAATCACGATCCTTAATCGCTTCGACTGTTTAAGCTATCCTTCTATATGCCCATTTCTAAAGAATACGGGACGTCTATCTTACTTGAGACTAGGCCAAGAAGTTTCTTAAGTTCTAAGCATGCAAGGTTAAGGTTGATGCCAGTATTAGAAATAGATGCATAAGGGTGGTTAATAGGGAACGTACCCGTAACCGCATCTGGATCCTAGCGTGGTTCACGAGTTTCGATCGTGAAAACCCTTCCTTGCTTGTTTCTTCTTTGGGCAATCTTTCCTAAAGTGCCCTGCTTCACCACATTTGTAGCAACCGGGTATTCTCTTATTTCTTCCATCTGGGTCCTTCGCCCAACAGGCGTCCCTGTTGTGCCCTTCTTTTCCACACTTTCCACACCTAGGCTTCAGACATCGACCTTTATGGTGAAAAGTGCATTCTCTGCACCTCGGCTTAGTCCCCGAGTAAACATTACCACCTGCCCTATTAATGGCTCCATCAGTGCTCCTGCCATGTGGCGAATTCACTTTCTTTCTTTTGTTTGCTTTAGAGCTTCCATAGTTGAGTTGGGTGCTCATCTTTAGGTTTGAGGACTTCCTCTTCTTGTTGCTTGACGACTCCACATGAGTCTCTTTCTTGTTATCCTCAGATTCCGAAAATTTTCCCGCACGTAGAGCCTCTTCAGTAAGGGTGACACTCATATCGATAGCCTCTGCGATGGTTGAGGGTTTTGAGGTAGTAACCATGCCCCTAATCTGGGGTGCAAGTCCCCAAATGAATCGTTCTATCCTCTTGAATTCCGGTTTGACTAGGTAGGGGACGACCCTAGACAAGTCGTGAAATCGCTGGACGTATTCAGGAATCTTCGGTCCGTCCATTTTCAAATTCCAGAACTCCACCTCAAGCTTCTGGATTTCAGTCCTAGAACAGTATTTCTTTTCCATCATTTCCTTGAGCTCGTCCCAGCTCAGTGCATAAGCAGCATCTGCACCAAGGGTCTGAACCTGAAGGTTCCACCATGAGAGTGCGCCATCCAGAAATAACCCTGAGATATAGGTAACGCTTTGTTGGGGTGAACAGTTACTCATTCTTAGAACTGAGTCCGTCTTTTCTGTCCAACGAACAAATGCAACGGCACCTCCTGTGCCATCAAAATTCAAAGGCTTGCAGTCCAGGAACTGTTTATAGGTGCAGCCAGTTGGAGGGTTATTCTCAGTCGTGCCATTGATGTGCTTAGAGCGGAGGGCTTCATGTCGTGCAATTGCCTGCGAGATGCATTCTTGCAGCTCGGCTTCTGTTCTTGGTAGCGTACTGGTGTTTGTGTCTCGCCTGGGCGGCATTCCCTTCTGCCAAAACGGTATGAAGTAGGTTAGGCAACATTCCAGGTGTCTATGAGGTACATAGCACCATAAGCCATTATGTAATCACCCAATTTCACATGTATACATAAATACTCAATGTATGAGCGGGAAACAGTTACTGAGCCTTCACTTAGGCTTGCCAACTTGGCTTAAAACGAACTTGAGGTTACATTGCCTCGGTCATTTAGGTTTCAGTTATTTCCCGCTACATTGGTTTTCTTAGGTTTTTGGCTTTACTGGGGCGTACATTTTCCCTTAGAGGGGGTTGCTCGTGTATGGGTGATAGAGAGTGCAAAGTCGCTGAATCTCTTGAATGTTTCTCATCTTCACTTGCTTAAATGTCGTTTTCCTCAAACGTCTCGTACGCAGGTAGAAGTGTCAGTCACGAAGTAGGCTGAGACAGGCTTCCTACTTTCTTACGTGCTAAAGCACTGATCTATGTGATGTTCTACCAGATGAAGGTGAGGACACCTATACATTGAATTTGGTGTGGTTTTCATTAGCTCGACCCGTAGAGTCCACCAGGATTTCTGTGCACTACAAGTCGTTATTACGTGGGCCCCCGTAATAATAAATTGTCTTGCACAGTTACCCCAATTTTCTCTCGTCCAAGCAGATGATTGATCTAGGAGGGGACACTACTGTCCTTACACTCCTTGCCATGGAAAGGACCATTGCGGAGGTCCATGCGCTAACATTCGTTACTGTTATGCGCGTATAGGCACGATGATTAGATGGAATAGGAATGGAGAGAATTCCTAGTAGTTGGAGGGGCACCTTCGTGATGAATACTTCATCTTCCTTTTCTAGTCAAGTATGTTGTCAATTTTGCTTCACATAATCCGGAGGGATCTCGTCCCGTTGATTAAGAGTTCGTTCAAGGTCGCCGCCTCTGCCTCGTCATCACCACCGTAGTTTGGCATCTTCACGTTCGAGAGGGAAGAGCAGCCATCTCCTACGGAAGTAAGCTCAGAGTCTTGTCTGGTAATCACTCCCAGCCACGAGCTTTGCAAAGGACGCGAGGTCGATAGCTTCATCGTGCGAGTCACGTACCGTAATAGGAGTCGGAGTCGAAAGAATTTTATTCACGTCAATAATCATTCCGTACACTTATTCGTATGCATGAATACAAATAACAAATATGCTACTTAGCATAATCAAGTAACTTAATGCATTATACCACGTATAACTCTCGTTTTTTGGGGGGGGGTCATTTTGTCAAGTCTAACTTTTGTAGACTATGCCTTGGTTGGCACCTTACTCTATGGGTATTCCTCACTAATGTCCTTGCCTTGTCTTTTCTTTGAAAAGTGTCTGACTCGTGGATCTTGGCGCTTTCGTGAATGCAATGAAAACCATTTTGTAAAATGTTTTTGTGAAAGCACTTTAGTGATTGTAGTCTAGACTCGAGAAGGAATCCTAGTTCACTACAATCGAAGCTCTGATACCAAACTGTCACACCCTGTCTTTTGCGGAAGCGTATGATGTGTGACTAGCTTGTTATCATTGCATTCGATCATAATAAACAACTACATGATTTAAAACGATGTTCATCCATTCGGAAAATTTTGAGGATCACAAACACTTGTCATTTAAGTTTTAAAACACAACCTTCATCTAGGTTACAATTCAACAAAAGTGGATGACATCTAAACTTGTAGTCTACTTCTAGTTACAACACTTGCGCCCAAGATCCATCCTGTCACCTGAAATACATGTAATTTTGGAAAACATCAACATAAAGTTGAGCGAGTTCATGCGTTTTGCATACCGAGTATGAAAACATGGTATGTATCTTGTATAAATAAAGTATTCTTGCAAAAATCAAGTTTTCTTGTGTACACCACGTACTAATTGAATGTTTGTACAAAGACATTTCGGCATGTGAGGACATATGGAGCATTAGTGTTGGCTCCTTTAAGGCATGTGAGGACTTATGGAGCATTAGTGTTGGCTCCTTTAACTATGTCGATTACCCTCGACTGTGTCGATTAACCTCGACTGTGTCAATTTCCCTTGACTGTGTCGATTACCCTCGACTGTGTCGATTTACCTCGACTGTGTCGATTTACCTCGACTGGGACACCGAAGCACTCAAGAGGTCACATAAGGACCATGAGTGGGGCTCGGCCGTACCCGTTAGATCTAACCCTCGTCCCTAATTACTGAATGTTTTTAATGGCTTGGTACTAGTTTTCACCAAGACTTTATGGCATTTTTAGTATTAAGTCTATGCTCACATGATCTAGTAATTTCTAGGCATTTCTTAAAGCACATCATACTTGGTTCTCGTTCTCACCAAGTGTGCTTCTCGTATTTTTGTATTCTCGATTCGTATTGCACTCGGTACTCGTTCTCACCAAGAGTGCTTCTTGTATTTTTACTACTTGTAAAAAAATTATAATATTTGTAACATGTATTTCACCCCCGAGAGTTATAAAACCAAAAACAGTTAAAGAAAAGGGGGAGCATGAACTCACAACTTTGCGTTCCTGCGTCGTAAACTTCACCGGAGTTGCTTATCTAGCGTCGTGACCTAAACGCGTTTTATTAACGTTAGTCACTAGACTTGTATCGCACAAGTGCAAGTCACTATCTTTTGTATTTGTGTTCTTGTGTTAAAAATATTTATATTTTTAACTATTTGTCTTATATCATTTTCTCAAAAATAAATATACGTATCTTGTATTTTGCACCCGAATTATGTATTTTGTCCAAGTAATATATTTTCATAAATATATCCTCTTGTATGTGTCTAAGCATGTTGTATGTGTATTTTCATGTTTATACTCCTCATGAGTATTTAGTGTATCTTTACGTCTCAATACGCTAGCACGTATAACACATACTATATACACTTAGCACAAAAGTTGGTGATAAAATAATATATATTTTTCTCTCAAAAATATACATATTTATATCCACTTTTATTTTTGAAGAAATCCTCATTTCTTATCACCAAAAATTAGGGAAACCTTGGTAATACCTTTAAATACATTTTTAGGGAATAAGTTCTTCAAAAACTTATATTTTTCTAAGTGTCAAAATTTATAAAAATTTTGACAGAGTTTCCCCTAAAAATGGAGGTTTCCCATGTTTTCAAAACATGTGTTTATTTTCTTTTAAATCGTCAACAATCATCAACAACAATTATCAACAATAATCATCAACAACAATTATCAACAATAATCATCAACAACAATTATCAACAATAATCATCAACAACAATCACTAATTTTCCCCATTTCATGAACTTGCATATTTACAAAAATGTGTAGTAATTTACTAGCACATTTAGTAAGTCTTGTTATCTTTAAAAATAAGTTTAATTTCTTAAAAAAAAAAACTTTATTTTTAAAGAATATGAAGTTCCACAACTTCTAGTCGGTTTTTACGAAAATTATTTCTTTGTTAAAACTTTTGTTACACTAGTGTTCGCACACTTGTTTGATCACAAAAAAATCACTTTTGTTTGTGTAAGATCCGGATTAGAACATGTGATTTCTTTTGACGCTTGGTCTTTTGAAAATACCACTTGTGGACACATAGATCGGCTAGTTTTAGACACTATTTCATAAGTAAAAATACTTTTACACAAGTTCATGTTTCTTGTGTGGTAGAGTTTCACCTTTTAACCCTTGCACCATTTCAAACAAGCTTATGTCAAGATCCATGATCTTAACCAAACAGGGTTAAATGATGATCCGAGCTACCACAACGTAGATCGGGCCTAAATAATCACAAATTTCAATTACTACAACATTTACACAACTAGTGAGCTTTTAACCATCATTTTTCATGTTTTTAGTAGACTTTAATGCACCTTTTTGTAAGATTTCGAGTTTTAATCATTACACATCATATTAACCACTTCAAAATAGCTCAAGAATGTGTTTTAAGCAACATACCACTAGCTCGAGGCTAGGGAAGTATCTAGACGCGAATGTGGTGGATAAAAGCTAGAGAAAGAGGTCCTTCGAGCTCCGAGTGCACCAAGCCTTCTTATGCGTGACACTTGACACTTGTATGATGTTGGAATGTGAAGAACAAAATCGAAAAATATGATGGATGATCAAGGGGTGTTCGGCCGAAAGTTTTTGAGGGAGAGGAGAGAGTAGTTTTGTGGTGTTGGGTGGTGAATTGTCTAGTGTGCCATCTCAAGGTATTTATAGACATTCCATATGGCATATTCCTAGCATATTCCTGGCATATTCCTGGAATATTCCTAGCATATTCCTGGTATATTCCTGGAATATTCCTAGCATATTCCTGGCATATTCCTGGCATATTCCTGGAATATTCCTAGCATATTCCTAGCATATTCTTTGGAATATTCCTAGCATATTCCTAGCATATTCCTGGAATATTCTTAGCATATTCCTAGCATATTCTTGGAATATTCCTAGCATATTCCTAGCATATTCTTGGAATATTCCTAGCATATTCCTAGCATATTCCTGGAATATTCTTAGCATATTCCTAGCATATTCCTGGAATATTCCTAGGTTTTCTGCGTTGTCTGCGTTTTGCAGTGTAAGCACTGTGTCGCGTAGGAACACACGGTACGTGCTTAAACTTGAAAAATAACGTTTTTAAGCGTTTTAATTTATTTTTCAACACGAACTTGATTAAAATAAAATTTTAATCATAACAGAATATTTGTGGGATTAAATATTATCCGGGCGGCCATCAACGTTCGTTTCACAGTTTTGTCGCAATTAGTTCTGCTCTTAAAGTGTGTTTCGGGTGCTTTTTAGTGCTTATTTTTGCTTTCATATAGCATATATATTAAACCCTTGTATGTACTCTTGGGTTTTAATGTATTCTTGTTATTGGACCTACACCTAGGCTCCAATTTTATTGTCTGACTGCTTTCTGCAGTTCCGTTGACACAGTGTGTCTTACCGGTGAGTTTACTAATATTTTTGACGCAACGCTCTCGTTTTTGCATAAAGCAATATTTTGTAGTATAAAACGTACATGAATTCACTTGTATGGAATTCAGAAACTTATTTCTCTTGTAAACTAGATCATGTATGTTCATTAAGGCACAGATCACTGTTCATTTAGTGTACGGAATGTACGGAAAAGTGACGGTTGTCACAGTCTCCCCCCGTTAAAAGAATTTCGTCCCGAAATTCAAGCGATGCCATCGGTCGCAGGGGAGTTGTGAAACCAATATGGTCACTTATATTTGAAACACGTCTTTGTGTTCTCATGTCATGTATTTTATCATGCTCAAGTAAATCAATCATGTCTTTTCTGCATTTTGTGGACTCTTGGTCCGAAACCTCAACAGGTTGTATAGTATATCATTGACGTGAATCTTATTTGTGGGAACTATGACTGTTCCTTGCGTCAGACTCCTCTAACGACTAGACACATGAATGTGTCGCGATCACTACTGATCTTTTTCTGGAAGCTTCATCTTGTGAACAATGGTTCTGATCCCTACACCGGGGATTCAATCTTTTCGTTTTCCAATTCACACTACGCCCTTTCTAGGTGCGGCTCTCAATTTAGTCGTGCTTCTTGTCTCAAATTCTTACGATTTCTGCCTCTCATCGGCGTAATCTTTCTGTGTTCTGCGGGCTGTCTTGATATAATCGCATATATGAACGACCTTGCCTCTAGATTTTTCCTGGACCATCTCGGCCAGTTGATCCATTATTCCCGGTCTCCGTTCAACACAACGGGAATTGACTCATTACGTTCCATCTAAAGCTTTACACAAAGCGGTTTAGACGGCGGTGTGATAAATACTGTTGTAGGAAGACTCTACTAAGGGTAAGTGAGTGTTCCAACTTTTTATCAAAGTTTATCACACAAGCACGCATCTTGTTCATACAGTCTGCATCGTTCAACAGCTCAGTTCATATTCGAGTTCTTACGATCATCGGTGTGCTGCAATCCCTTGCGATCAGTAAAGATCGTGCAACGTTTTCTTTCAGGTAATAACGCCCAGTTTGATGCGCGCAATGACTGTACCTATCTCAAGGGTTCTTCTCATGATTCCTTAATCAATGTGCCACGTATGTAATGTCGTGGTCTTGTTGCATCGGCGTACAATCGAGACTTTGTCGAGAGGCGTCACATAATTTCAACTCTAGCTCCTTAGCTCTTGGTTGCAGGGTTGGCATGAATCTCGTTCTTATCCATCATGGATCTGAAAGTTCTCACTTCGCGAATTCGAAATCCGCTTTTCGTCATCATAGCGCTTAACTGTTCTTTCTCTAAGAGTTGCAAGGTAAATTGCAGTTGTTGCTCACGACCTTCCTTGGTCATTGGCCATATGAGAATGTAGTCAATAAGTATATGGCTTATCTAGGTATGGCTTACACGTTCGATTTCATGAGGTCCATGAATATTGTCGATGCATGTGTTAGGCCAAATGGTACGACAAGGAACTCGTAACTTCCAAAGCGAGTCCTAAAGGTCATTTCAGGGACACTTCCTTCTGGTATACACAGTCATGGACATCCTGTCCTCAAGTTGATCCTTGGGTGGCAACTAGGATCTTATGATTTTGTCTGTTTATGTTGCCAGTCGTTGGCAAAGGATTCTGATTCTCAATTCTCAGGAATTTACACAAAATGGAACTGCCAACTTTCTCCTCATATCCCTAACTAAAGGCGTCATGTCCTTAACTTCCTCTGTCTGGTAGCTCTTGCAGTTACGTCCGGAGCTCATGCTTTACGGACGAAGTTAGTCGGTAAGACATTATTCGACACTGGTGCTGCTCTTGGCACGTGGTTTATCCTAAACTTCTCTTGACGCTGCGAAGGGGCATTTCTGGCAAGTCTTTTGAAAAGGCTACTAGAACTTCTTCCATCGCGGGGATGTTCCCAGGTTCTGCAGTCTACTCAGAGGCATTTCTATGCCTCTTCGACCAATGAAGGATGTCGTAGATCTGCCGCCTTATGGGGTCTAGCATCCTTGCGCCTATTACAGTAAAGTTGGGTTTCATCATTCGCACGAGGGATGCGTCTGATTTTCTCGTATTGACGACTTCAGCTGCATACTTGGATTTCCGATCCATGCTGATTATTATGACCTCACGAGTCAATGGTAACAGAAGGTTACGGCCCTCTGAGTGCCTAATCACGATCCTTAATCGCTTCGACTGTTTAAGCTATCCTTCTATATGCCCATTTCTAAAGAATACGGGACGTCTATCTTACTTGAGACTAGGCCAAGAAGTTTCTTAAGTTCTAAGCATGCAAGGTTAAGGTTGATGCCAGTATTAGAAATAGATGCATAAGGGTGGTTAATAGGGAACGTACCCGTAACCGCATCTGGATCCTAGCGTGGTTCACGAGTTTCGATCGTGAAAACCCTTCCTTGCTTGTTTCTTCTTTGGGCAATCTTTCCTAAAGTGCCCTGCTTCACCACATTTGTAGCAACCGGGTATTCTCTTATTTCTTCCATCTGGGTCCTTCGCCCAACAGGCGTCCCTGTTGTGCCCTTCTTTTCCACACTTTCCACACCTAGGCTTCAGACATCGACCTTTATGGTGAAAAGTGCATTCTCTGCACCTCGGCTTAGTCCCCGAGTAAACATTACCACCTGCCCTATTAATGGCTCCATCAGTGCTCCTGCCATGTGGCGAATTCACTTTCTTTCTTTTGTTTGCTTTAGAGCTTCCATAGTTGAGTTGGGTGCTCATCTTTAGGTTTGAGGACTTCCTCTTCTTGTTGCTTGACGACTCCACATGAGTCTCTTTCTTGTTATCCTCAGATTCCGAAAATTTTCCCGCACGTAGAGCCTCTTCAGTAAGGGTGACACTCATATCGATAGCCTCTGCGATGGTTGAGGGTTTTGAGGTAGTAACCATGCCCCTAATCTGGGGTGCAAGTCCCCAAATGAATCGTTCTATCCTCTTGAATTCTGGTTTGACTAGGTAGGGGACGACCCTAGACAAGTCGTGAAATCGCTGGACGTATTCAGGAATCTTCGGTCCGTCCATTTTCAAATTCCAGAACTCCACCTCAAGCTTCTGGATTTCAGTCCTAGAACAGTATTTCTTTTCCATCATTTCCTTGAGCTCGTCCCAGCTCAGTGCATAAGCAGCATCTGCACCAAGGGTCTGAACCTGAAGGTTCCACCATGAGAGTGCGCCATCCAGAAATAACCCTGAGATATAGGTAACGCTTTGTTGGGGTGAACAGTTACTCATTCTTAGAACTGAGTCCGTCTTTTCTGTCCAACGAACAAATGCAACGGCACCTCCTGTGCCATCAAAATTCAAAGGCTTGCAGTCCAGGAACTGTTTATAGGTGCAGCCAGTTGGAGGGTTATTCTCAGTCGTGCCATTGATGTGCTTAGAGCGGAGGGCTTCATGTCGTGCAATTGCCTGCGAGATGCATTCTTGCAGCTCGGCTTCTGTTCTTGGTAGCGTACTGGTGTTTGTGTCTCGCCTGGGCGGCATTCCCTTCTGCCAAAACGGTATGAAGTAGGTTAGGCAACATTCCAGGTGTCTATGAGGTACATAGCACCATAAGCCATTATGTAATCACCCAATTTCACATGTATACATAAATACTCAATGTATGAGCGGGAAACAGTTACTGAGCCTTCACTTAGGCTTGCCAACTTGGCTTAAAACGAACTTGAGGTTACATTGCCTCGGTCATTTAGGTTTCAGTTATTTCCCGCTACATTGGTTTTCTTAGGTTTTTGGCTTTACTGGGGCGTACATTTTCCCTTAGAGGGGGTTGCTCGTGTATGGGTGATAGAGAGTGCAAAGTCGCTGAATCTCTTGAATGTTTCTCATCTTCACTTGCTTAAATGTCGTTTTCCTCAAACGTCTCGTACGCAGGTAGAAGTGTCAGTCACGAAGTAGGCTGAGACAGGCTTCCTACTTTCTTACGTGCTAAAGCACTGATCTATGTGATGTTCTACCAGATGAAGGTGAGGACACCTATACATTGAATTTGGTGTGGTTTTCATTAGCTCGACCCGTAGAGTCCACCAGGATTTCTGTGCACTACAAGTCATTATTACGTGGGCCCCCGTAATAATAAATTGTCTTGCACAGTTACCCCAATTTTCTCTCGTCCAAGCAGATGATTGATCTAGGAGGGGACACTACTGTCCTTACACTCCTTGCCATGGAAAGGACCATTGCGGAGGTCCATGCGCTAACATTCGTTACTGTTATGCGCGTATAGGCACGATGATTAGATGGAATAGGAATGGAGAGAATTCCTAGTAGTTGGAGGGGCACCTTCGTGATGAATACTTCATCTTCCTTTTCTAGTCAAGTATGTTGTCAATTTTGCTTCACATAATCCGGAGGGATCTCGTCCCGTTGATTAAGAGTTCGTTCAAGGTCGCCGCCTCTGCCTCGTCATCACCACCGTAGTTTGGCATCTTCACGTTCGAGAGGGAAGAGCAGCCATCTCCTACGGAAGTAAGCTCAGAGTCTTGTCTGGTAATCACTCCCAGCCACGAGCTTTGCAAAGGACGCGAGGTCGATAGCTTCATCGTGCGAGTCACGTACCGTAATAGGAGTCGGAGTCGAAAGAATTTTATTCACGTCAATAATCATTCCGTACACTTATTCGTATGCATGAATACAAATAACAAATATGCTACTTAGCATAATCAAGTAACTTAATGCATTATACCACGTATAACTCTCGTTTTTTTTTGGGGGAGGGGTCATTTTGTCAAGTCTAACTTTTGTAGACTATGCCTTGGTTGGCACCTTACTCTATGGGTATTCCTCACTAATGTCCTTGCCTTGTCTTTTCTTTGAAAAGTGTCTGACTCGTGGATCTTGGCGCTTTCGTGAATGCAATGAAAACCATTTTGTAAAATGTTTTTGTGAAAGCACTTTAGTGATTGTAGTCTAGACTCGAGAAGGAATCCTAGTTCACTACAATCGAAGCTCTGATACCAAACTGTCACACCCTGTCTTTTGCGGAAGCGTATGATGTGTGACTAGCTTGTTATCATTGCATTTGATCATAATAAACAACTACATGATTTAAAACGATGTTCATCCATTCGGAAAATTTTGAGGATCACAAACACTTGTCATTTAAGTTTTAAAACACAACCTTCATCTAGGTTACAATTCAACAAAAGTGGATGACATCTAAACTTGTAGTCTACTTCTAGTTACAACACTTGCGCCCAAGATCCATCCTGTCACCTGAAATACATGTAATTTTGGAAAACATCAACATAAAGTTGAGCGAGTTCATGCGTTTTGCATACCGAGTATGAAAACATGGTATGTATCTTGTATAAATAAAGTATTCTTGCAAAAATCAAGTTTTCTTGTGTACACCACGTACTAATTGAATGTTTGTACAAAGACATTTCGGCATGTGAGGACATATGGAGCATTAGTGTTGGCTCCTTTAAGGCATGTGAGGACTTATGGAGCATTAGTGTTGGCTCCTTTAACTATGTCGATTACCCTCGACTGTGTCGATTAACCTCGACTGTGTCAATTTCCCTTGACTGTGTCGATTACCCTCGACTGTGTCGATTTACCTCGACTGTGTCGATTTACCTCGACTGTGTCGATTTACCTCGACTGGGACACCGAAGCACTCAAGAGGTCACATAAGGACCATGAGTGGGGCTCGGCCGTACCCGTTAGATCTAACCCTCGTCCCTAATTACTGAATGTTTTTAATGGCTTGGTACTAGTTTTCACCAAGACTTTATGGCATTTTTAGTATTAAGTCTATGCTCACATGATCTAGTAATTTCTAGGCATTTCTTAAAGCACATCATACTTGGTTCTCGTTCTCACCAAGTGTGCTTCTCGTATTTTTGTATTCTCGATTCGTATTGCACTCGGTACTCGTTCTCACCAAGAGTGCTTCTTGTATTTTTACTACTTGTAAAAAAATTATAATATTTGTAACATGTATTTCACCCCCGAGAGTTATAAAACCAAAAACAGTTAAAGAAAAGGGGGAGCATGAACTCACAACTTTGCGTTCCTGCGTCGTAAACTTCACCGGAGTTGCTTATCTAGCGTCGTGACCTAAACGCGTTTTATTAACGTTAGTCACTAGACTTGTATCGCACAAGTGCAAGTCACTATCTTTTGTATTTGTGTTCTTGTGTTAAAAATATTTATATTTTTAACTATTTGTCTTATATCATTTTCTCAAAAATAAATATACGTATCTTGTATTTTGCACCCGAATTATGTATTTTGTCCAAGTAATATATTTTCATAAATATATCCTCTTGTATGTGTCTAAGCATGTTGTATGTGTATTTTCAGGTTTATACTCCTCATGAGTATTTAGTGTATCTTTACGTCTCAGTACGCTAGCACGTATAACACATACTATATACACTTAGCACAAAAGTTGGTGATAAAATAATATATATTTTTCTCTCAAAAATATACATATTTATATCCACTTTTATTTTTAAAGAAATCCTCATTTCTTATCACCAAAAATTAGGGAAACCTTGGTAATACCTTTAAATACATTTTTAGGGAATAAGTTCTTCAAAAACTTATATTTTTCTAAGTGTCAAAATTTATAAAAATTTTGACAGAGTTTCCCCTAAAAATGGAGGTTTCCCATGTTTTCAAAACATGTGTTTATTTTCTTTTAAATCGTCAACAATCATCAACAACAATTATCAACAATAATCATCAACAACAATTATCAACAATAATCATCAACAACAATTATCAACAATAATCATCAACAACAATCACTAATTTTCCCCATTTCATGAACTTGCATATTTACAAAAATGTGTAGTAATTTACTAGCACATTTAGTAAGTCTTGTTATCTTTAAAAATAAGTTTAATTTCTTAAAAAAAAAAACTTTATTTTTAAAGAATATGAAGTTCCACAACTTCTAGTCGGTTTTTACGAAAATTATTTCTTTGTTAAAACTTTTGTTACACTAGTGTTCGCACACTTGTTTGATCACAAAAAAAGCACTTTTGTTTGTGTAAGATCCGGATTAGAACATGTGATTTCTTTTGACGCTTGGTCTTTTGAAAATACCACTTGTGGACACATAGATCGGCTAGTTTTAGACACTATTTCATAAGTAAAAATACTTTTACACAAGTTCATGTTTCTTGTGTGGTAGAGTTTCACCTTTTAACCCTTGCACCATTTCAAACAAGCTTATGTCAAGATCCATGATCTTAACCAAACAAGGTTAAATGATGATCCGAGCTACCACAACGTAGATCGGGCCTAAATAATCACAAATTTCAATTACTACAACATTTACACAACTAGTGAGCTTTTAACCATCATTTTTCATGTTTTTAGTAGACTTTAATGCACCTTTTTGTAAGATTTCGAGTTTTAATCATTACACATCATATTAACCACTTCAAAATAGCTCAAGAATGTCTTTTAAGCAACATACCACTAGCTCGAGGCTAGGGAAGTATCTAGACGCGAATGTGGTGGATAAAAGCTAGAGAAAGAGGTCCTTCGAGCTCCGAGTGCACCAAGCCTTCTTATGCGTGACACTTGACACTTGTATGATGTTGGAATGTGAAGAACAAAATCGAAAAATATGATGGATGATCAAGGGGTGTTCGGCCGAAAGTTTTTGAGGGAGAGGAGAGAGTAGTTTTGTGGTGTTGGGTGGTGAATTGTCTAGTGTGCCATCTCAAGGTATTTATAGACATTCCATATGGCATATTCCTAGCATATTCCTGGCATATTCCTGGAATATTCCTAGCATATTCCTGGTATATTCCTGGAATATTCCTAGCATATTCCTGGCATATTCCTGGCATATTCCTGGAATATTCTTAGCATATTCCTAGCATATTCCTGGAATATTCCTAGGTTTTCTGCGTTGTCTGCGTTTTGCAGTGTAAGCACTGTGTCGCGTAGGAACACACGGTACGTGCTTAAACTTGAAAAATAACGTTTTTAAGCGTTTTAATTTATTTTTCAACACGAACTTGATTAAAATAAAATTTTAATCATAACAGAATATTTGTGGGATTAAATATTATCCGGGCGGCCATCAACGTTCGTTTCACAGTTTTGTCGCAATTAGTTCTGCTCTTAAAGTGTGTTTCGGGTGCTTTTTAGTGCTTATTTTTGCTTTCATATAGCATATATATTAAACCCTTGTATGTACTCTTGGGTTTTAATGTATTCTTGTTATTGGACCTACACCTAGGCTCCAATTTTATTGTCTGACTGCTTTCTGCAGTTCCGTTGACACAGTGTGTCTTACCGGTGAGTTTACTAATATTTTTGACGCAACGCTCTCGTTTTTGCATAAAGCAATATTTTGTAGTATAAAACGTACATGAATTCACTTGTATGGAATTCAGAAACTTATTTCTCTTGTAAACTAGATCATGTATGTTCATTAAGGCACAGATCACTGTTCATTTAGTGTACGGAATGTACGGAAAAGTGACGGTTGTCACAGGGCGCCCCCTTGGACTTCCACTAAGTTGCGCCCCTGCGTATAGGTCACGAGGCTACCGGTGAAGTTTACGACGCAGGAAATGCAAAGTTGTGAGTTCATGTCCCCATTTTAAACTTTTACTTGTTTTCTAAACTTGGGGAAAATACATGTGTTATGGTATGTTGATTTCAAAAACTTAGGAATGATACTTTAGATCATGTCACGAATAGGGTGCCATAAGGTTACATACCAAGACCGCGGAACAAAAGGTTAGAGCTAATGGGTTTCAGGCAGCCACACTCTTGGCCACTCTTTTACCAAGTAGTGCTTTTGTGTCTCTAGTCGTAAATCGACAGTCGTGGATCGACAAGTAAAAATGCCTAGGGTTTGGATGCTTCCTATGTCGTGTCAGATGTTAATGGCCTTGCAAACCATTAGTGATCTCGATTTCCTTATATTTATAGAAATACTTATTTCATAAAATTTCATACCATGTTTTCCATAGCGAATGCTTAAATTTTTTTCACAAATCTGCATGAATTCACACCAACATTATGTTGACGGTTTTCCAAAACTCACATGTATTTCAGGTAACTAAAGTGGATGTACGCGCAGTCTTACTCTTGCTCCAGGATGTTGCTTTTGATTTAGTCATGTCGTGTCAAGACTCCGATGCCTGTTTTGTGGGATTGGTTACTATAGTCCATCTTGTGTGGGATATAAGAATCAAAAACCTTTATGTTCATCTTTTAAATAAAGTTGTAAACTTTTTCAGACAATATTTTATTTTGTGATGTAATCACTAAACTTATGTTATGTCAATGGCATTTTGGAGTTATTTTACGAGCATGTAGTATGTTTACCATTCGTATGCAATGAGAACCTTTCAGGATCACACCTCGTGCTTTCACCTTAGAAAGGGGTGTGACATGCTATAAGGAGGTTTGACTTTTAAAAGTCAAACCGACCTATGATAGAGTTCGGTAAGAAAAGTAGTATAAAGGTTCATAAGGCGTAAAGTTTATGATCTAGAACGACTAACCTAACTACCTTGTGAATATTATATGATAGTTTGATACTTGACAAGCTAGGTGGAGGCTTGGGAAAGAAGCGGGTCAAACAGATCGAGTATGAGGAAAAAGAGCGTAATCGGATGCAAGGTAAACGATCCTTATAGGTTTTTTAGGAAATCGTATCATGATTATGTAATCCTTAGATATGTAGGAAAGTTATAGGCATAAACCTTCGTGGGTCGAATGCTTAAAATGGGTCATTTGTGCAAAATGACTAACCGAAATGAAAGATTGGGGGTAATGGGTTCATTATGTTAAATCCACCACAAAAATAGTTGTGGTGGATTATAATTAGTTATTTAGATATGGGAATGCAAAGTGTAAAAGGGGAAGAGCGAGTTAATGCTTAAATGCACAAAATCCCGTAAACGGGTCAAATGGATTTATGTCCATCGCTTATGAATTAGACACGTAATTCATAAAACAAAAGTTTCTAACCCGAGCTATGAATTTTGTGTTAAATACATTGGCTTATGTAATTGGATCATTTAGAAACAAGTTGGTGATTTTAAACTTGAACGGGTCAAAAGTCCTTATAAATCAATTTCAAGCCGAGAGCTTGAAGTCTAATATCTTATGAGTCCAAATGTCAGACTTTAACTCCATGTGATGGAGAATTAAATTACGATCCCATAGGAAAAAGAATCGTGTAAATCGGACTTATAAATTGAAAGTTATGCACATTTTGGTATATGTTAAGTTAATAGAAATTGAGCTGGGAATCTGCAGCTCAAAATAACAAACCTTCTGTCGAAATGGGCTGTCGCGCCCCGCGACGGAAAAGTATTAAGCGGTCGTGCCCCGCCACAGACTGTGGCGCCCCGCGAAAGCGAAGGCCAAGTCTGTCACGGCCCACGACAGACTACAGAGCTAGCAAATTGATTTTATTTGTTGTTCGGTTGTTTAGAACTTGATTTAAACTATTATTTAAGCATCAAAACTAACTTTCAAGTTGGTTTTGATCACAGGTAAATATCATGGGTTCCCGGATGAAGATCAAGCGCCATACAAGAACCGAACACACACGAAAAAGAAGCTTCCGCATGTTGCATCGTCGTTATTCAAAAAAGACGAACTCAATTACATTATGTTGTACTTTCTTTAATTTGTAAAAGTTTTAATTTACACGTATTTTCAAAGTGTATGTATTCATAATTACACGTTTATTTTTGTAAGATTAAACAAAAACCGCTTAATAATAGCAAGGGTCTTACAAGTTGGTAATCAGAGCTCAAGGTTAAAAGAATAAAGTGTTCGGTTCGAGGTTTGATCGCAAATCCGGTAAGTACATGTATATAGTAATGGTTTAGTATGATTAATGTGTTGTGAATAACACATAGGATTATCATGTAATACACGTTACCCCAATTAAATCGATCAAGGATCGATATAGTTAACGAAATTAAGTGCGTTGACACGTATAGTAGAAAAGCCTTGTATTATGATACGGGCGTTTATTGTAGTTGACATTACTAACTTTTATGAATATTATAATTGAAGGACTTTCGCACCTGAAGGTGACGAGATTTGAACAAATTTTGGATATGCTGGAGAAACGGTCCGAGTATGACAAGCAGAGCATGCTCGCCAAGGACAAAAATCGCGTAGCAACCGCGAACAAGGTTAACGACAAGGAAAGCCCGTCGGGGCAAGCATCACCAGGTGCACGTTTTAAATTTAGTCGCACAATTAGTAATATGCAACAAACACATAGAGAATGACGATTGCATATGTAGGATAAAACTTGAAAAACCTAAATAGGATATCTATTCAGGATGATGTTTCTAAGTGAAAACAAATAGAAACATGCGTTATTCACGATTGTGAATACCAAGACAATAATAGAAATAGTTTATGTGAAAACTTGGACGGGAATAAATATCCAAGTGAATAATTCTCAATATAATACTATTGAGAAAAGTAGTGATCACATTAACAAATGTAATGATATAATAGTTCGGTAAAAAGGAAAACATTTTATATGTTCAAAGAATAAAACGGGTAAAACTAATAATTGTTAAATAACGATTAAATAAGGTTTTACCAACTGAAACTATGAATATGGAAATTATTAGAGGAGTTACTTACATGGGGCGTGATGCGAAAATTATAAAAAGGTCATGGGTGTAATGTGTTGATCGCTTACTCTGGCCAAGTAAGTAGTGAACACATGATACCATGAACTTTTTATGATGGACACATTTACGTCCGATGTAGTAAGGACGGGTGAATGGGACGAATTAAGAAGATACCCCAATGAATAAAATAAGCAAAATGCTTGATAATAAACGTAAACGCAAGTCGGATGACAGAAGCTTGTTACGTTAGAATAACGAGCCCGAGAGAAGGGACAAGGGTCAAAGTAAATAAAAATATAGACCGACTAATAGGAATGCTAAGGCAGAGGGATAAAAGTTTGACTGTCGCAAGTGATGAAATTCACACGGAGAAGTCAAACGAATTAAATAAAGAATAAAAAACTTGATTGAATAAAAGCGAGGGGTTTCGCTAAGACGACCAAATAAATTAAAACGAAGTCTTAATACATACCAGGACGGTTACTTTGATAGTGACTTCGGTAAGATACCCGATAGATGGGTAGGATTTTGAAAGTATGCGTAAACCAAGAGACGGGAACGCGAAAAAAAAGTCAAAAGACTCGGATTAGGAGTCATGACTAAAAGACGATGAGAATTTGCAAACAGAAATTTTGATAACTACGTTCAACTATTAATGAAGTTTAACGTTCATAAGTGACGAAACCTCACACGAATAAGTCAAACGAGATAAATAAAGTATAAAAACTTGGTAGTGCAAGTAAGTGCAAACCGAATAATGGAAGCGCGAAATATTAGTGAACCTATGTGATGGATCGTAAAGGAATGTAGATAGGAAAAACGCAAACTAGCGAAACAAGAATGTTAAAAACACTAAGATAAAGAACCCAGGTAACGGGTCGTAAAGAAGTATAGGTAAGAACTGGGTAACGGTAAGCGTAGGACAAACCGACGTGTAAATGACGTTAGAAGTCATAAAGCTGGAAAGATAATTCGAAAAAAACAAATGTAGCCTTAGACTACGGTCAAGGTCAAATGAAATCCAAAAAGCAAAAGTAAATAATTCTAAACATAAAAAGGGGTGTTTTGACGCCATGTACATATATAAACATATATACATTTGAATAAAAACTCGAACAAAGTATGATCTACGGGATCATCATAACCTACGGGATTATAAGTAATTTTAAGGTCTACGAGACCAAAAAGACCTTGGGTCACGAATAGAAAGAAACGAATTGTCGGGGTCTCACATTAAAAAGGTGGAAATCTAAGGAAAACGCCTGCGAGGCTAAGTGAAAGAACCTACGGGTCAATAATGTAAAGCGAGGAAACTGGTTGTAACTCCCTGCGTAAAATAATGACGGAAGGTAAAATTTGTATAAAAGCGATGAGTTTCGCTATGTTAACCGAACGGGTTAAAATGAAGAGATCATGAAAAGTCTGGTGGACAATAGTGAAAGATTCACTAAAACATCTAAAGGAGCTGAAATGACAAAAGAATTCATGGTTATTAATTTGTGTTATTTCACAAAAGGGCGAAGACATTACCGAAATGACAACGGAAAGGAATAAATCCTTGGACGTAAATTTCTTGATATGAGAGATTGACATGAGTTAAAGAGAAAACGTTAAACTAAAATTCGGTTTTAGTGAAAAATAACGTTTTAACAAATATAAATATTTTGGGAGAAATTGGAAGACACTAAAAGAATGGGTGCAAGACGACACATTCGAAAAGAAGATTCTCGATAATGAAAAGATTATATAAACTTAAACATGGCGTGATGCGATCAAGTTCAAGAAAAGTAATCTAGAATATGATCATGATGTAACGTGAGTTATGGGATATGAAATCATAAACGCACATAAGGCTGGAGATGGCGATATGGATATACCCGAGCGATAGGGTATAAGGTAACCGGTGACTAATAAGTCTAGCCGCCAAAATAAATAATCAATAAAGATAACGGATACGAGCTGAAAGTAACGGCCCATGAGGCCTTACACATGAAAGACGTACGCGTCAATATAAATGAAAACTTTTGACCGAAAGAAACGGTTGCCTTGAAAAATGAAATTTTGTTTATTTGATTAAACCAATGAACTACATAAATAAGGTTTCGGGGACGAAACCTCTTTAAGGGGGGAAGACTTGTAACACCCTATAAACGGGTTTGGTAATCAAACCATGTTAATTTTAATGACGAGTAAAATATTGTTAGTGTTAAAATTAACCCAGTAAATATTAGAATTTAAATAAATAAACCTAATATTAAATAAAAAAGAGAATAAAAGTTTTAAGGAAATAAAGTTCATAAGAGACCCGAGTTAACAGAACTTAAAAATAAAACGGGTTATGACTTCCCCGAACCCACTAAGTAACTAGGAATATCAACCTAGTTAGTTAAGTATTGTTAAATCAATAAAGGAAACATGAAATAGTTAAACCTTTTTAAAACCTTGGAAATTGAGGGACTAAAAGGGTTAAAAGTGGAAAAGGTTTTTAATACAGTGTGTGTGTTTTGGTCGATCATCATCAGGAGAAAGAAAAGGTTTCTTTCAAAAACCCTTAAAACCCACAAAATTCAACAAAATTGAAGAGGAGTCAAGCTAAAAATTAGGGCTTTAACTAATTTCGTGATCACTCAAGCTAGGAGATCACAAGGTATGTTGAATTCTGTTTTTTGGTGATATTTTGAAATTCTGATTAACATTCATAAAATGAAATTATGTGATGAATGTTGTATGCATGAGTGATATTGGGTTAAATTCATGTCTAGGAACAAACCCTAGTTGAAAACTTGATGTATTAGTGTTGAAAACTAGGAATTTGATAAGCACCCATATATGTGTTAAGTGGGTTTTTTATAACAATGTGATGAACACATGAATTTGATTGTTAGATTGTGAAAAACTAATGTTATGATGCGAGTCTTGAATTTTGTTTATGAATGCTAGACATAAGGGCTTGATTTTGATGATTGAAACTTGGTTAGAAGTTAGTCATGAACTAGACAAAAGATAGATAAAAATCTTGCTCGCGAGGTGTTCGGTAAAATGCCTAAGTGAAATCGCGTGTCTATTCGTTTGAATGTAGAACTTGATTAGATTAGGAATTCGGATGAATGCCTAATAACATGATGAAACGGGTTTCACTTATAGATGAAAACCTGTAGATTTTGCGTAATGAAAGAATAATGTGTCTTTGATAATCAAGAGCTAAGTTAACTTAATGTTAATAATAGCATGAACTTGGATTAAATATTAGTTAAAATGGTGTCCTAAGAATAGTGATTATCGAGTAACTGGCGGAATGCCAACATGAGTTTGTTAAACTTAGTTGCTCAATTTCATATGCTATAAGGAGGTTTGACTTTTAAAAGTCAAACCGACCTATGATAGAGTTCGGTAAGAAAAGTAGTATAAAGGTTCATAAGGCGTAAAGGTTATGATCTAGAATGACTAACCTAACTACCTTGTGAATATTATATGATAGTTTGACGCTTGACAAGTTAGGTGGAGGCTTGGGAAATAAGTGGGTCAAACGAATCGAGTATGAGGAAAAAGAGCATAATCGGATGCAAGGTAAGTAAAAGCTTACACCCTTATCGTAAGATATGTATTTATTTATAGACTATAAATGCGACAAGGTTATATTCAAAATACGATTTTGACACGAAGTGATATGGGTCGGAACGTATCAAAAGATGAAAAACCATGTTTAATGGTAAAAATGGGTGAAATGGTAATTTGTTCATTAGATGGCATAAATAAAAAGAGATTTTGAATGACTACTTTCTAAGTAAGCCTAAACGAATAAAAAGGGGTAAAATGATAATTTAGTCAAGAATAAATGGATCAAAGTTGAAGTTTAAAACGACACCAAGTGGCATGAGCCATGTTGGGCAAACGCGTAAGAAACAGATTTAAGAGACCTAATTAATTGGTAAAAAATCCGAAATGAGTTACTTAACGAAATGGTAAATAAATACCATTCAAATAAAAGCGCAAAAATGTTTGGTCATTTTGACCAAACGGGTCAAATAGTAATGTTGATACCATTTGACAATTAACGACTAATAAGTGTTTGTGAAGTTTTATGCACACAGGATAAAACGGCTTATGAATTAGCGATGCTATGAATTAGCAATTATTGAGACAAGGCATTAAAACGGGTCAATATGATGATCCGAGCCAGGTACGCATAAATAAGTTTATAGTTAAAATTGCGATTTTGGTCAAATAATTAGTGAAAGTCCTTCATCGTAAAATGAGGGACTAAAATTGACCAAAAAGCCCTTGAAGGGAAAAACCAGGTAAACGATCCTTAAAGATTGTTTAGGAAATCGTATCATGATTATGTAATCCTTAGATATGTAGTAAAGTTATAGGCATAAACATTCGTGGGTCGAATGCTTAAAATGGGTCATTTGCGCAAAAAGACTAACCGAAATGAAAGATTGGAGGTAATGGGTTCATTATGTTAAATCCACCACAAAAATAGTTGTAGTGGATTATAATAAATTATTTAGATATGGGAATGCAAAGTGTAAAAGGGGAAGAGCGAGTTAATGCTTAAATGCACAAAATCTCCTAAACGGGTCAAATGGATTTATGCGCATCGCTTATGAATTAGACACGTAATTCATAAAACAAAATTTTCTAACCCGAGCTATGAATTTTGTGTTAAATACATTGGCTTATGTAATTGGATCATTTAGAAACAAGTCGGTGATTTTAAACTTGAATGGGTCGAAAATCCTTATAAATCAATTTCAAGCCGAGAGCTTGAAGTCTAATATCTTATGAGTCCAGATGTCGGACTTTAACTCCATGTGATGGAGAATTAATTTACGATCGCATAGGAAAAAGAATCGTGTAAAACGGACTTATAAATTGAAAGTTATGCACATTTTGGTATATGTCATGGGTGTCGTTTTGGATATGAATGCGTTATAAATTTCATTGTAAAACTCTTCCTCCATGATCTTGAAATGATCGTGAATCACCTGCAAACAATCAATCAAACACTTGAATCAAATTTGAAAAACAAACAACACACCAATCTAGGTTCGCACAGGTGAGCAATGGTTCTAGATTAGCGTGGATGTACCCCTAAAATACTAGATTCGTGCGAATGTAGAGTTACTAGGCCCGTGACAATGACACTTCTTGGTCCGTACGGATCAACGATATGGTTGATCCGTGAAAACCTAGATTTGTGAACACCTAGAACCGTCCTTATGTTGATCCGTGCGAATCAACAGGAATAATTCCAGATCCGTGATTAAACACGCACGTAATACCCAACCATTTTTTCAAGGTTTTTCAAAGATTTGATTATGAATTTGTTTGAATTTAAGTCTGAAACTTTAAAGGATTGTTTAAAACGTGATTTTGCACAACATGTTGCAAAATCAGCAAATTTGGACCGTGGAAACGTCGTGAATCTGAGTTTTAAAGTTCAACAAGATGTGTAGAAGATGAGTAGAAGAAGAAATGATGAAATTGGCTCTGAATTTGATGAAATCAACTTGAATCTTGTATCTCCAGTCCTTGCAATCAATCTCCCGCTCTAACACCACTTGAAAGTTCGTGTTAGGATCGATTCCGTTACACCGTTGACTACGTAGATCTCGTATCTTGTGCGGAATCCAACTACGAGAGTGGATCAGACAAGAACAAGCTAATTAATGTTGTTTTCTATTGATAATATGAAAGTTTACAATCCTTAAAAGAAACGAGCAGAGCTTCGCCTCTCTAATGCTCAAAGGTACAAATGAACAAGACTAGCACTCATATATACAGGCATAGCAGGTCCGCAACGAGCCACGCACGGATCAACAATATAACTACGGATCAAGTAGATCCGTGTGAATCTACATTGTCTGTGCGCACAAATGAACTAAACCAAACCCTAATCACACGCATGCTACTTGGTTCGTGCGGATGCGCTTATGTCCATCCATGCGGACCTTGTACAAGCATATTGTTCTTCAGTTCAAACCCCGTCTTGTCCCATTTGTTAGCTATAATACGTGATTGACACAAGCGATAGACATATGCACTTACACTTAAAATACCCCTCCCTCATGCATTATAATATAGTATAGATAGTGAATACTTAGAGGAAGGATCCACTAAAAAGTGAGTTTTGCCTAAGTAGCCTAGGAAGGATTATGATGTTGACATGTGGCACTCCTTATAAGTAGGAAGGAAGAGCATTTCGGTATTAAAATATTTTGTCCTTATAAGTAGGAGTGTGAAGATGGCATGTGGCACCACTTTTGTTTTGCAAAAAATACAACAAAAAAATCTAGTACAAAAAAATCTAGCACAAAAAGTCATGTCTCTGTTGGTAATTTAAGAGAGCCATGGATTGTGGAGCTAATGATTCCGAAGGCACACATGTCGGGCCTTCCCAAAATGACGTTATGTACTGATCTTGCCCCTACCACCAAAGAGGTAAGGTGTACGGTTCGTACCAATGTTCCGATACCCAAGGTCACTGAAAGGGTGATCTGGCCGGTAGGCTGAATAACTTCTCCAGAATAACTTATCAATGGCATGGAAACCTTCATTAACGGAGCTAGCTACTAAGCACTGTTGGTGCATGATCTCATAGTGTAACACCCCGAAAACGGGTTTGGTAATCAAACCACGTTAACATTTATGAACGGGTAAAATACCGTTAGTGGTAAAATTAACCCGGTAAATATTAGGATTTAAACAAATAAACCTAATATTGAATAAAAGTTAAACGAAAACTTTTGAAGAAATAAAAGTTTATAAACAGCCTGAGATAACAGGACTTAAAATAAACTGGGTCGTACCCGAAAATATAAATCTTTATATTATAAATTTAATGTCGGATATAAATGAGATGAAATAACTGGGAATAAATAACCTAGTTAATCATAAGTGTTGTAGTAATAAGGAAACTTGATTAAAACACCCTAAATGAAACTTGGGAAAAGTTGAGGGGCCAAAAGTGACAAAATTGAAAATGGTTTTTATTAGTTAAAACTTAAAAACCAAACACACACACTTGGTGTGTGTCTGGTCGCAGGAAAACACAGGGGGCGACCTAAGTTCATCTTCAAAACCCTAAACTCTCACAAATCTCTAAAATCGAAGGTCAAGATCAATTCCAAAACGAAATCCGAGCCTAGATTGGTGATCTCCAATGCAAGGGGGTCATAAGGTATGTGAAACTTGATAGAGAATCTCTACTTGAAATTCTGATGAACTTAGAGAATTCGGAAATTGTTGATGCATGATTGTTATATGGATGAAATAGGAACATTGTAGTGTCTAGGAGTAAACCCTAGACAAGTATATATTGAAATCATGCCTAATTCTAGTAAAATCCATGAACACCATTGAAGGTGACTGTTGTTAGGGTTTTTGATTGCTAAAAATAGTGTTATAATATCATAAACATGTTTTAATTGAAAGCTGAATTCAAACAGCTTCTGATCAGAATTTACAGCCGACTTATATTGGCTGTAACGTGGATAAAATGTGACAAAAACATGTGTTTCTTGAGTCTAAAATGTAATTCCAGGAAATATCTTTAAAACCCCACTGGAATGGCATTTTTTCGACAAGAATTGAAAGTTTTATGAATTTTTCGGTATCGAAGGTTCAGGCTGCATTTTCTGGCAGAAATTGCAGCCCATTATGAATGTCATAACTCAATTTAGGAACTTAGTTATGACTTCAAATTTTTACTCTAGAAAGTTTTAAGTGATTACAAAAATTGCCAATTGGAATTTCGTCAATCGGATAAACGAGGAATTTTAAATGAATTTTTCCGTAAGCTGCAGTCAGAAGTGACGAATCTGATTGCAGCTTAGTAAATGAATTTTTACGAATTTTTGGTAAAGAGTTAGATCTTGAAATTTTAACACAAGGCCTAACCCTCCGAGTGGTATGCCACATAAAAAAATCATAATTTTTGAAGACTTGTAAACAAGTTAAACAAGTCACCAAAAATAGCCCATTTTCAGTGATATGAAATGCCTAAATGAAATCGCGGTCTACTTGGTTGTGTGCAAAACGTGATTATATTAAGTGTTCGGATGAATGCATAGAAATGTGTAAGGTGGAAGATCATATTAAATTATGGTTAATCTAACCACCTTGTGAACATTGGATAATAGTTTGGCGCTTAACAAGCTAGGTGGAAGCTTGTGGATGAAGCGGGTCAAACGGAGCGAGTATGGAAAGAAAAGCGTGGCATGGATGCAAGGTAAGTGAATCTTACACCCTTTTATTTTAGAATGCGTAATGATTATAAAGGTTATGAAAATGATAAGCTAATATTTGAAATGTGATGTTCCGACGTAAATTGAAATGGGTCGGAATAAGCGAAATTGGTGAAAACCATAATGAATGGTAAAAAGGGGTAATATTGGGCATATAGGCCAAACGGGTCGAATGGTGGTGACTACGCCATTTGACAATAGCGACTAATGTGGTTGTCAAATCTTATATTGACAGGAGCGATTAGCAAATCGGATAATTGCGTCGCCATAGATTGTGTGATAATTAAAGCGAGGTATAAATCGGGTCTATTTGTTGACCCTGGCCAGGTACGCATATATAGACTTATAGTTAAAAGTGCATTTTTTGGTAAAATAATTAGTTAAAGTCCTTTCTCGTAAAAGAAGGGACTAAAGTTGACCAAAACGCCCTTGAAGGGTAAATTGGGCAACGACCCTTAGAGGTCGTTTAGGAATATGTATTATTATTAGGTGAGCTTTTAATAAGTATAAAGGTTTTAAACATAGGCCTTTTGGGTCAAATGCCTAGTAATGGGTCTTATCCGTAAAACAACCAACCGAAGTGTAGAATCCGAAAAAAAAAAATTGTTCAAATATACTAAGTCCACCACAAGAATAGTTGTGGTGGAATGTAAGTAGATAATACAAATGTGGGAAAAATGATGGGTGAAAAGAATGAGTGAAATATAAACTTAAAAGTTAAAATTCTCTAAACGGGTCGAATAATCATAAAAAGGGATTTATAAGCCTTAAGCTTATAAATCTGAATTTGAAGTGAACAAGAAGATAAACGGGTCCGTAATTAAATTACGGACGCGTAGGAGAAAGAATCACGCAAAACGGGTAAGTAGAATGAAAGTTATGCCCTTATAAAGTTCGTTTTTCGACTAAAACCATAGCTGGGCAGATATGCAGCTCCCAGACCTGGAATCGCTGGAAAAGGGTCTCCCCCGCGCCACGCGACGGGTAACGTTGTTTCGGGCGCGACACGCGACACATTGAGATGAGTCTCGCGCGACACGCGAGAGACATCAAAGTTGGAAATAATTATTTTGTTGATTATTTGATGTGTAAAACTTGTTTAAACTTATATTTAAGTTATCAAAACTAACTTTTATGTTGGTTTTGATCATAGGTGATATCAAGTGTACCCGGATGGAGATCAAGCGATGACAAAGGACCGAACACACGAAAATGAAGCTTCCGCAAATTGTTTCCTCGTTATTCTTAAATGATGAATTAAATCACTTTATGTTGTATTACTTTAAATTGTAAAAGTTTTTAATAACCCGTATTTTTCATAGTAATTGTAACCGTAATTACAGGATTATGGTCTTAAACTATACGAAAGTCGTAAAATAATAGTAAGGGTCTTACAAGTTGGTAATGAGAGCTCATGGTTAAAGAGTAAAGTGTGTTCGGTTCGAGGCTTGATTGCAAATCCGGTAAGTACAAGTATGTTAACGGTCTAGTATGATTAAAGTGTTGTGAACAACAAATAGGGTTATCGTGTAATACATGTTACTCCAACAAAAATGATTAGTATAGCTAATGAAATAGCGTGCTTTGACACATATAGTAAAAAGCCTTGTATTACAATACGGGCGTTTACTAATGTCGAAATTACTAACTTTTGTAAATGTTTAGTTGAAGGATACTCGCACCTGAAGATGGCGAGAGTGTAACAAGTGACGGACATGACGGTGGAACGGTCCGAGGTATGACAAGCAGAGCATACTCGTTAAGGACCTAAATCGCGTGACGATAGCGAACAAAGATAACGGCAAGAGAAGCCCGTAAGGGCAAGCATTACCAGGTGCACGCTTTTTGTAACACCCCATGTTTAGAAGTCAAAATCAAAGTCAAGATTGAAGTCAAAGGAAGAAAAGATTGCTACATGCGATCTGTCTCTCCTTGCTAAATTCCTGTTTTGACTTCTTTGACTTATAGATTAGTCTATTTTATTTTCGCCTTAGTTGTATTATGTGGAGTAATTGTTAAGAATCGCAGTAATCAAGGTATACTTGTCGCTATGAACCACTTTACGACTGTGAACAATAGGAAGTAACAATGCGATAAAGTCAACTAAACGCTAATCGAATTAATCTAATCAACATCGTACTCGCAACTCGAAGTACGCATTTTGGTGATTGTTATACCTGTGTGTGTGCCTTATGTGTTACTTGTGCATGTTCATTTATGTTATGTGCGGTATCAATCGAAACACAATCGACTCAATCGCAATCGAATCGCAAACGCAAAACGAATATGAAATAAGGATGCTTGTATGTAGATATAGTATGATAATTAGTGGAGAAGAGACAGCGCAAGATATGAGTAGTTGGGATTAAAAGTAATTTGGCTAGGAAACTCTATCGCGTCGCAACGCTCGCAATCGAAATCGAAACGGCATAACTCGTCGCACCGAACGCTCGAACCAAGCGACCGATCGATCAGGCAACCAACCGATCGACCAGCCGTCCGCTCGGACTGCCGTCCGATTGGATAGGATGTCCGATCGAGCTGCCTGGCCGAACGGCCAGCCCTTTCCTCTTTGGGTAACCCTATAAATACCCCTTGTCACTTTCATTCTTTCTACTTTTGGCAAGTGACGTCCGACCAGCGCATTCTCCTCACTTTTCTTCAGATTTCTCTCGATTCCGGTAAGATCTCGTCCTAAATGTACTTTCTTGATCTACACGCACCCCTACACCTTTCTATTTTTTGAATCTTAACTTTTAACCGTGAAATCACCAAGATTTAAGGTGTTCTAGGATGACGTCATCATGTGTTCTTGAAGAACTTCATGTTTTGGCCTCAATCCACCAAGAACAACTTAGATCTAACCGATTTCCACATAAACTAACAAAGATCTTTCAAAGATCTAAACATATTCACAATAAAAAGGATTGAAAGATGGTTTTCCCAACTTTCTTTCAACTCTTTTACACTCAATGCCTTCAAAACCAATAAAAACGGAGCTTGTGCCGACCTACTACCCATTCTTGTGGTTGTATGGCCCAAGATCTGGATTCTATCCACAAGGTTCACCGATTTCGGGTTAAACGTGAAACGCCATCCCGAACAGTTCACCAATCAGATTTGGGTGATTCCTGTCCGATCAGGAGAACCAAGTATTGACAAAGTTTCTGTTGCTTAACTCGTTATCAAAACGCCTCGATAAAACGACAAACAATCAAACAACCAAGGGTAAGACGAACAGGTCGACCAGGACGGAGCGCCGTCCGATCGGACTGCTGTCCGATCGAACAGCCAATCCGATCGACTGGCCAAACCGAACGGCTTGCACCTTGGGTCCCATACTTAAACTATTCATCAACATTCGAAGTCTGATCGTTGAACGAGTTGTTGTCCGATCGGACTACCATCCGATTGGGTTAACCGCTCGAACATGTGACAATTAAACTTCAACACTTAAACAATTTTCAACATGTTCAATGCACTAGGAATGCCACTCGATCGAACTGATGTCCGATCGAGTGACAACCTGCTGTGAACTTGTTCTCACTGAAGTGCCCAACCAATCGGGTTGCCGGCCGATCGAACGACCGTCCGATTGACCAACCTGAAAGGTAGAGATACTTCAATGTTTTGAAATACTACAATAAAAACTTCAAAAGTCAAGCCATAATACACAAACACATTCTTTCTCAAAGGAAGAAACAGTCCACTCGAACGGCCATCTGACCGGACAGCCGTTCGAACGAACTGTCACTCGCACGATCAGCTGTCCGATCGGACTACCATCCGATCGACCAGCTGTTCGACCCACCAACACTTGTTTTTGTTTTACACGCCACTTACAGTTATGCTATCAAACTATTCAGGCTAACCTTACTCTCTAGCGCTCCCTTCAATCCATCAACCGCTGTGAGTATACTCGATCCCTTTTTGTTTTACGCACTTTTGGTTGTTACATACGTTACTTATACAAAATCACATCGAACACACTCCGCAATACTTTTAGCGCTAACCGTTACCGCATGTTATACGTGACTTAATGAATGCTTGTTTGTTATGCTTACACATGGAATGCTGTCTACCTGCCTTAGCAACGATAGTACTATAGTTTGGACTCAGCACCCGTTCACTCGGGGGGTTGTTAAGGACAATTATTTGCATGGATTACAGTGGTGATCATGTATTACGAACTGCCTTGGGCAGTCAACCCGCAGTCATTGGTATCGATAGGTTCATGTCGATAACTAACATGCTTTGTTTTACTCAGTGTACGTGCTGGTTATGCGTAAACTATTTCGAACTCTATATGCTATTATCAAACTTGTATGCTCGCCTTTACACTATGTGTATTGACTTTATTTTAACGTATGTGACAGGTGCTTAAGGTGTCTATTTGCTTGGAAATCAAGGCTAGGAAAGAGTCTTAGAGACCAACAAATAGTTGTCTGTACTAATGAAACCTGAGTTGTCGGAACAGAACAATTTGCCTAGATTTGTACTGTAATAATTATATTATCTTATATGACATGGTAGGGGACGTGTTACTTAAAATATTTGGTAAATATAATTGTTATGGAAACTTCTGGACAATCTGTTTCGCTCAGTGCCGCGCCCCGATGTTTCCGCCATCGGTTGGGGTGTGACACTTTTAAACTTAATCGCATAAGTAGTAATATGCAAAAAACACGTAGGGAAAGACGGTTGCATATATCTAATAAAACCTGAATAGGATGTCTATTCAGGATGATGTTTCCAAGAGAAGTTTAATAGAAACATGCGTTATTCACGATAATGAATATCAAAACTATAATAGGAATAGTTCATATGAAAACTTGGACGGGGGGTAATTATCCAAGTGGAAAACTCTCACTATAATGCTATTGAGAAAAGTAGCGATCACATTAACAAATGTGATTATATAATAGTTCGATAGAAAAGAAAAACATTTTATATGTTCAAATGTAAAACTAGTAAAACTAATGATTGTTGTTTTGCAATTAAATAAAGTTTTACTAAATGAAATCAGAGATATCAAATAAATAGGGGCGTTACTTACATGGGGTGTGATGTGAAAACTAAAAAAAGGTCATGTGTATCATGTGTTGATCGCTTACTCTAGCCAAGTAAGTAGTGACATATGATACCATGAACTTCTTGTAGCGGACACATTTACGTCCGATGTAGTGAGGACGAGGTGAATGGGACGAACTTAAATGGTACCCAAATGAGTCAAACAAGTAAGATGTTTGATAGTAAACGTAAAAGCAAGTCGGATGACAGGGAGCGTATTACATTAGAATAACGAGCCCAAAAAATGGACAAAGATTAAAGTAAATGAGAATATAAACCAACTAATGTGGATGCTAAGGCCTAAGGGATAAAGTTTGAGTGTCATAAGTGATGAAATTCACACAGACAAGTCAAAGGGGTAGAATAAAAGAATAAAAGACTTGACTAAATAAAAGCAATGGAATTTGCTAAGACGATCAAATAAATTAAGATGATGTCTAAAACCATATAAGAATGGTTACTTGATGATAACTTCGGTAAAGATACCCGATAGATGGGTAGGATTTTGAAAGCATGCGTAAACCAAGAGACGGGTACGCGAAATAGAAAGTCAAAGGACTCGGATTAACAGTCATGACTAAAAGACGATGAGAATTTGCAAATAGAAATTTTGATAACTACGTTCAACTATTCTAAAGTTGAACGGGTCGAATAAAGAAGGAAGTTTGACGTTCATGAGTAATGAAATCTCACATGAATAACTCAAACGAGATAAATAAAGTATAAAAGCTTGGTAGTGCAAGTAAGCGCAAACCGAATAATGGAAGCGCGAAATAATAAAGAACCCGGGTAACGGGTCGTAAAGAAGTATAATTATGAACCGGGGAAATGGTGAGCGTAGAACAAACCGACGTGTAAATGACGTAAAGAGTCATGAAGTCGGAAGATTAGTCCAAGAGTAAACGAACGAAGCTTTAGACTATGGTCAAGGCCAACTAAAGTTCAAAAGCGAAAATAAACGATTCCAAACATAATGAGAGATGCTTTGAAGCTATATATGTATATATACATTTGAATATAGGCATGGATAAAAGACGATCTACGGGATCATCATAACCTACGGGATTATAAATAGTGTTAAAGTCTACGGGACCAAAAAGACCTTCGGGTCACAAATAGAAAGAAACGAATTGTTGGGATCACCTTAAAAAGGTGAAAATCTAAAGAAAAAGCTTACGAGGCTAAGTAAAAGAACTTGGGGGTCACTTGGATAAAGAGTGGAAAACTGGTTACAATTCTCCATGTAAAATAATAACGGTCAGGAATAAAACTTAGACGGAAATTCCTAGACATGAGGAAAAGACATAAGACAGAGAAAACGTAAACTAAGAATTTAGTTTTTAGTCAAAAGCAGCCTTTTTTTTAACAAACATAAGTAACATGAGGAGATTTAGAAAATCTTAAACACACATAAGGCCGGAGATGGTAAAATAGTATACCCAGATGACGAGGTATGAAGTGACGGCGACTAAATAGTCTAGCCGGAGGAACTATTCAAGGTTGAGAAAATGTAATGACAAATACAAAGCGCTTGTTAATATAAGACAAGCGTGGGATAAACATGTTAACAGACTGATGAGTCTAAGCTGTCAAGTGACAACTCGGTCAAGAAAGATAAAAGCTGAAAGTAACGGCCCACGAGGCCTTACACATGAAAGACGTGCGCGTCGATATAAGTGAAAACGTTAGAACGAAAAGAATAATTGAATGCCAAAAAAACGAAACCAAGTTCGTTTAGTCTAAATTCATGAGCTACGTAAATAAGGTTTCGGGGACGAAACCTCTTTAAGGGGTGTAGACTTGTAACACCCCGAAAACGGGTTTGGTAATCAAACCACGTTAACATTTATGAACGGGTAAAATACCGTTAGTGGTGAAATTAACCCGGTAAATATTAGGATTTAAACATATAAACCTAATATTAAATAAAAGTTGAACGAAAACTTTTGAAGAAATAAAAGTTTATAAATAGCCCGAGATAACGGGACTTAAAATAAACTGGGTCGTACCCGAAAATATAAATCTTTATATTATAAATTTAATGTCGGATATAAATGAGATGAAATAACTAGGAATAAATAACCTAGTTAATCACAAGTGTTGTAGTAATAAGGAAACTTGACTAAAACACCCTAAATGAAACTTGGGAAAAGTTGAGGGGCCAAAAGTGACAAAATTGAAAATGGTTTTTATTAATTAAAACTTAAAAACCAAACACACACACTTGGTGTGTGTCTGGTCGCAGGAAAACACAGGGGGCGACCTAAGTGCATCTTCAAAACCCTAACCTCTCACAAATCTCTAAAATTGAAGGTCAAGATCAATTCCAAAACGAAATCCGAGTCTAGATTGGTGATCTCTATTGCAAGGGGGTCACAAGGTATGTGAAACTTGATAGAAAATCTCTACTTGAAATTCTGATGAACTAGAGAATTCGGAAATTGTTGATGCATGATTGTTATATGGATGAAATAGGAACATTATAGTGTCTAGGAGTAAACCCTAGACAAGTATATGTTGAAATCATGCCTAATTCTAGTAAAATCCATGAACACCATTGAAGGTGATTGTTGTTAGGGTTTTTGATTGCTAAAAATAGTGTTATAATGTCATAAACATGTTTTAATTGAAAGCTGAATCCAAACAGCTTCTGATCAGAATTTACAGCTGACTTATATTGGCTGTAACGTGGATAAAACGTGACAAAAACATGTGTTTCTTGAGTCTAAAATGTAATTCCAGGAAATATCTTTAAAACCCCACTGGAATGACATTTTTTCGACGAGAATTGAATATTTTATGAATTTTTCGGTATCGAAGGTTCAGGCTGCGTTTTCTGGCAGAATTTGCAGCCCATTACAAATGTCATAACTCAATTTAGGTATTTAGTTATGACCTCAAATTTTTACTGTAGAAATTTTTAAGTGATTACAAAAATCTCCAATTGGAATTTCATCAATCAGATAAAGGAGGAATTTTAAATGAATTTTTCCGTAAGCTGCAGTCAGAAGTGACGAATCTGATTGCAGCTTAGTAAATGAATTTTTACGAATTTTTGGTAAAGAGTTAGATCTTGAAATTTTAACACAAGTCCTAGCCCTCCGAGAGGTACACCACATAAAAAATCATAATTTTTGAAGACTTGTAAACAGGTTAAACAAGTCACCAAAAACAGCCCATTTTCAGTGATATGAAATGCCTAAATGAAATCGCGGTCTACTTGGTTGTGTGCAAAACGTGATTATATTAAGTGTTCGGATGAATGCATAGAAATGTGTAAGGTGGAAGATCATATTAAATTATGGTTAATCTAACCACCTTGTGAACATTGGATAATAGTTTGGCGATTAACAAGCTAGGTGGAAGCTTGTGGATGAAGCGGGTCAAACGGAGCGAGTATGGAAAGAAAAGCGTGGCATGGATGCAAGGTAAGTGAATCTTACACCCTTTTATTTTAGAATGCGTAATGATTATAAAGGTTATGAAAATGATAAGCTAATATTTGAAATGTGATGTTCCGACGTAAATTGAAATGGGTCAGAATAAGCGAAATTGATGAAAACCATAATGAATGGTAAAAAGGGGTAATATTGGGCATATAGGCCAAACGGGTCGAATGGTGATGACTACACCATTTGACAATAGCGACTAATGTGGTTGTCAAGTCTTATATTGACAGGAGCGATTAGCAAATCGGATAATTGCGTCGCCATAGATTGTGTGATGATTAAAGCGAGGTATAAATCGGGTCTATTAGGCAGCACAGAATCAGGCTGCACAACCTGTTGCCAAGAGGCAGTATGCTAGTAATCCACCTTTGTGCAACAGATGTAACAGCCACCACCAGCCACAGTTGCAATGCCGCATCTGCATGAATTGTGGCAAGTCTGGTCATCTTGCGAATACCTGCCGTTTTGCTCCAAACCAAAATCAGGCAGCTCAAAACCAAGCGGTGCAAAACGCTGCCCAGAATCCTGCACGACCTCACTTTCCGCCTGCTTCGTGTTACAATTGTGGGGATCTGACCCACTACAGGAACAACTGCCCGAGGTTGGCAAACGCAAATCAGGCACCGGCTCGTGGTAGAGCTTTTAACCTGAATGAAAATGAGGCGCGTGCGGCTAACGAAGTGGTGAACGGTACGTTCCTTGTTAACAACCATCCTGCTTCTGTTCTATTTGATTCGGGTGCCGATAAGAGTTTTGTGTCCTTAGCATTTGAGCCTTTGCTTGCGATGACTAGAACGAAACTAGGAAAGCCCTTGATAGTAGAAGTAGCTAGTGGTGAACTTGTTGTACTCGACTGTGTTCTTCGAAATTGCCAGTTGAACCTCAATAACCATCTTTTCCCTATTGACCTCACACTGATGCAACTCGGGAGCTTTGATGTTATAGTAGGAATGGATTGGTTATCCAAGTACCATGCTGAGGTGGTATGTTTTGAGAAGTTGGTCTGTATACCGCTATCGACTAGTGAGATCTTAGAAGTTCGTGGGGAGAAACCCGTCATTGGTCTTAAGCTTATGTCTTGTACCCAAGCCCGCAAATACCTACGAAAGAAATATGTTGCTTTCTTGGCACATGTTGTAGAGGAGAAAGGCAAGGGTAAGACTATCCAAGATATCCCTGTTTTTCGGGATTATCCTGAGGTATTTCCTGAAGAATTACCTGGTTTACCCCCTGTGCGACAAGTTGAGTTTCGCATCGATCTCGTACCTGGTGCTAATCCTATTGAGAAGTCACCTTACCGTCTTGCACCGTCTGAGATGCAAGAGTTATCTAAGCAGCTTCAGGAGCTATCTGACAAAGGATTCATCCGTCTGAGCTTTTCCCCTTGGGGCGCTCCAGTCCTATTCGTGAAAAAGAAAGATAGATCTTTTAGAATGTGTATCGATTACCGTGAGCTTAATAAGCTTACCATCAAGAATCGATATTCCCTACCTCGCATTGATGATCTCTTTGATCAGCTACAGGGTGCTACTTGCTTTTCAAAGATTGATCTACGTTCTGGATACCATCAACTTCGAGTTCTCGAAGAAGATATTCCCAAGACAGCTTTTCGTACGAGATATGGTCATTATGAGTTTACTGTTATGCCCTTTGGTCTAACAAATGCTCCTGCTGTTTTCATGGATTTGATGAATAGGGTTTGTAAGCCTTATTTGGACAAGTTCATCATCGTTTTCAATGATGATATTTTGATCTATTCTAAGACTCGAGCTGATCATGAGCAACATCTTCGTCTTACAATGGAGCTTCTAAAGAAAGAACAGCTTTTCGCAAAATTCTCCAAGTACGAATTCTGGCTTAAGGGAGTTCAATTTTTGGGGCACATCGTCAACGAACAAGGTATACATGTAGATTCCGCCAAAATCAGTGCGATTAAGGATTGGGATACTCCTACTACTCCTACTGAGGTTCGTTCATTTCTTGGTCTGGCAGGTTATTACCGCCGTTTCATTGAAAACTTCTCCAAGATTGCGGTTCCTCTTACTGCTTTAACTCAAAAGAATAAACCTTTTGAGTGGGGATCCAAATAGGAAGAAGCTTTCCAGACTTTGAAACAGAAACTCTGTGATGCACCTATTCTATCTTTGCTCGAGGGTAACGACGATTTTGTTGTGTACTGCGATGCGTCTAATTTAGGCCTTGGCTGCGTTCTTATGCAAAGAAACAAAGTTATAGCCTATGCATCAAGACAGCTGAAGGTACACGAGAAAAACTACACGACTCATGATCTTGAGTTGGGTGCTGTAGTATTTGCTCTCAAAATCTGGAGACACTACCTATACCGTACAAAGTGTGTAGTGTTTACTGACCACAAGATTCTCCAGCATATTTTCAATTAGAAAGAACTTAATATGAGGCAACGACGTTGGGTTGAACTCCTAAACGACTACGACTGCGAAATTCGCTACAATCCTGGTAAGGCGAATGTCGTGGCTGACGCATTGAGTCGTAAGGAACGTGTTAAGCTTCACTGTGTTCAGGTTCGATCTGACATTTAAACCCGCATAATTCAGGCTCAACATACTTGTGTTACACAAGACTTGATGGGTAAAGAGTTACCGTGTCATACTAAGCTTGAGCTTGAACTAAAAGACTTTGGGATATTCTATTTCATGGGCCGTTTGTGGGTCCCAAGTATAGACGATCTTCGCACCTTGCTTATGGATGAAGCTCATAAGTCTCGTTATTGTATTCATCCTGGTGCAGACAAAATGTATAAGGATCTTCGAACCCGTTATTGGTGGCCGGGTATGAAGAAGGACATTTCCTTATATGTTTCCAAATGCCTTACTTGTCTTAAGGTTAAGGCAGAACATCAACATCCCTCTGGATTATTGGAGCAACCAGAGATTCCGGTTTGGAAATGGAAAAACATTGCTATGGATCTCATTACCAAGCTGCCGCGCACTAAAAGATGTCATGATGCCATTTGGGTTATCGTTGATCGTCTAACAAAATCAGCACATTTCCTGCCGATCTGTGAGGATCTATCTGCTGACAAGCTTGCCAAGATATATGTTGATGAGATTGTATCTCGACATGGCATTCCTTTGAACATCATGTCTGACAGAGATGCTCGATTCTCGTCTCGCTTTTGGAGAACCATGCAATCTGCCATGGGAACCCAACTTAATTTGAGCACAACATACCATCCGCAGACAGATGGTCAATCTGAGAGAACAATCCAGACACTGGAGGATATGCTTAGAGCGTGTGTGATTGATTTTGGTGGTAGTTGGGATTGGCATCTACCGTTGATCGAATTCTCCTACAACAATAGTTATCACTCTAGCATCAACAGGGCTCCTTTCGAAGCTTTATATGGTCGGAAATGTCGTTCACCGGTCTGCTGGAATGAGATAGGTGAAGCTCAGCTTACTGGACCTGAACTCATTCTAGAGACTACAGATAAGGTCAAGAAGATTCGTGATAACCTTCAGACAGTTAGAAGCCGTCAAAAGAGTTATGCAGATCGACGACGCAAGCCCTTAGAATTTCAAGTCGGTGATCACGTCCTACTCAAGGTATCTCCTTGGAAAGGTATGATTAGATTTGGAAAGAAAGGAAAACTTGCACCATGCTATCTTGGACCATTCAAGATCGTTGAAAGAATCGGAAAAGTAGCCTACAGACTTGAGCTACCTCCTGAACTTGGAAATGTTCATCCAACATTCCACGTTACGCATATATAGACTTATAGTTAAAAGTGCATTTTTTGGTTAAATAATTAGTTAAAGTCCTTTGTCGTAAAAGAAGGGACTAAAGTTGACCAAAACGCCCTTGAAGGGTAAATTGGGCAACGATCCTTAGAGGTCGTTTAGGAATATGTATTATAATTAGGTGAGCTTTTAATAAGTATAAAGGTTTTAAACATAGGCCTTTTGGGTCAAATGCCTAGTAATGGGTCTTTTCCGTAAAACAACCAACCAAAGTGTAGAATCCGAAAAAAAAATGTTCAAATATACTAAGTCCATCACAAGAATAGTTGTGGTGGAATGTAAGTAGATAATACAAATGTGGGAAAAAGGATGGGTGAAAAGAATGAGTGAAATATAAACTTAAAAGTTCAAATTCTCTAAACGGGTCGAATAATCATAAAAAGGGATTTATTAGCCTTAAGCTTATAAATTTGAATTTGAAGTAAACAAGAAGATAAAGGGGTCCATAATTAAATTACGGACGCGTAGGAAAAAGAATCACGCAAAACGGGTAAGTAGAATGAAAGTTATGCCCTTATAAAGTTCGTTTTTGACTAAAACCATAGCTGGGCAGATATGCAGCTCCCAGACCTAGAATCGCTGGAAAAGGGTCTCCCCCGCGCCACGCGACGGGTAACGTTGTTTCAGGCGCGACACGCGACACATTGAGGTGAGTCTCGCGCGACACGCGAGAGACATCAAAGTTGGAAATAATTATTTTGTTGATTATTTGATGTGTAAAACTTGTTTAAACTTATATTTAAGTTATTAAAACTAACTTTTATGTTGGTTTTGATCATAGGTGATATCAAGTGTACCCGGATGGAGATCAAGCGAGGACAAAGGACCGAACACACGAAAATGAAGCTTCCGCAAGTTGTTTCGTCGTTAGTCTTAAATGATGAATTAAATAACTTTATGTTGTATTACTTTAAATTGTAAAAGTTTTTAATAACCCGTATTTTTCATAGTAATTGTAACCGTAATTACAGGATTATGGTCTTAAACTATACAAAAATCGTAAAATAATAGTAAGGGTCTTACACATAGATGCTATCATTGTCAACATAAATTCTTCGAACTTTATGACCTATGATTACTGCCGACACTATGACTGGACCATCCTTGATGTCACCGGAAGTGATAGACGGAAATGAGATTGGCTACTGCATCCATGGAGCCAGATGATGGTTTGAACGTTTTATACCTTGGCTGTTTACTTTTTGAATCATGCATATACCAGCCTGATTGTTTGGGTTTTCGACCGCGGCTGAAGTTGATTTTCCATCTTTGACTAGGTGTGATAATTTGTCGGACCTTACAGCCTTCTCTATTTCTAGCTTCAGTGACCAACAATCATCCGTAATATGCCCCTTCACCCCGTGGTATTCGCAGTATTTATTGTAGTTCTTATCTCCCATGGAACATAGCTTTGGTGGTGTGGGAAAACTTGCTCCCTCGGTGCTAAAGATTTCACAAGGAGACTTCGTTGAATCGGACAAATTGTGATATCTGGTGCTTCTGCTTCGTGGGATACGATCGTTTTTGCTATAAGGATGAGGCCGACTCAGATTGCCGGACGAATTTCTTTCAAAGACTAATCCTCCGTTCTTTTTCTAGGATGATCCTTTGGAGTCTGATTTCGGGGCCGGATTACAAGCATTTTTTCCTCTAGCGAAGGCTCGGGCCTGCTCCATTAATACTTCCATCGTTTTTGGGATATTTTCGTGTAATTTTTCAACCAGCTGGTTGTTCTGACCCGTGGCAGAATCCAGAAACCCGTAAGTGATCAACTACCCCACTGATCTACATGCTTTCTCGGTTGAATCGGTCGATGAAACTATCCAAAGATTCGCTATCCCTTCGGCGAATATTGTGTACTTCGGTTATTTCTTTTGACTAATGCCATTGTTGGCTGAAATTTTGAAGAAATAACCTTCATAGTTCCTCGAAGTCATTGATTTCGCCTTCATTAAGCGCATCAAACCATACCCGGGCGACCCAGGTTAGAGTTTGCGCAATCATGAAATACCATGCAAACATCGACCACTGTTCTACTCTTATGCCACCATCAAAATCGAACATATGATCGTCCGAATTCGTACTGCCATCATATTTTTTGAGCGTGGATGGAACTTTTAACTTGGGGGGAAGTTTTGTATGAACGATCCGCTAGCTAAACGCTGACTTTGTAGTCATGGAAATTGGATGGTAGGGCTTGGTGAGTTTAGAATCATCCATGACAGCCATCTGCGGGCTCGGCGTGGGGCCAATAAAGGCCGGAGATGGTCCTAGATATCCCTGAAAGGAATAACTGTTATAAGAACCTTGTGTCAGAGTAACAATTGTGGAGAAAGTGGAGGTGGCCGAAGCAATGGGACCAATGGTCCTTACCAATGCTTCCTCATTGAAAAATCTAGGGCTGCCCAAACTGCTCGACGATCGAGGATCGCTCGAAAAATGCTCGTTCGATTCCCGCTCAGTTTGTAAATGAGCCGCTCGGATCGGTTCGATTCAAATTCAATCCAAGCATGAGCAAAGGTCCGCTCGCTCATCGATCGCTCGGTTTCACTCGAATTATTTTTATTAAATAATTTATATATATATATATATATAGGGAGAAGATCATGCGAGAACCACCTCTTATTGCGAGAACCGCGAGAACCAATGTGAACACAACCAAAAATGCCTAAAAATAGCTAAAAATCACACAAAAAAAAATTAATATTTTTTATATAAAAATCGCTACTTTTCGAAGCAAAAAAAAAATTAATTTTTTTTTATTTTGCCACTAAAAGTAGCGATTTGAGCATAAAAAATATTAAAAAAAATAGATTTTGTTTTTGATTTTTTTAGGTTTTTTGGGGGTTTAGTTTTTAACATTTTAGCTTGCGGGGGGGGGGGGGGGTTAGGTTTTTGGGGGGTGGGGGAGGGGGGTTTAGATTTTGGGGGGGGGGTTAGGTTTTTTTAGGTTTTTTGGGGGTTTTAGTTTTTAGCATTTAGCTTGGGGGGGGGTTAGGTTTTTTTTTTTTTGAGGGGGGGGGGGTTAGGTTTTTTTTTGGGGGGGGGGGTTAGGTTTTTTTAGGTTTTTTTAGCTATTTTAGGTTTTGTTCACATTGGTTCTCGCGGTTCTCACAATAAATGGAGTTCTCGCATGAGCCCCTCCCTATATATATATATATATATATAGGGTTAGGATTTAGAGAAAACGGTGAAAAGTGTGAGAACGGTGAGAACGCTTATGGGTCATCCGATCAAAACAATCCATGGACTAAATTGCGCAGTGGCGTTTTCGTAAATAACATCAATTATATTATGTGGGACGCGCTTCATTAAGGGTAAAAGGGTCTTTTACCGCTCATATTCAAAACGCAATTAAAAAAACGCCTAAAATTAGTCATAAAACGCGTTGCATATTACAGGAAAATGAAACAACACAGAAATTGAATTTCAGTTATTAACATTTATTAGAAGAAAATTCCCTCCTAAATTACGCGCCAAAAACATCATTATATAAACGAGGTAAAACATAACTTTTATAATCACTTCAATCTATCCAATTCTGCAAAAAAACATCTTTAAGCAAAAACGCCAACTTAAACAAAAACGCCAAAAATGGCAACAATATTTTCTTGGAGATACACTCTGGGGATCAGACGATACGTCCTCTGTTTTTTACAACAGAAGGAGGGTGTATGTTAAGACGGTCAGGGCAATTCTAAAGATGGAAGAAGAGATACAGAGGGCAATCTTATCCCTTGGCATTGCTCTAGACAACGAATGCCATGAAACACATATGCTTATGAAAGCATAAACCAGGAAATTTGGACCAATCAAAGCAGATGTGAACCCGGACCCTGTCATGACATCATGACATTTTGATGATGAAACAGACATGGTGACTGTTACATACGACAGCGGAGAGCAGGAAGTCTACTGGCTAGAAAACATCATGACAGAGCAGCGTCTGGGTTTCATGGAAGAATTGCATAACGCCACTTGTACCAACACAGAAATAGACTCAAAATTGGAGTTAATGCAAGACATGTTCAAATGGAGGCTTCAGAATCTTCAGGAACAAGAAGCTGATGAAGGTGAAGGTGATGACATGGATGAAGATCCAGATGAAGACTCCGAGGAGGAAGAAGATGACGCAAGTGATGGTTACTTTTCGGATAAAGTACCTTCTGACGAAGGCTTTAATTTTTTTCCTCTTTTTTTTCTTCTGTGTAATCTTCTTTTTTTAAGATAATTAAATGATCTATTTCTCTCTTTATTAGCAAAACGCCAAAAAAAATACTAAAAATGGTTACTCCTTACAAAACGCCAAAAATAACAAAAAATATTTTTCCTGCTTAATATTTATTTACTCCGTTATTGTATTTTGTCATCTTGGTCTGCATAACACCATTTAAAAAAAAAGCCAAACTTAGAAGATGGGACGTCAATCACCTGTAAAACTGATAAAAGCTGATCAACACAATAAATACAAAAACAGTAACTTCAAAGACAGTTACTTTATTACAATAATTTATTACAATATAAATGTCACGCCTAAACTACGCGCCAAAAAACTCTTATAAGAGAAGGGTCTAAACACAATGAAATTGATCACACCAAGAAAACACAAACGCCATATCCTCTAGAAACCACTCACTTTAAAACGCCACAGATGGAAAAGCTTTCACTGAAATGGATTCTTCTTCTCAGGGGGTTATCTCAATAATATTTTGCTGAATGAGATGGACAAATATTCAAGAAAAAGAGACAGATGACAGTGATATGCCATCATGTGAGCTTTGTTCTTGATGAATATCGGCATGGAATAAAGGGATCAACACAAGTGTAAAATGCTATTTTGGACTCCATTATTATAAATAGCATCAAGCAAGAGTTGATCTTCAATGACATGCCACCAAACAAGAATATCACACCAAAACGCAGGATGCCACTAAGCAGCTTCTTCTGAAAAAGATGGGGTTTATGTAGGAAAGTTGGTATCTAGCTAAAGTATTCAAAAAAAGGTTTAAAAAGCCAAAAAAAAAAATTCAAGAAGATAGAGGCTAATGACAGCGAAGATTCAGAAGAGAAATTAGATTACCATTTTTTATATTTTTTATTTTCATTTTATATTGTTTTTGATATCAAGTTATATTTTGTTTTGTTATCTAATTCTCTATAAATAAAATACATTATTATATAAAACGCCAAAAACTACAAACACCAAAACGCTAGAAGTATGAAAACTGGGAGAACGGGTGCTGGCAAAGCACCTTGTAAAATGTATTAAACGCCAAAAAAAAAATGGTCTTATTGTAATCTTATGTAAATATTAATGACTCGTATTGAATCATTATACAAAACGCCAAAAAAATTAACCAGAAAACGCTATAACGCCAAAAAATTATCTATGTGACATAAAAACAATTAATTCAACGCCAAAAAGTTTAATAAATACAATTAACGCCAAAAAAACTTCAGACGCCATAAAATATTATACCGCGTTGGAAAAATAAAAGAAGATTGAAAAGACAAAAAAGCTCCTCCGCCCTTCTCTACGTCGCGTGACACGTGTTGGGTCAGGATGCGTTCTCACCGTTCTCACACTTTTGAGCGTTTTCTCCTGATCCCGTTTCTATATATATAAGGGTCAGGATCTAGAGAAAACGGTAGAAAGTGTGAGAACGGTGAGAATGCTTATGGGTCGTCCGATCAAAACAATCCATGGACTAGATTGCGCGGTGGCGTTTTCGTAAATAACATCAATTTTATTATGTGGGACGCGCTTCATTAAGGGTAAAATGTTATTTTACCGCTCATATTCAAAACGCCATCAAATGATAAAACGCCATTAAAAAAAACGCCATTAAAAACAAAACGCCAAAAATTGGTGATAAAACGCGTTGGATATTACAAGAAGATGAAACAACACAGTAACTGAATTTCAGTTATTAACATTTATTAGAAGAAATTCCCTCCTAAATTACACGCCAAAAACATCATTACATAAACGAGGTAAAACATAGCTTCCATAATCACTTCAATCTATCCATTTCTGCAAAAAAAAAACATCTTTAACCAAAACGCCAACTTAACCAAAACGCCAAAAATGGCAACAATCGTTTCCTGGAGATACACTCTGGCAATCAGGCGATTTGTCCTCCATTTTTACAACAGAAGGAGAGTGTATGTTAAGACGGTCAGGGGAATTCAGAAGATGGAAGAAGAGATACAGAGGGGAATCTTATCCCTTGGCATCGCTCAAGACAACGAATGCCATGAAACACATATGCTTATGAAAGCATTAACCAGGAAATTTGGACCAATCAAAGCAAATGTGAAGCCGGACCCTGTCATGACATCATGGCGTTTTGATGATGAAACAGACATGGTGACGGTTACATACGACAGCAGAGAGCAGGAAGTATACTGGCTAGAAAACATCATGACAAAGCAGCGTATGGGTTTCATGGAAGAATTGCATAACGGCACTTGTACCAACACAGAAATAGACTCAAAATTGGAGTTAATGCAAGACATGTTCAAGTGGAGGCTTCAGAATCTTCAAGAACAAGAAGCTGATGAAGGTGAAGGTGATGACATGGATGAAGATCTAGATGAAGACTCTGAGGAGGAAGAAGATGACGCAAGTGATGGATACTTTTCAGATAAAGTACCTTCTGACGAAGGCTTTTAATTTTTTTCCTCTTTTTTTTCTTCTATGTAATCTTCTTTTTTTTTAAGATAATTAATGATATATTTCTCTCTTTATTAGCAAAACACCAAAAAAAAAAAAAAACTAAAAATGGTTAATGCTTACAAAACACCCAAAAAAACAAAAAAAATATTTTTCCTGCTTAATATTTTATTTACTCCGTTATTGTATTTTGTCATCTTCGTCTGCATAACGCCATTTAAAAAAACACCAAACTTATAAGATGGGACGTCTATAACCTATAAAACTGATAAAAGCTGATCAACACAGTAAATACAAAAACAATAACTGAAAAAACAGTTACTTTATTACTATCATTTATTACAATAAAAAGTCTCGCCTAAACTACGCGCCAAAAAACTCCTATAAGAGAGGGGTCTATACATAATGAAATTGATCACACCCAGAAAACACAAACGCCATATCCTCTAGAAACCACTCACTTTAAAATGCCAAAAAATGTTAGTTAAAAAAACCACAGATGGCAAAGCTTTCACTGAAATGGATTCTTCTTCTGAGGGGGTTATCTCAATAATATTTTGCTGAAGGAGATGGACAAATATTCAAGAAAAAGAGACTGATGACAGTGATATGCCATCATGTGAGCTTTGTTCTTGATGAATATTGGCATGGAATAAAGGGATCAACACAAGTGTAAAATGCTATTTTGGACTCCATTATTATAAATAGCATCAAGCAAGAGTTGATCTTCAATGACATGCCACCAAACAAGAATATCACACCAAAACACAGGATGCCACTAAGCAGCTTCTTCTGAAAAAGATGGGGTTTATCTAGGAAAGTTGGCATCTAGCTAAAGTATTCAAAAAAGGTTCAAAACGCCAAAAACAAATTCAAGAAGAAAGAGGCTGATGACAGTGAAGATTCGGAAGAAAAATTAGATTACCATTTTTTATTATTTTTGTTTTCATTTTATATTGTTTTGATATCAAGTTATATGTTGTTTTGTTATCTAATTCTCTATCAATAAAATACATTATTATATAAAATGCCAAAAACTACAAACATCAAAACTTTAGTAGTATGAAAACTGGGAGAACGGGTGCTGGCAAAGCACCTTGTAAAGGGTATTAAACGCCAAAAAATTCACTAAACGCCAAAAAAAATTTGGTCTTATTGTAATCTTATGCAAATATTAATGACTTGTAGTGAATTATTATACAAAACACCACAAACGCCAAAAAAATTAACTAGAAAATGCTATAACGCCAAAAAATTATATATGTGATACAAAAACAATTAATTCAACGCCAAAAAGTTTAATAAATACAATTAACGCCAAAAAAAACTTAGACGCCAGAAAATATTATACCGCGTTCGGAAAATAAAAGAAGGTTGAAAAGACAAAAAAACCCTTCCGCCCTTCTCTATGCCGCGTGACACGTGTTGGGCCAGGATGCGTTCTCACCGTTCTCACACTTTTGAGCGTTTTCTCTTGATCCCGTTTCTCTTTCTATATATATATATATATATATATATATATATATATATATATATATATATATATATATATATATTATAGATTTTAAAGATTAAAAGCCCAAAAAATATACTAGCCCAACTTAATAGTTAATACCAAAATCTAACCCTAAATCCCTAATTCCTAAAACAATCACATAAACTGATTGTTCGAATGTTCGATCCGCATATCTCGCCGCTGCTACACACCAAAATCTAACCCTAAATTCCTAATTCCTAAAACAATCTCTTAATCTGATTGTTAGATCTCATGATGAGGGTGAAGTCCTTGGTATAACTTGCTAAAGTCCTCTCTATTACACAATCACTTATCGCACTTTATTTTGTGCTTCTTGATATTGTTAAGAACATTTTTAGAATCATGATTTTAGTTATGTATTGCTTTTGTTAGTAAGGTGTTGGACATGTTTTAATTAAGTTAGGATTTGTTTTTGTTGAACACAACCTTATAATAGTCTTGATTTCAGTTTTTTTTTTGTTTTGCTACACATGTTTTAATTTCGGTGCTTTGAAAAACCGAGCGAAAACGATCCGCTCGATTCAAATTCAATCCAAGCATGAGCATCACTTTTGTGCTCGGTTTTGCAAATTCGATCCGATCGGATCGGTCGTAATTCAATCCGAGCACGAGTAGACCCCGGATCGGATCAGATCGGATCGACTCATGAACACCCCTAGAACAATCTGGTTCGTAAACCTAGAATTTGTTCATCACGAGCCTGCTGAGCTTTCACGTCTAAGGAGACTAGCGTTCTTATCTAGAAAATCAACATCAAATTCCCTCGAAGGCGGAGTTGGGATCATCACGAAGAGCATTGACGTGTTTGGTCCCGAGCTTAAAGGAGCTGTTACAACCCTTGCTACGTCAGTTGAAGTTGTTGTTACCGTAGTAACAGAGGAATCCAAGACTGGTGAAAGACTATAAACGTTAAATCGGATGGCGCCAATTGAAGATCCAAAAACCGGGCCGTATACCGGTTAGGCTAGATTGGACCTTAAAAACTTGTGAACAAGATGATCGTGCACAAGTAACAGACCGTTAGGCTCACCGCAGAGGCGGAAGGGCCACTCTGCGACCACCCTCCGGCGTGAGGATAAGTGTTTGTTTAGAGAGAGAAAGATAGGACGAAGGTTCAGAGAAAATTGTACATGAAGTGTACTTGGAGAGGGTATTTATACTTGCTTATGTAGATGACGTCACTTGGCGTGGATGCACCTCTTGATGTGCGTCCTTGAGTAAAGGACGGATTGTTTCCTAGGCCGTGGAGGGCTCGTGTGGAGGGCTCGTCCTGATGTCTGATACTTGTAAGAATACGTCTGGTTATGTATATCTGTCATGGCTGAAGGTTTGGCTCGGCAATGTAGCTTCACATGTTAAGAGGCGGTTATAAGGAGAACCCTCGTCTTCTCCTCCTTGTAATGTGTTTTATTGTTTCACAAATCTTTTTCAAGACATCATCAGTCGCTAAATTTTGAAAGACATCATCAGTCACTAGATTATAAGAGATTAAAGATAAACCCCTTATAGACACCATCCTTGCTTCTAGCCCCACACAGATAGATCCAGTGTCTCTTCAAGGCCAAACTTACAAACCCAAAACCAGCTGTAAAATTATTATGGGGCTAATTTCGTGAGCCTCACAAAACACAGCACAAAATATTTTGTAGGTAATATAAGATGCCACGCGGCACTTCCTGGAGCATAAAGCGTAAAATAATCGTAGGCCTCATTCGTAGCAGATCACAACCGCTAAGGCCCATTAAGACACGGTCGGGTTCATATTTTAAAAGAGGAGCCCGAACGTTACCACTTCCCTAAAATCCCCAATTCTCATTCTCACTCACTCTCCTCTCCTCTCGTCTTATCTGAAAACACAGCCCCCAATAACAACATGTCTTCTATGCCTTTGGGGTTATTCTCTGCCGCCGGAACACCCTCCTTATCCAAGTCTTCCTCGTCGTCGTCTTTGGTGTCTCTTCAGCCGGCGTCGTTTCGACCGTTCAACGTTAAACTACGCACATCAGTTACCTATGCCACCGCTTCGGAGCCTGCGACTGAGACAAAGAAGAGAGCGCCTAGAGGGTTCTCGAAGCCGCGTCCTGTTTCACCGGAAATGAGGGAGTTTCTTGGCGGTCGAACGGAAATCCCACGTACCGAAGTTCTGAAAGTGATTTGGGCTCACATCAAAGAAAATGGCCTCCAGGTAACGGATTTTGTATATGTTTTTAGTTCCAGACTTTACATGCTTTTAATTTAGATAATATTATTATGAAACCCTAGCTTTGTGGTTTAATATTTGTTAGAATCGACAACGTTTGGTTTTAGTTTGAGTAATAGTTGATGTGTTTTGTATGTTTAACTTGGAACTAAATCATGTATTCTAGTTTTTCAACTTTTGTTATGAAACCCTATTGTTAATGGTTAGATTTGTCTCAAAATGGATAGTATTAAGTTGGAGTGGCTTGAGCTCGGCTTGGTTCGAGCTTGGATTATCGAGCTTGGATTATGGCTAGCTTTTCAAGCTTGAGCCTCTCGTTTATTATTTGTTAATTTATTTATATTAATTATAATTATAGTTATAACTTTTATAGAATTATAAATAATATATTATATACATGTGTAGCTCTTTAAATAATAATAATAATAATTATTATTATCTTAGTATATATATATATATATATATATATATATTTAATATTTTAGATAAAAGCTATATAAATAATAGGCTCGTTTAAGCTTGCAAGATGACTCAAGCTTGTGTTAACCGAACATGTTGATTTTAGGCTTAGGCTTGGGCTCGGGCTCGGGCTCGGGCTTGTTTCGAGCTTTTTATGAGCCAACATCAAGTAACTCGGCTTGTTTAACCCCCTTCCCCTCCCCCCTCTAATTAAGTTTTAGTTTGAGTAATGAGTGATGAATTGTTGTGAATTCAGGATCCAAACAACAAGAGGGTTATCGTATGCGATGAGAAGCTGAAGAAGATATTTGGAGAAAAGGAGCAGGTTGGGTTTCTTGAGATTGCTGGCCTAATCAGTCCTCACTTCAAGAAAGTGGAGAACTAGGTTGTTTCTGTGTAAATGGAGACTTTACTCTCTTTTGGTTAGTTGGTTGATGATATTATTAGTACTAGCACTAGTAAGAAAGAATAGCACCCCATCCAACTTTTTTTGTAGGTGTTTTGAGAAGCCGAACATTGTTCTTGGATCCGTCTGTCTACGGTTTTATGTCTATGTTTCACGTATGCACCTGTTTTATATTTCTTGTTATGTGCTGCTTCTTAACTGTGATCTTTACAACCTCAAGTTATTTTTGTAAGGTTAAGGTTTATATTTGTCTTTTAAAAGCCCCAAGGCTCATTTGGCTTGTGGACTACATTGCTAGAAATGGTGTAGGATGAAACTGTTTGGGTCAAACGAGTACCGAGAAGAAGGCAACGATGGTGTCGTGCTTAGTAGTGTGGCCTGAGAAGAAGGCAACGATGCTTGTTTCAGTGGTTGTTTAAAAGGCAGCAACAGCAAGACCAATAGGTGGTTGCAACACGCAATTTGATCCACTTAATTTAACACAAACTGAACTATTGTATGATTTGAGTAGCTCTAAAGTAGAGGTGCACAAACCGGGTTTTTTAATACCCGGGTTTGGGTGTATACCCGGGTCCGGGTCTGATCGGGTTTTGACTTTTCGGGTATTGACCATGCCTGGGTTCGGGTCGGGGTCGGGTTTGGGTTCGGGGTAGGGTCAGGTTTGGGTTCGTGTTTTCAATATCCGGATATTAGAATACCCTATTTCCAGGTCCGGGTAGGGCTCGGTTATTGGTTGGGTAGGATTCGGGTATGTTTTGGGTTCTGGTATAGATTGGGTTTTTCGATTCATTTTTTTAGCATAAAACATAAAAACATATTGTATGCCTTGACATCTGCCTAAAAAACATCACATAAGCTCTAAACGTTCAAAAAAGGTGGTGTACACAACGGGTCCGAGTATTACGAAAACCCGGTTACGAGTATTACGAAAACCTGGGTATGGGTTTTATGGAAGCTCGGGTGGTACACTGAAAACCCGGGTACAAACTAGGTATGAAAAAACCAGCGTTTGGGTTCAGGTATTGAACTGAATATGCATACCCGATCCCTACCCTACGGGTAGGGTTGGGTTCGGGTTTAAAAAAACCCGGTTTTTCTAATACCCGGGTTCAGGTTTTTTTTGTGCACCTCTACGCTAAAGTGCCTCAAATCAACCCATTTTTGGTCATGATCACAGGAACCATCCAATTAAAATGCGGAAATCAACAATGGTGAAAGGCCATCAGAAATCCATAAAATCATTAACAGGCTGGATGAGTCTCCACACAAATATACAAACTAAAAAAAATTACACAAATTCGATGAAATTTCTACTTCATTTACCAAATTCCGATTAACTGAAAACCATTACCTGAATTGTGGCGTATTGGAATAGCTAAATGGGTGGTTCTAATGATGACAGAAGTTTGAGGTAAATTAGGGGAAATCTGTTAATTCTGGCAAACACGAGGTTTCCTTAGATTATGTGTATCCGATTCACACCCAAGGCGTTACCACCACCCACGTTGGAGCCACGTGGACCAAACCCGCCACCTCACCTTCACACCTCCCCCCTTTGTGTCCAACCAGCTTGGTGACAAGCCCCAAATCCTACAAAAGTGGTGCCACATGGTGCTGACTTGGAGCATTCATTCCCCTACGCGTGTATCAATAACACATGGCCTTAAACTCTCCCTTTCATTCCCATTCCCCTACCTATTTGTATATATTTATAACAAGAAGTCAAGAAGCAAGATACAAATCAAATCATGTTGATGGCAACTAAGAAATGGAACCAATGTGTGAACTTGTACATTAATCTAATGAGTTGCATAAACATTCATGTGTCTACAAAATCACATATGTTTGTTTAGAGTTTTGCAAGTAGATGTGCTAGGTGGTCATCAGACACTTTGACATCCACACATGTACCAAGTGAGACAGCAAGTCTGGCAGCCAATTGATGTTTACACTGACAACATTAGCAGAATCAAAATCAGGATGAGAGGATAAACAAGATTAATTATCCAAACTGGAAATCTGACTTACACAAAGTTGTTCTCCTCGGTTAACAATGTCGTAGAAAAAAGAATAGCATGCACAGTAGTGTTGTGGGAAACAAAGGTATTCTTCCTTCCTTCTGGACTCCCCAACAACCTTTACATATATATACATACATACATACGAATTCAAAACAAAACAATCCAATGTGATAATTGATGCGATAGATTAAACCTGGAAGATGGAGCGTCCACTAGGTTGTCCGAGTATCTTCTTGACCCCACCTTCATCCACTATCCTCGTAGCTCTCTCCAAGTTTTTCCCAAACAATATATGCAAGCTGTGTTTCAGGTTTTCATATCATTATGTGTAATTAGTAATTAGAATCAAGGATTATTAGGTGTTACTCACATGGCCAGCTGATCATCGCTCACTGCTCCATCCAAACAAACAAACAAACAGATTGCAAATTAGGGCTTCATATCTCACAAAACAAGAACCAATTTGGAATACGAACTGGTCTTATTTGCTTTCGATTCGAAATATCCAAAGTTTGGGGATTCCAATCAGAACGGGTTCAAAATTCAGATTGATGATTACATATGTAGTAGTAGTAGTAGTACCTGAACGGGTTGATTGGATTTCGCTCCATATAGTTTCTGCAACCAGTAAGCTCATCCTATTCCTGTCTTCCTTCACCTTAAACCCTACTGTGCATATATGAAAAAACCAAAAACCTCCCAAAAACACAGTTTCATGTATAGGGGTGGTCATCACTCACCATTTACTCATCACTCACAACATCCAATCAATTATCGCCATGTCATCGAGCTTTATTCCATCATTAGATAGTTTTTAGTGAAAATGTTCATAACTCACCACACACTATCAAAATCATTAAAAAAACAAAACAAAACTGAATTCAAAACACTATATATTTATGCCACACTAATTAACAAATGAGATTGGATAACCCTACTTATGCCTTGAATAAGTTTTAAAATATAGTTTTGCTTGTGTTGTTAGTGAATAATAATAGGGCCCTAATATTAATACATGGCAAAACTTATTTACACATGGTATATACGGGCCGTATACAGTTATACGGCCCGTATAGAATGAAATAAAACTAATAAAGTCTGTGCCATCAGACTTTGTCAGTTTTTTTTCATTTCATACGGGCCGTATAACTGTATACGGCCCGTATACACCATGTGTAAAGAATTTGCCTGGTCGTATACAAGGGATACGAACGATGTATACGGGTCGTATAACTGTATACGGCCCGTATGAAAAGAAAATTAGATTTTACCCAAAGTATTTAATGGATTTAAGGTGTCAATCACAAGAGACATTTTACAGTCGTTAGATGGTCAAATCTTTCTAAAAGTAGAAAAAAAATAAAACTTTTAACAAGTAACAAAGATTGAAGAACAAAAAAACGTGTCGTATGACTGTAATAAAAAGGAAGGGTGAGGCATTTGATGAGAGTTGTAAGGAGAAGCGTTTTAATCACTTGTTTTCAACAGGGATGTAATGCAATGATTCTGCTAGTGGCCGGGCTTACAATGCTTACACAGGGTGATTAACAACGCTGATATGAACACAAACCAACTGCTTTGTCTTGAGTCGTCGGGAAAACTTTTTCCTCAGGAGGGTGAGTAGTATGAGTCTGAGTCCATTGTGGTTCGTGAATGTTTCGAATCATCATAGAAGACGTGTCGGGTTCTGCTAGAAGAGTACCAGGATTTTGTTGGTTTGTTTCCAGGTAGGGTTTAGAATGTTTGAAGTATTCTTGGTTCAATACCAACTCTTCTGAAAGACAAGAATACAACGTTCATGTATCACAAGGAATGACCGATCTAAGGCAGAGAACCTGATTTAGATACACAAATTCATCACCGGTTTCTACAGCACAAGCACATACACAATTTGTTAGAAGAACCCGACACGTCTTCTGCTAGTTACTCTTTTCTTCGATTTCAACAAATCTTTCAAGGTCTTAAGTGATGGACAATTGGTTAAAAGATGTAGAAGAGTTTGTGTAGAGATCTTTACGTACAAATTTGCATCATCCTTACGGTTACAAATGAAGTATTAAAAGATGTTAGTTTCTTGACAATATGGTTTCTCGACAAATGAAGTATTATCTGTCCTTGCTGCCTCTTCGGTTGGTAAAAGACATAGGATGGTTTCTAATACAGGCTCTTTTAGAGAAGCGTTGGGATTCAAGTGTTTATGAGTAAAAGATGTTAGTTTCTTGACAGTATGGTTTCTCGACAAATGAAGTATTATCTGTCCTTGTTGCCTCTTCGGTTGGTAAAAGACATAGGATGGTTTCTAATACAGGCTCTTTGTCAGTTGTGATTGATTTATAGGAGGAGGTTATGAAACGAATATATGTTTATGCGAATTCCCAACATCCTTGCTTTATTCTCTTTAATCTATTAGAACGATCCTTGTTTTGTCACGTACATGCGTTTAATTCCCAACATCCTTATTGTATCAGACTCTCTCCCCTCCTTTTCTCTCTCTGACAACCCTAGACCCAAACCACCGCAATCCACCACGTTCTGCGAAAAAAAAAAACATCATCTGTTCATCATTGTTCTTGAAGATGAAGATGAAGATAAAGAAACGAGGGTTTATTCTCTTTAATCTATTAGAACGATCCTTGACTTGAATTTGTGGATTTCGATTGGGTCAGAAAAACTTAACAAGAGAAACAACTAAAAAAATACAATTAATTACTCGGTCGAATAACGGGTCCATTCAAGTTGAGCTTCCTGATGCAACTTTCACAGTGGTACCAATGTCCTGATACTACAATCCTTCCAGCGCCTGATTCCGATACAACCCTTGATGTTGAAATCGGTTTTACCTCATGAAAAGGAAAGAAAGAAATTTTTTTAGAGAAGTGTTGGGATTAACGGTTTATGAGTGAAAGAGTTAACATTCAGATTCAGATTCAGGAAGCAGATGTTTAGTAGTGTTTGAGAAACTAACAAGGTAAACCTGAATTTTCAAAATTTTAGACACTTACTTGAACCGTTAGTAATGCTAGATGTCATTTTGGCTGAACCACAACCTATTACAGCACTGTATGAACCTGTGTTTTGAAAATAGGCTTTGTTTTTCGTTTATTGGATCGTTCTAATAGATTAAAGAGGTTTTTACCATTTTTACCATATGTATAAGGGTCGTATACGGTTTATACGGCCGTATACGATTGGTAAAAAATATTTTTACAGATCGTATACTATGTATACGATGATTGTATACGGGCCGTATATTGTTATACGGCCCGTATACTATGGGTAAAAATTGGTAAAAATTGGTTTATTCTCTTTAATCTATTAGAACGATCCTTGTCTTGAGAACCTGATTCTGATTTAAACAATGGAATTTGTGGATCAACAGAAATAACTGAAAATAACTCGCCATTTTCTTGCACCTGTATACGTTGATTGTGGATTTAACTTGCAAGAATTGTGTCCGTCGCATGGACTCAGACTCATACTACTAGCAGAACCCGACACGTCTTCTGTGATGATTCGAAACATTCACGAACCACGATGGACTCAGACTCATACTACTGGCAGAAGAACCCGACATATCTTCTGTGATGATTCGAAACATTCCGAATCACTAGCAGAAGTACCCGACACGTCTTCTGTGATGATTAGAACGATCCTTGTTTTGTCACATACATGGAAAAACAAGGACCATTCACCTCTTTCAACCTACCAAAACACCAAAATCCATACCGGTGATTGTTTATCCATAATATTCTTCATAGCCATATTCCCGCTCACCAGTTGTTGATACATATCGTCCATTCAAGTTGAGCTTCCTGATACATATCGTTTGTAAGAAACTTTTCGTGCACTGAACCTTCAGTTGTGTACCCTTCAATCCTCTTGAGTATTTTTCTAACTTTATGCTTGCATCTACCACAGTGAATATTAACTTTGAGTGAAAGAGTTTGGAAACCGGACGGAATCTACGGAGAAACTGTTGGAATTTGTGGATTTCGGTTGGTTCAGAAACTTAACAAGAGAAGCAACTAAAAAAATACAATTGATTTCTCTTCCGGTTACCAGGCCTATCATCTCCGTCTACGTTTGGTTTCCTCAACGAAAAACCATCAGCCATTATCACATGTCGATTGTTGAAAGTTTGAACTGATTATTTGTTATCAGGTAAGTTTCTGCTTATAGTTCTTTCTCGGCACTTTTATATTTAATCTAATTTCTTGAAGTTAAACAACATGAATTTATAATGGCCAATAATCCGTTCATAATCGTCGACGACGTCACTGCGGTTTCTTCTCTTCCGGTTACCAGGCCTATCATCTCCGTCTACGTTTGGTTTCCTCAATGAAGAACCATCAGCCATTATCAACACTTTTTCCTTTGGTTTCTGGTTGATTTTGAGGGTGAGGGTTTTGAATTGATTCCTGCGCTCAAGTTTCAACTACTTGAGTGAAATATTTGTTGGAATTTGTGGATCAACAGAAATAACTGAATACAACCGGTCAAATCACACACTATATAACGTGTAAACTTATCGTGTGTTGTAGTTTGGAAAGATGACCGAGTAGAGATCTGAATCAAGATTTACGTCAGATGTCCAAGTTTGATCACATTTAACTTTGTTCTTCGTTTTTTGGATCGTTGTAATAGATTAAACAGAGTAAACCATTTTTTACCCTATTTATACGGGCCGTATACTATTATACGGCCCGTATACACCATGTGAAAAAAATTTACTGGGTCATTTTTTACCCTTTAAATACGGGTCGTATACTATTATACGACCGTATACAGCATGTGAAAAAATTTTTACCGATCGTATACTATGTATACGATGATTGTATACGTGCCGTATACTATTATACGGCCCGTATACTGTGGGTAAAAAATGGTAAAAATTGGTTTATTCTCTTTAATCTATTAGAACGATCCTTGTAATCATCAACCGGCTTTGAACGACTGTAGAACACTCGTAATCCTCAACCGGCTTTGAACCGGACGGAATCTACGAAGAAACTGTTGGAATTTGTGGATTTCGGGAGAATAGTTTTTAGTAGATACCTTTGGCTGCTTTCATTTGAATATGAAGATGAAGATGAAGAAACGAGGGTTTATTCTCTTTAATCTATTAGAACTATACTGATTCTGATTTAAACAATGAAATTTGTGGATCAACAGAAATAACTCGCCATTCTCTTGCACCTGTATATGTTGATTGTGGATTTAACTTGCAAGAATTGGGTCTGTCGCATGATAGAAGATACATATCGTCCGTTCAAGTTGAGCTTCCTGATGCAATTTGTTGGAATTTGTGGATTTCGGTTGGTTCAAATCTCGGAAGTACTGAACAACAGAAATAACAGCTTTGGTTTCATCAACCGGTTTTTTGACAAATCATCTGTTTCCTGAATCTGAATCTGAAAGTTAACTAGACCCCTCAAGTTGTCATTCATAACAACTAAGCGTCTGGAGAAGAGTATGTTGATATAGGAGAGTTGATGCAATTTTACAAGCATTTTATCATGTGTTGTAATTTTAATGAAGCAATGAAGATTGAATATGCAAACCGCATCCGTCTTCTGTGATGATTCGAAACATTCCGAATAACTAGCAGAACCCGACACGTCTTCTGTGATGATTCGAAACATTCCGAATAACTAGCAGAACCCGACACGTCTTCATAACCAATTGTCCATCACTTAAGACCTTGAAAAGATTTGTTGAAATCGAAGAAAAGAGTAACTAACAGAAGACATGTCGAGTTCTTCCAACAAATTGTGTATGTGCTTGTGCTGTAGAAACCGGTCGGGTTCTTCCAAAGTTGTTGATCTTTGAGTGGTGATTTACTCCCGAACAAACCATGCCCACCTCGACCAGAATAGATAAGCGTATCACTCGATCCACTTACATTCGAATAACGCTGAGAATCCACAACGCTTATGGCCAGATTCTTTCCTTCAATCTTGACAAAATCAATGCCTGCTTGTTTTATTATCACGAAAGTATTGAACAACCGAGATAACAGCTCCGGTATTTATCACCAACTCAACTTTAGTAGTGTTTGTTTGAGAACCTGATTCAGATACACAACGGTCTCTTTGCTTCGTCCACTAGAACTATTTGTGTATGCATTCTTTTGGTAGTTAACAACGCTAATTAGAAAAAAAATCTGAAAAAAATTAATCATATCGATTGCTATAACAGGATGGATGTGACACACACAGATAGATAAGCTGTCACAGTTGTCAAGACTGTTTGTCGGGTTTCCAACGCTCACACAGGGTGATAAACAACGCTGATACAAACACATGTGTTTCGAAATAGGCTTTGTTCTTGGTTTAATGAAGTTACACGTAACATCTAGTTATATTCAGATTTAAACAATGCCCGCCTAAACTGAGATAACGGACATCCATCAAGCTCAAAAAGAAAACTTGTGTTTCCTATAGTCACAAAAGATTGCGGTTTGTATTTCGCATAGCCACCGTTTCCGTAGTAAAAAACGGTTGCGGTTTGTATTTCGCTTAGCCACCGTTTCCGTAGTAAAAAACGGTTGGGTTTGCACATTCAATTTTCAATACTTCATTAAAATACCACTAGTAGAAGAACCCGACACGTCTTCATTTTACGGAGAATGTTCTAGAAATTGAAGGAAAAGGAAAAGATTTGTTGAAATCAAATTTGACAACTATGACAGCTTATTAAAAGTAGCAATCACCTCCAATCATTTCCTGGTCAAATCACACACTATAAAGTTTAAAGTTATCGTGTGTTGTAGTTTGGAAAGATGACCGAATAGAGATCTGAATAACAAACTGTGGAGAACTTGTTTGTGTCGGGTTCTTCTGCTAGTTACTCGATCAACGGACTGATCGGTAACGTTACTCTACTTGTGCTCCGATTTAAGCGGCGTGTTCCGATCAACGTTGTTTAAAGGTGATGAAGAGTTTAGAAACCCTAGAATGATGGTGTTTTTACGGGGAAAAACGTGATACTTGAAAAACATCCATATATACGGCCCGTATACAGTTATACGGCCCGTATACATTTGGTAAACATCAAAAAACCTCCCAAATAAATCCATTGAGCCGTATAGTTTTTATAAATCGTATACACATGTATATGGCTCGTATAACTATATACGAGCCGTATATAGTAAAATCAAAAAAACATTCTCTGCGCATTTTCTTATTCAAAAACATTCTATACGGGCCGTTTTGTATACGGCCCCGTATACACTAGGGATGTGAAAATAAGATATAGAAGGTGTGAGAACAAGACACCCCTAATAATATCATCAGTGTTTTGCTTGTGCTGTTAGTGAATAATAATATGTGTAAATATACTTACATTAATATAAATAACTACTAAAATGTATATGATTATGCCATAAATAGATCAAAGTATAGTTTATATTTTACTGAATTAACTTTTATAAAAAACTTATTATTAAAAAAAAACTTTTTATATCTGTAATTTATTTACTATCATATCATAAACCATATAGCTTACTAAAAATAAATTATATCTAATTTAATTTTTATATCAATTTATAAATATTGCATTAATTGTCCTTTTATCGTTGTGAAACACTGAAATATGGACCGGACTAGTTAAATCGCAAATCAATCTTTTCATTGGTTAGGTTGCATTCATTGGCCAACATCACTTGGAATCGCAAAATAAAATCGCAAGATGGCCAATGTCGCAACAATGGCAATTCCAAACTCCAGAGCCACGCAAAATCACAACGGCCACACTCCTTTAAACTAAACTGAAGCAAACCAAACCACGATAAACTTGGGAACCAAACTACACCGAACTTGTTTGATTGTTTCTTAAAAATGTGACCCAAATTTATTATTTTGGGAGAAAAGTTTTAGGACTCAAATTAATAAGTTATAAGTGGTTAACAAAAAATTTTAGGGGAAAAGTTTCAGACCTAAATTCATTGTTTTTGGCAATTTTATTTCAGACTTAAACATTTCGAACTAAAATGTAAAACGGAAAACTAATTCAACCCATACGTAAAACTAAAAAACCAAAGCCGATCTATTCTTAAAAATGAAAAACGAAATTTCAGTTTTGCAACCAAATCCAAGTATCCAAAAATTTCTATAGAGCACCCCCCCCCCCCCCCCCCCCCCAACTGCACCAAGCATCTCTTTCAATCTTCTGTTGCCTTTTAATCTTACATTACCAGAGTAAGGTCATTTTGTCTCTACAGCTCTTCTCTGCATTCATGCATTGTTGCTTTTAACTTTCAAGTAATTTATGTCTTCTATACATGTGATTTTGTTTTATGTTTAATTGAACCAAGTCCTGAATTTATGTTTTTTTTTTATTCGGTTTTGCTCTATTACATGTTCCATTTTTCGTACTTGATCAGTTCTAACTGTTTTTGTTATTCAGTTTTGCTGGAAGGTTTAGGTAACCCAACCAGCGAACGAGTAAAGCGACCTACGGGTCTGATTTTCAAAGCATTTATATTTTTTACGTTAACACCATAAAATTTTCACAAAACCTAACATTACAAGCTACAAAAGGGAGTTGAGTGTTATTTAACAGGTGCATTTACAAGTACGGGTTTTCTACAATTCGGGCATGCCCCACATACTCGAACCCACGGAAACAAGCAACAGGAATGGAACCTGTGTGCGCAAAGCAAACATACGATCTTATCACCATCCTGGAAACCTTCAAGGCAAATTGTACACTCCATTGACGCACTCGAGCTTTCGTCGTTTTTTCTACAACTTTCACTGCTGAAAGCCTCTGACTGTAAACACTTGAGATCATCCTCACTGAGTCCCAGTGGGCGGTTTCTTCTAGTCTCTTGCCAAGATTCAGATACGATTTCTGCCCTAGTATTGTTTCTGAGTTCCAACACGTTATGGGTAGAGAAGTCATTTTGATGAGTGGTGGATGATGACCTGCTGTTTTGCCTGTAAAGATTATTAATACCGAAACACTAATAATAATATTAACCAAGGTTATAATTAATCAAGTTGATACTTTCGGAGCTCATCTTGATTACTGAACTCATGTGAATATACTGACCTATTTCCAGAAACAGAGACGCCTCTGAGTCTTTCCACAAGTCTTTCTCTTGCAAGTAATACAGATCCAGGTAGTCTATCATTCGCAGTGCCGATGGATCTGTTATGTCTGTGTATGCTCCTGCGAGGACCATCTGAATTTATACCACTACCAGAGGGAGAGTGGCTATCACCTTCTTCAGGGCCGACCTGTTGATGTTCCTGAGTGTCACAAATCACAATCATCTTAGATTTGTTACAAGAGTCGGTCATCCTCACGTCGCTCACTATTCGGTAATCAAGTTTTAAGCTCCCAACAGTTAGAAATAATATTATCTTTAAGTTGAAGTTTACAACTTTTTTGTTTGTGGTTATTTTCATATTGGTTCACTAAGCACTCGTTTTCCTATCAAGACCAAGTTATCAACATTAAAGTCCAAATCATATCTATAAACGTTGGATGGAATGGAGAAGGGCAAACCCGATGCACCAGGATCCAACATGTGCGGGGTCTTGAGGGCACATCGGGCCAAGTTGGCCCGATGTACACATCCGTGCCCTACATTTAGGCTATAGGCTATTTCCAAAATTCAAAGCCATTACCTCCAAGTCAAATAGCAGCGTTGCTCCAAGGTTAGCCCCAAACCAAACTAAAATATAATATTAAATCAATCTCATGTTACCTACCTAACTAATTAGAAATTCTAGTATTAGCTCCTAGAAAACTTTTTAATAATTTAAATTCAATTAGAATAAGCACCAACATGCCAAAGTTCCTGTTTTATAATAGAGATGAATCTGAGTTGAAAGATTGTGGAGCGTATCAAAGTGAACTAGTGTAGTGAAATACAAAATTAAGATAAAAAAATAAAGTATTTATTTAAATGTAGAGTGAAGAAGACAAGTTATACCAAATGATGGAGGCGACGGCGGTGGATCTGACGGGAAGCAGGGACACAACCATCAAGACGGCTGCTGCTGCTGCTGCTGCTAAAGTTTTGTTGACGTATTGTGGAGCGGTGTTGATAAGAAGAAGAAGAAGAAGGTAGAGGGGAATCAATGGGACGAAGAGCAGAACGATATCTCCGGCTATGAAATAGCTCGGAAGCACTCGTCATCCACAACATGTACCTACCACTTCACTAACCAATTTCTCAAATCCTGAATTGGGGATGGATACATCTGTACTTGGATCACATACACGAATTACTTTCCACGTATTTCTATTTTCTTGAGATATTTTATTTCTTTTTGCATATTAAATGGGCCGTCGGCCTGGGTCCGGTTCTAGGCTGGGCTGAAAGTGAAACGTCTAACAATTCCGTAAAATAAAATTTCATTTCATTATTTATACATTTACTAGGTTTAAAGAAGTTCGCCGTGTTCGGCAAATTTATTTTGTTATTTAATCTGTATTTACATGTGTTTTGAAATTACTACGAGCGTATTGCGAACGGAACTGCTGACAAGAATTAAAAAAAATGTAGAAAAAAACACTAAAATATAACCGAAAGAAAATCAACCAAAAAAGTTGTATGGTAACGAAGTTGTTCGTATGAAACCCGTGGTCAGAGATGAGCAAATTGTTCTGGGTACCGGTACCGAATTTACCGAACCGAAAGATCTTAAGTACCAATTCGGTACCGACTTTTGGCGTTCCTGGTACCGGTTCACTACCGTTTTTTACCTTCATATACCCGTACCGTAACCGGTATTTTCGGTATCAGTACCGATTCTGTATCGGTTGGCACCGCGCTCATCCCTACCCCTGAAACTAAAAAAAATAAAATTAAAAGTTGAAGAAAATCAAAAAAAAAGTTGTACAATACCATTGTTCGTACAGTAACCGTGATCAGGGATGAGCAAATGGTACCGGGTAGCAACACTGAATTTCCCGAACCAAAAGATTTCCGATATCAATTCGGCACCAACTTTTGGCGTTTTCTATATTAGTTTCGGTTTTTACCTTCATGTACTGATACCGAACAGGACCATACCGGTATTTTCGATACCAGTACTGGTTCGATACCGGTTGACACGAACCTTATCCCAACCCCTGATATTAAAAAAAAAGATTAAATTTAAAAAGTAAAGAAAATAACTATTATTGTTCCATATATAACTTTGCAACTTTTTTGTGCATCATCACTTGCACATTGTGCTTTGGGTGTCTTTCAAAAAAAAAAAAGTTTATTTTTTACTTTTAACCTTAAAGTTTTTACCTTTTACAATTTTAACACTATATAATTTGTTTTTAAACTTTAACCCAAAACTTTTCATTATTTGTAATTTAACTTCACAACTTTTGTCACTTATACTTTTCATCTTTCGCAAATTTTCGTTTTACGTATAGTTCTAAATTTTTCGAGTTAATACGACGCAACGTGCATGTGTGGTTCAACGTTTTTACCTTTATTTTTTCATGTTTGACAGGTTCGTCGCAACACGCATATCCTAGGTCGAGTCAGTGTTGGTGGTCGATGACGGTTGTGTGACATTAGTACTATTTGACACCGTTTTACGCCCCGCCGCAACACGGGGTGTGCTTTGGGGGGTTTTCAAAGAAAAATGGTTATGCATATGGTTGTCGTAACGTTGGCTTTGGGGATTTTCCAAAAAAATGATTTTTTTTAATTTTCACCCAAAAGTATTTCATAAGTTACTTTTAACTCAAAACTATTTGTTTTTTTTTTTACTTTTAACCCAAAACTTTTTATCTTTTGCAATCTATCCTCATAACTTTTTTTTACTTTCAACTTTGGTCCTTTATAGTTTACATTTTCCACAAATTTTTCGTTTTATGCTTGGTTCTAAGTTTTGTGACTTAACACATCGCAACGTGCGTCTTTGGTTTAACATTTTTACGTTTTGTTCTAAATTTTGCGAGTTAAGACGACGCAACGTGCGTGTGAAGGTGAACGTTTTTACATCGTCTATTTTTTCCCCGTTTGACAGGTTTAACATGACGTGCGGGTCATAGATTGGATTAGTTATAACTAAAGAATCCCCGCCGCATTGCGGCGGGTCGCAATCCTAGTTATAATATTAAAATAATAAAAGTATTAAAAAACTATATATTATTATAATATTAAAATCACTTCATTTCAATTCATTTATTGATATTAAAAGAAAAGATTAAAGTTAAAAAGTAAAGAAAATAACTATTATTATAATACTAAAATAATAAAAATCTTAAAAAAACTATATATTGTTATAGTATTAAAATTACTTTTCATTTCAATTCATTTAGTAATATATAGTAATAATAATAATAACTAGAAGTGCTAATCACAACCTACTCCTATTTTATACACCAATATTCATCATGAATGAGGCTAGAACTCTTAGGGTCTGTTTGGTATGGGGTAATAGAATGGACGAGATAATGGAATGGGCGAGGTAATGGAATGGACGAGGGAATGCAATGGATCATTACCATTCCATGTCTTGTTTGGTTACCATGTGTGAATGGAATGAATTATTATTGTGTATTGTTCGATAGGCAAGAAAAACGAAGTAATAAAATCAACGGTGAGTGGTGGTGGTGGTCGGTGGTAGTGATTGTGATTGCGGGTGGTTATAGGTGGCGGTGGTGGGTGTCGGCGGCGGCGATGGGTGGTGGTGGCAGCGAGTGGCGGTGCGGCGATGACGACGAGTGGTGGTGGCGGCAAGGTGGCCATTGGTGGTGGGTGGCAGCAGAGTTGGTGGTGGTGGCGGCGCCGCCGGTTGGTGGTGGCGTCGACGATGGTGGTGGGCGGTGGCGGCGAGTGGCGTTGGCGGTTGGTCGCAGCTGTAGGTGATAACGGTGGTGAGTGGGTGGCGGCTGCGGCGGTGGCTGTCGGGGTGAGGTGGTGGCGGGTGGCGGTGATGGCGTCGGTGGTGGTGGTGGTGGGTTGTGGCGAAGGTGGTGGGTTGTGGTGTTGTTGTTGAATGGTGCAAGAGGGGATGGAATGGAAAAAAAAAATGGGGAGTGGAAGGAATGATTTTGAGGGAATGGAATGCCTTTTGGAATGGATGATTCCATTCCATTGACCAACCAAACATCCTTTTCTTCATTCCCTCGTAATCATTCATTACATTCCACCTCTCATTCCTGCATACCAAACACTACCTTAAAAGTGCACCTTTTCACGGTGCCAGTCTACAAACACAATTTTTATAATATATTCACTTTTTTCTAACAGGCTAAGGGGATGTTTGGCAACTTCTGAATAGTTAAGTGCTGAACCAGTAAGAGGTCTGAACTATTAAGTGCTGAACCAGTAACATGTCTGAACCATTAAGAGCTAGTATAATGCTTAGCCGTTCAGAGGCAAATGTCTGACCAATTCGGATTAGAGGTCTTAACCATTCAGAATCAGTATAATACTTAACCATTCAGAGGTAAATGTCTGAACCATTCAAACATCTGCTCGTCAAACAAACAGTCTGAACCATTAAGTGCTGAAACAGTAAAGAGGTCTGAACCATTAAGAGGTAAACAAACAGTCTCTAAGATAATATCACTTAACTTGGAAAAGAGCATTCAAACTAAAACAAATGTATGCAACAATGAGTCCACAGATGGACCCTGCAAAGACTAAAAGTGCATGAAGTTACATATAAACATGCCAAAAAAGAACGGAAGTTTCATGTTTTTTTCCAATTATTTTCCTTCAAAAGTTTCAGGGTTTTTTTTAACTAAATTACATAAGTTGTCCTTTAGTTATCTATCAAATTTCATTCTCTGTCCTTTGTCGTTAAAATGCACACTCCATGTCCTTTACGACTAAATTAAGCACATTCCATGTCCTTTACCTTAACATTGTTTATCAACTCCGTTAATCTCTGTCATGTGCCACTCATGTGAGGGGCAAAAAGGCCATTTTACACAAAGAAGTCAACAATTGAGTTGGAAGAGGCAACAAAAGGTGGAAGACTTTCAAAGAGGGGGATTATAAAGACTTGTTCAAAGTGTGGCAAAGCAAGGCATAATAACAGGACCTGCAAGGGACAAGAATAGTCTTAGGATGTTACTGAAGTTTGTTTGGCTTAAAACTGTCGGTTGGTTTAAACCATGTTTTGGATGTTACTGTAGTCTTTTAAACCATGTTATATTGTAGCCAACGTGCAGCCAATATTGTAGCAGTATTGCATTATAATCGCTTGTTATGCTGGAGCCAATATTGCAGCCAAAATGCAGCAATATTGCATTAGAGTTGCTTGTTATATTGCAGCCAAAGTGCAGCCAACGTGCAACAATATTGCATTATAATTGCTTGTTAAACAGTCTCTAAGATAATATCACTTAACTTGGAAAAGAGCATTCAAACTAAAACAAATGTATGCAACAATGAGTCCACAGATGGACCCTGCAAAGACTAAAAGTGCATGAAGTTACATATAAACACGCCAAAAAAAGAACGGAAGTTTCATGTTTTTTTTTCCAATTATTTTCCTTCAAAAGTTTCAGGTTTTTTTTTTGACTAAATTACACAAATTGTCATTTAGTTATCTATCAAATTTCATTCTTTGTCCTTTGTCTTTAAAATGCACACTCCATGTCCTTTACGACTAAATTAAGCACACTCCATGTCCTTTACCTTAACACTGTTTATCAACTCCGTTAATCTCTGTCATGTGCCACTCATGTGAGGGGCAAAAAGGCCATTTTACACAAAGAAGTCAACAATTGAGTTGGAAGAGGCAACAAAAGGTGGAAGACTTTCAAAGAGGGGGATTATAATGACTTGTTCAAAGTGTGGCAAAGCAAGGCATAATAACAGGACCTGCAAGGGATAAGAATAGTCTTAGGATGTTACTGCAGTTTGTTTGGCTTAAAACTGTCGGTTGGTTTAAACCATGTTTTGGATGTTACTGTAATCTTTTAAACCATGTTATATTGTAGCCAACATGCAGCCAATATTGCAGCAGTATTGCATTATAATCGCTTGTTATGCTGGAGCCAATATTGCAGCCAAAATGCAGCAGTATTGCAACCAATATTGCATTAGAGTTGCTTGTTATATTGCAGCCAAAGTGCAGCCTATATTGCAGCCAACGTGCAGCAATATTGCATTATAATCGCTTGTTATATTGGAGCCAATATTGCAGCCAATATTGCATTAGAGTTTCTTGTTATGTTGCAGCCAAAGTGCAGCCCATATTGCAGGCAAAATGCAAACAATATAGCATTGTAGTCGCTTGTTATATTGGAGCCAATATTGCAGCCAAAGTGCAGCTATATTGCAGCCAAAGTGCGTTAGATTTGCTTGTTATATCGCAACCAAAGTGCAGCCTATATTGAATCCAAAGTGCAACAATATTGCATTGTAGTTGCTTGTTATATTGTAGCTAATGTACAGCCAATATTGCAGCCAAAGTGCAGCATTATTGAAGCCAATAGTGCATTACATTTGCTTGTTATTTTGCACATGACAGAGATTAACGGAGTTGATAAACGGTGTTAAGGTAAAGGACATGGAGTGTGCTTAATTTAGTCGTAAAGGACATGAAGTGTGCATTTTAAAGACAAAGGACAGAGGATGAAATTTAATAGATAACTAAAGGACAGTTTGTGTAATTTAGTCTTTTTTTTCTAAATAGTAACGTGCAACATGTACGCCCAAAGCCCAACCGCCCAAGGAAGCCTACTTACTTATCTCAAAGACTCAAACTGCGTAATGCAAAGGGCAATGAGCACGTCAGCTGTTTAGCAGAAAGTCACAATTTTTTTTCTTTATGTTTGAGCTTTTCGTGTCATTTCACTATTGCATTTTGGTTAACGAGAAACCTAAATGGTAAAATTCTTTTTTTTAGATTATAAGGAACCAAGGTTGTCTATGAGTATCTGGTTGCTTTGTGCAACTAAAATAATTTGCCTTCACGATATAAGCGTTTGTGAGTGAGTGTGTTTATATATGCAATAGTACATCAATAATAATACCCTTGTAACAAAGTGCAAAATGTCGACTTGTATAGTTGAATGTCGAATTGTCAATCAATTATTCAATGTCGATAGCCGCTCGTGATGACCTCTTGATTGCTCGATTGAATGAGATGAACACATAATAGACTTTTCTAATCAATACGGATTACTCAAACACACTTTGTCAATCAATTAACAATTATTCGATCAATTTGAAAGAGAATAACACATGAATACGTGGTTGAGTTGTTGAATATCAAATGCCAATTGGGAAATTTTCAATTGATACCCCTGAAACCTACCCCCTCTCCTCTGAAACCTGATCGAACTTGTCCCTAATCTTCAAAGGCACCAAACTTGAGAGACCTCACAATTGGATCTTTGCATCAAAACATAATTCTAAACCAATAATGCTCATAAAGTGGCAGCACAACATTAATGTCAAGTACTTCAAGTCATCAAATATTTAAAACAAGTCAACAAGTTAGGCAATAAAAAAATAGTCAGCTAGGATCGATAAGATGTCAATCCTTTAGGTAGGTAGTCTTTTTTCTTTATTCCATGTTGTGGACCTCATATCAAATAACAATACGTGTTTAACTTAACATGCATGCTAAAAAGTCAGATATGATGAGTGAGTCCTAGTTTAAGTTAGGGGTGTGCATAAACCGAATTGACCGACCGATAATCAAATTAACTGAAAAACCAAACCGAAGAGAAAATTGATGGGTCGGTTAATGATTTCCTAAATATGATACACATGGGTCGGTTATGGTTTTCCATTGTTCCATAACCATCATAACGAAACCGACTTGCATATTAGTTTAGTCACGTTTAATCTATATTATATATATATATATATATATATATATATATATATATATATATATATATAGGGAGAGGATCATGAGAAAACTAGAAAACTAATTAAAAAAGCCTAAAAAACATACCAATTTCTTTTACAATTTTTTTTATAAAAAATCGCTATTTTTATATATAAAAAATTCAAAAAAAAAAAACTTGTACTACACATGTGCATTATATGTGTACTATACATATGCGTTACATGCTAAAAATTAGCTTTTGAGTTTAGTTTAACTTTTAGGGTTAGGTTTTTTGGAGGTTTAGGATTAGTATTAGCTTTTTGGGTGTGTGTGTGTGGGGGGGGGGGGGAGTTTAGGTTTTTGGGGGGTGGGGGTGGGGGGTTTTAGGTTTTTTTCGGGTTTATGTTTAGGGTTTAGTTTTAGGTTTTCGAGAGGTGGGGGTGGGGGGGTTAGATTTTTGGGGGGTTGGGGGATTTAGGCTTTTGGTGGGAGGGTGAATTTAGGTTTTTGGGGGGTGGGGGTGGGGTGTTTAGGTTTTTGGGGGTGTCGATGGGGGATGGGTTAAGTGCTTTATGCTTTCCGTATTGGTGCACATGTGTAGTACAAAAAAAATTTTGAATTTTTTTCATATATAAAAAATAGCGATTTTTGTATAAAAAATGTAAAAAAATAAAAAATAAAAAATTTTGGTATGTTTTTTAGGCTTTTTTATTTAGTTTTTTGGTTTTCTCATTTAAACTAGTTTTCTTATGATCCATCCCCTATATATATATATGTATATATATATATATATATATATATATATATATATATATATATATATAGGGGAGGGTTATCTTGAGAACGCTAAATATTGCGAGAACCGTGAGAACGAATGAAAAAAACCAATCAAAACCAATTTCTTTAATTCAAATCTAATTGTAATTAAGATACAACATCAAAAAAAGAATTTACAACATCAAAAAATTCATTTCTTCTTTCAAAATCACTCTTTTTATATTTTTTTTACACATGTGTAAATATAACAGATTTACACATGTGTAAATGGCAAACTTACACGTGTGTAAATTTTCTTTATTTACAAATTCATGTTAATTTAAACGTGTATATTAAATTTCTAACATTGTATTTGAATAATAATGATAAGTGTAAAAAAATTTTTGAATTTGAATTGTTTTTGACCAAGTTCTCGCGGTTTTTATATTTGTTCTCACGGTTCTCGCGATATTTAGCGTTCTCATTTAAACCCTCCCCTATATATAGATATATATATATATATATATATATGTATATATAGGAGGGTTCATTAGGGAATACTAAAAAAGTGGGGAACCGGGGAACACTCTTAAAAATTCAACTTAACATGTTAAAATTGATTAACCATAATCATCATAGTTGGTCGGTTGTGGTTATGGCTTTCCATTATGGTTGTGATTTTAGGTCAAAACCGACCCAAACCGACATATGCACACCTCTAGTTTAAGTAAAAAAAAACAAGGATATATATTTTTTAGTAATACATTTTAACAATCATCATCAAATCACATTTTAACATCAATCATTGATCATTCAACTTGTAACTTAATTAAACAAAACATTTAATATCAAACTATTGCACGTAATAACTAGCAATTGCTTCAAAGAGTAACCCATTTAGGGTAGTATGCTTATCAGCCTAAAATAGTAAAAATAAGGGGATCTAGAACTCATTTGCGAGTTAGTTTCTTAATGTTAGCAACGTACAATCTAACGTTTGAACTGTCACACCCCAACCGATAGTGGAAACATCGGAGTTAGACGAAAACGAGATTGTTCGAGACTTTATAACACTATTACGACAATAATTAATTCAAAAGTTGATTTCATTCATTTCATAACTTTGTCAAATTACAACATGGAAACCAAAATACAACAATTGTTTGAAAAGTACAACAAAATTACAAGAAGCAAATACAACATTGTTCAAAACATGATACATCAAATACAACAACCTACTCTAGTATTTCAAAATGGGTATCTAAGGTATCCCTACTAGATTCCGTCAATGTCAACATCATCAACCTGCAATATGTTTAACATACATGGTTCAATACAAAATGTATTGGCAAGTATACAAGTTTAATATAGCATAAGTATAAAATGATTTAAAAGAATCCACATGGCAAACTTAGTTATCAAAATTAACGTAAAACTGGCATGCGATTATTCCAGTCAACCCTCTGATTACCGCAAGTATAAAAGACTTAACATGACCACAAGACTACGGGCGATGTGTTACTCCTATAACGCTATACATGTTAAGGGAAGGATCGTATGAAGTTAATGACAAGTTTATCACATAAGAATGTTCCATAAACACGAATCAAGCATAACGTATAAGCATGCATGTATTGGATTGTTTGTGTGATTGCCTAAAAGTCTAAGTGTAACTGTGTAAGTTATTAGGCAAACATATTACACCCAAAGTGTAAAATAGAAAAAGGGTGTTTGAGTATACTCACGGTTTTTCTAATCTTTAGTTAAATCCGAAAGTAGATGAGTTGTTGACGAGAGCGCTTGGAACACCGAGGTTACCCTACAGGTGGGTAAATGAAGGTGTGAGTGTTGGAGTTAAATGGAGGATTCAAATTCGGAATTTAAAGTACGTAGTATATAGTATGAAAGTATGATTATCAGAAGGTATACTCTGTCCAGGCACTCATTAAGACACTGAGTTTCTGTGATTTCACGGGTCCTGATTTGCACGTCAGAATCAGTAACGAGGAACGTGGAAACGAAATAAATGGAAAACGAAACAACACAAACTTGTTCGGGCGACTGGACAGTTCGCCCGAGTGGGAATCCATTCGCGCGAAAGGGGTTACCTTTTGTGCGAATGGGACTTGTTTGGTGCAAACCGAACTTCGTTTTGAACGTTTTAACCATTAATCGGCCATGTTTGTGAGTCTAGTCGTGTTACATGTTATAGATATAGTATAGTAATAGTCCAGAATGCCATAGAATTCATAGAAGTCATGCATGGAGGTAATAACCTCGTTATAGTTCACTAAAGCACAAATTAGTTAACTAAGTTAACAAACCGATTGGTCGTGAATACGGAATGTATAAGGCAGAATGTAAATAACCAAACTACCAAACAAGAACAACCCGGGTATGCCGTCTCAACATGGAAGGTATGAATCAAGTGTTGGAGGCTGGACTGGGTCAACTTATTCTAGGTCTAGGAGATTGTTTGGGTGTTCCTTTGCAAGTTTAAGTGAGGTGGTGGAACTAGATTGGAAGCCAAGGCTTCCACGGTTCACACACTGTTAACTCAGAATCGTCCACATTGAATAATGGGGATCTGATTAACATTCAGCACATAGAAAATACTGGAACGAGGTAAAATAGTACCTTTCATGCGGATGGATGGTCCGATCGCACGAAGTGTGAGTCCCTTCGTACGAGAGGTCCTGTTTCGAGGCGAAAACAACTCAGTTTTGTTTGAACTGTTCACCTTTTTGGCTGGAATTGACCCTGGTGTGTGTAAGGTGTAATATGTTTTCATTGATATTTTAAGCCCATTTTACACATTAGTCAAGTTTTAAATTTATAAAACACGATATTCTACTAACACTAAACACACACATGGGCAAGTGCACCCATCGTGAGCGTAGTATAGCGTTGGTAAGATACCGAGGTCGTCCAAGGACATAAGAGCTTTTAGTACCGGTTTATCCTCAACGTCTAATCAAACTAAAAAAAATTTAGAAAAGATTTTAAACATGAAAAATAAAAACTAAAAATGCTTAAATAAAAAATAAAAATAAAACAGATAGACAAGATGAATCACCTGGATCTGACTCGCCTTTAATGTATCCTTTGATGATTTCCGCACTTTTGCACTTTTTAAGAGATTATCTTTGTTATAGTAGTAGGCCCCTCTTTTGAAGGTGACGTTACCTTACCCAGTGGTTTGAGTCAGCAAGGATACAATCTCAAAGGGTCGGAATATTGAAAGATAATTAATTAAGTTATTAATGCGAAAAGTGGTAGGCCCCTCTTTTGAAGGTGACATTACCCTCGGCTAAGTGGTTTGAGTCAGCAGGGATACAATCCCAAATAGTCGGTTTAATGTATTAATAGTAGTTTACATATGAGGGGATCAAGCCATTCGTACCCCCGCCATCCAATACTAGTGGGTATTGAAGGAGGTCCTAGTAAGCTTGACCCAGGTCCTTACAGGATCTATACACTGAACAAGGCAAGAACCTTACTAAACCATTCCCTTAACCCCCGATTAGGTAGCCAGCATATCTCTATATAGACCGTAGAGATATGAATGGTGAAAATCTTTTACTTTATATAGACAGTAAAGTAATGCCAAGACACCACAGACAAATGATAAAGAAGTTTCATCTTCAACATAAGAAACTAGTTATTAAAGTCATTAATACAAAACCAAATAAAAGTGCGAAAAGATTAAAAATCAAAAGTAATACATTAAATGCTTGTCTTCACCAAGTGATGTAAGAGACTTAGCCAAACATGGCCTTTGATTGACAAGAACTCTTACTATCAATCTTGGATCCCTAGACTACTACACACACTCTAAGGTGGATGATGGATGATGGTGGTGGATGTGGGTGTTGTAGTGGTGGTGGAGTGGTGGCAAAGTGGGAGAGAGGTGGTTTGCCAAGGGATGCCTTTGAAGAGACCCAAGCACCCTTATTTATAGCCTGAACAGAAGCCCGGCCACGGCCCCGTGTCCAGCGGACATGCCCTGGTGGCCATCCCTTTTCTCTTCCTTCATTAATTGCTTTTGTCTGCATAGGGCTCAACACGGCCCGTGTTCGCTAGGCACGGCCCCGTGTGCAGAAGTGTATCTGTACTACCAAGATTTGCAAGATTCTGCGAATCTTAGCGTTGACCATGCCCCGTGCTGAGCCGGGCACGCCCCCGTGGTGGGCATAGAAGCTTCCACAGCTTTATCCTTTCTGGAGACATCTGACCATGCCCCCATGTCTAGTGGGCACGGGCCGTGGTCAGCCTTCTGTTTCTTGTTTTTGTTCTTGGGAATGTTGGCGAGGGGTTGGGCATGTCACGTTTATTCCTTTTCTTTGTATTTATGTTGGTTTTTGCTGTTTATTTGTTCCTTTTTCTCGTTTAAGCTCACTTGGTCCTGTAAATTCAAAAGGAAGACAAAAGCACATTTTTTCCAACATTAGTACTAAAAAGGGTTAGTTTCATGCCTCATTTGATGTAATTTATATATTGCATTTTAAACACATCAACCCTAACACTAACCCACAGGTATGAACTTAGCTTGTGAGCTTGGTGAGTCCATGGTTCTGTCAAGCTTTTTGACAGAAAGTTTATTTTATAAAAGTTTGAAAGATAAATTCCAATCTTTATCTTGGTTGTCATTATGCTTGAGAGTTGATATCAGATTGCCAAGGCAGATCTGTGAAACCAAGTTTAAATGATTGAAGAAGTGTATAAAAGTTTAGAAAGGTAGAAGAAAATAGAAGGAATTAAGGTGTTTGTGAGTTGTAATCTCACTTAGAATGTTTCTAGAAAGTGTTCAACTGAAATGTTCGAGTTAGTATGCTAGAGAGAATTTTGGAGTTGTGGAAGGTGAGAAATGAGGGTGGAAGTGCGTATTTATAGGGCTTAACGGGCTTCGGACGAATGGGCTTGAGCGATTGGGAGTTTGGGACGGATGTGTCACACCCCAACCGATGGCGGAATCATCGGGGCGTGGCACTGAGCGAAACAGATTGTTCAGAAGTTTCCATAACAACTATTTATATAATCCAGTTAAAGATACGTCCCATACCGTATCCCGAATAAACAAACATGTCATTACAGATAATCATCCAAACAAGAAATTCCGTTCCGACAACTCAGATTCAAATATTATTACAGCAATTGTTTATCTGCTTCTAGACCCCTATTCTGTTGACTTTCTGGGTGTAATGCCAGAGGACAAGATCTACAGACAACTATGCCTTAGACGCTTGTTCTTGGCAGACAACTATTTGTTGGGGGCTTCTAGAAACTTATTCAAGCCTCGCTTTCCTAGCAAATAAGCATCCTAATTACCTGTCACATACGTTAAAATAAAGTCAATACATAAAATGTAAAGGTGAGCATACAAGTTTGATAATAGCATATAGAGTTTGAATAGTTTACGCATAACCAGACACGTACACAGAGGAAAACGATGCATGTTAATTATCGACATGGGACCATCGATACCAACGACTGCGGGTTGACCGTCCGAGACGGTTCGCAATACATGATTACCACCGTAATCCATGCAAGTAATTGTCCTTAACAACCCCCGTGTGAACGGGTGCTGAGTCCAAACTATAGTACTATGTTGCTAAGGCAGATAGATAGCACTCCACGTGTAAACATAATAAACAACATTCATTTAGTCAAGTAGCACATGCAAATGGTCAGCGTTCAAATAGCTTGTGTTTGATTGTGATTTGATAGGTAACGTATGTAACACCCAAAAGTGCTAAAAGCAAAAAGGGATCGAGTATACTCACAGTGATTGATTGTGGATTGAAGGGAGCGCTGAGAGTAGGATTAGCCTGAATAGTTTGATAGCATAACGATAAGTAACGCTGAAAATAAGACAAGTGTGAAATGGATCGAATGGGCTGGTCGATCTAACGGCAGGTTCGATCGAACGGGCTGTTCGGTCGGCTGGTATGTCCGGTTGGACAGTCCTGTTCGATCGGCCGGTAGGCTCGATCGGCTGGGCCATTCGAGTGGATTGTTTCTTCCTCTGGTGTGTTTGTGTTTGAGGATTTGAACTTTTGAAGTTTTCGTTGCAGCATTTGAGAACACTGAAGTGTTCCTACCTTTCAAGTCGATCGATCGAACGGTTCGTTTGATCGGCTAGCTCACTCGATCGGCTAGGAATTTCAGAATTAGTCCTCAACTGAATGTCACTCGATCGAACAGTCCGTTCGATCGGCTGGCATTCCCTACTACTAACGAGTTGTGAAAACGATTAAGTGTTGAAGCATAGTATCTCATGATCCGAACAGTAATGTTCACCAATCGAGTGACATATTCGATCGAACACTACTTCGTCAATACTATACCTCAAAAGTTTGGAAAAGTGAGACGCCGGGTGCTAGCCGATCGGCTGGCCCGGTCGATCGGCTGGTGTGTCCGATCGGCTGGGCTGTTCGATCAGCCTAGCCGTTCGGCCAGCAAGTCTGACCTGGTCGGCCTTTCGTCTAACACTTGGTCGTCTGGTTACTTGTTATTATATCGAGGTAGTTTGATAACGAGTTGAACTATGATACCTTCGTTCTTACCCGTCTCTCCGGCTCGGATAGGAATCACCCAAGTCCGGCCGGTGAACGGTTCGGAACGTTGGTTTAGAGTCTAACCCAAAATCGGTGAACCTTGTATATCGAATCCGAATCTTGAACCTTTTAACTTGTTAGAATGATTAGTTAGCCGGTTCAAGCTCCGTTTCTAGCGGTTTGAAGGCATTGAGTGTAAAAGAGTTGAAAGAAAGTTGGGATTCCTTCTTTCAATCCTTCACAACTTGTGGATGTTTAGATCTTTGATAGATCTTAGCTTGTTTATGTGGAAATCGGTTAGATCTAAGCTAATCATAGTTGAATGAGGCCAAAACATGATGTTCTTTAAGAACACCATGATGACATTACCCAAGAACACCTAGATCTTGGTGATTTCATGGTTAGAATCCAAGTATTGAAAGATAGAAAGGTGTAGAATCAAGTAATGATAAAAAAACGTACAAGAATTAGAGTGAAAACTTACCGGGATTGAGAGAAATCTGAGAAAATGTGAAGAATAGGAGCTGGCCGGTCAGAACTTTCCAAAAGTGGAAATGAAGACAAGGACAGCCCTATTTATAGGCTTCCAAAAGAGGAAAGTGGCAGCCGATCGGCCAGGAGCTCCGATCGAGTGGGCTGCTCGATAGGCTGGCAAGATGCTAGCCGATCGGCTGGCCTGTTCGATCCGGATGCTTCCTGTTCGATCCACGACACACTTTGAGTATTTTGCGACGATTTTCGACGTTTCGATTACGATGGACGATGATACGAATACGATAGGGTTCCTAGTCAAATTACTTTTAATCCCAACCACTATATCTAACATACAATCTTCTATAAGTCACGCTTCGATGTCGGTTTCGATTGAGTTCGATTGCCTTTTCGAGTTTTGATTCGATTTTCGATTGATTTGCTTGAATACCACACCAACATAAAGTAATCACGCACAAGTAACACATAAGGCACACACACACGTATAACAATACCACAATTCGCATAATTCGAGTCTCGAGTTCGATGATTGTTAGATCGGCTTGATTACTGATTAGTTAACTTTATCGCATTGTTACTTCCTATCATTCACAGTCATAGATCGGTTCGCGTTAAAACACATTCGATTACTTCGATTCTTGCTGATTACAACACTTACTTCACATAATACAACTAAAACATAAAATAGACTATCTACAGTCAAAGAAAGTCAAAGTTGACTTGGACTTTGACTTTGACTTTGACATTTGAAAACACGGGGTGTTACACCTGTGTCACCGCGACCATCAAACAAATACCAAGCCAATCAGAGACTCGGCTAATGCTTCTAGGCCCACATTCGGAGACAGACCAAGCACCTCTCTTACCCACTCACTATCTAATAATAATAAACCGGACTGGCTTATTATCTGAATGAATGAAATATTGTATTTCATACTTGGGATCTTGTATAAATATGTGTATCTTTTGCACATATCAATTCTTGTTCAATTTCAAACTCTACAACGCTTTCTGGAGAATTATACGCAAACTGGTGCATAAACGTACTCGGTTTAATGCGACAAATACTCCGGAACATCAACATATACTCAACATACCTTAAATAACCTTTACATGACTTAGAAATAAGTTTTGAAGGCTTTGGTATGGCAAAAACAAGTTAATTCGCTTACAAGGACTAAACTTGTCAAACTGCGAAAGTATGCCAATTTGAACTGTAACGAACATTCCGGAACATGTCCATAAGTTAAACATACCATAAATATCCTTTACATAGCTTAGAAATAGGCTTTGAGGGGTTTGTCACACCCCAACCGATGGCGGAAACATCGGGATGAGACGAACAAATCGCTCAAAAGCATCATAACACTATTTGTGACAATATAGATTAAATCAAATTTCATAAATGACTAAATTCAAATACATTGATTCAAATAAGGACAAATTGCAACAAACATGGTTTATTATTAAAATGGGTATCTAGTCCATCCTAACTTGATTCTTCAACATCTTGACTGTCAACCTGCAACATGTATTAAAATAGAGTTTCAATGCAAAAGCAAAGAGCGAGTATACAAGTTTGTTTACATAGCATAATAGAATAAAACTCATATCCAACACGAACATATTAAAATAGTTTCAACCATGCTAGTTTACGCAGTCCAAGTGATAGCCCAAGTTTCCAATGCGTTAAAGTGCCTTTCCCAAAGTTTAACGGGAGGTTGTATGTCTCATCCTAACAATACCCCAAAGACTAACGGGGAGGTGCATTACCCCTATAGCTCTAAAATTGGCGGATGTTACAGTCTCCCCTACTTTAGGAGATTTCGTCCTCGAAATCTAAGATTAACGTATTTTCAAAAAAATTTAGAACAATCCACATGCCATACTTAGTTAACAAGATTAACGTATCCCTGGCATGTGAATACACAGGTCAACCCATCGAGTATGTTAAGTTGTGGCTTCTTATGAAGTTAATGACAAGTTTATCACATAAAGTTTCACCCAAGTAACACGAATCCAGTATAACGTATTAGCATGCACGTGAAATAAATTCCAAAATTTTTGAAAAGGAACGTTCAATCATAAAATTTCATTGAGAACGAAGAAAAGTTGGTAACTACCTCTGAGGTAAGAGAATCACCTCTAGCTCGTTGGTGAAGTTAGAAAGTGAGTGGAGCTAATCATCAAGGTTTGGGAATCACCCCTATCTTGATGATAAGTTTCCATTTTTTCAAGTTTCATGTTTAAATGGATAGAGTAAGTTTCAAATAAGTTTCAAGTGTCATGTGCGTTTAATATAGAATACATGTTGCACCCAAAGTGTTAAAAGTAAAAATGGGTTCGAGTATACTCACAGAATTGCTAAGTCTTCCGATTATCCAAGTGTTAACGAGTGTACGAGTTTGGGAGGATGGAACACCGAGGTCACCCTAAAGGGGCAAACGATGGTGCATGAGTAAACGGAATTACGACGGAGGATTTGAAGTGAGATTTAAAGCATAACGAGTCGACGGATAAGTATATAACATATATATATATATATATATATATATATATATATATATATATATATATATATATATATATATATATATATATATATTTTTATATAGTTAAGCAATAATTCCAAATTATGCTTATCGAAAATGTTATAGAAGTATTGTTAAATTAGATATACATTTACATTTACTTTTTTTATAAAAATTATTTGAGTTCGATACGTTTAATGGTTCGACGATTAAAAAAAATATTAATTCATACAAAACAATAACATTTATATTTTCTTTATAAAAAATTTTAGAACTTCAATAGGTTTCGTTTTATAAGATTAGCGTGTTTAGCTTTACGGAATTTTACAAAAAAAAACGGACAGAGTTTCCTCTGTTTTTGGACGATCCCGACAACAAAAGTTGTCGATAAATTTGTCAAAATTCAATAAGTAATCAATGTTATATATTACAAGTTGTCGAAACAATGTATATGATAACATTTTGTTACATGTTACATAGAGTCGGTTCCGCGACTAAATAACATCAACACTAATCAACACTAATAATATAATGAACTTTAAGGCGTTTAAAATTTTACCGAACAACGACTCTGACCCGAACAAGTATGACCGTTGACCCGAGCCGTTGACTTCGGTTGACCCGACAGTAAAACCGAACCATTCAAACAGTAACTTGGTTCTTTCTTTCTTTAATATTCAAAACATACCCATATGCCTTAATACTAAAACTGAAATGAGGTTAATATTAATTTATTCAAACATAACCATATGCTCTAATTTTTATAACTGATATGAGGATTAACATCAATTTTTTTTTTTTTACATAAGGTTATATGCTTTAACATTGAGTCATCATTTTTTTTTATCACAGAAGACGTAAATGACTAATATATCAGTTTTGTTTTCAAACCTTCAAGGTTTTCTTAGTTAACTTCAAAATTGTAGTATTTTAACATGGATTTAAGCGAGGGAAAAAAAGAAGTGAACGAAATATACCGAACAAGACGAGATGATTCTTGAGACAGTCACCACCACCTTCACCGGCGCTGATGCCGTCTCGTTGACCGGCTGACTCGTACCGAAATTGAGACACGAGCTTAAATCAACCCCAAATTCAGAAACTTTGAACCGTGTCGCGACCGGAGTTCTGTGGGAAACCAACAAAACACCATCGCCACCGGTGTCGCCGTCGGAATGTCACCAGAACCACCGCCACGCCTCCACCGCTGCCGTCGCGTATGTCGGCGCTACCGCCGTCGTCTACCTCCTCGGTATCTCTCTCTCTCTCTCTCTCTCTCTCTCTCTCTCTCTCGTCTTCTGATCTTCGTCGCGGGAGTAATAGGGTGCAAGGGTGCTTCGTGAGAAAAGAAAGCGGGTTATCGCCGGCGTTCCGACCCACCACCGCCGCCGCTCAGTCTTCGTCTGCTGCCGTCGTCAACGAGGGGGGGGGGGATGGAGTGATGAGAGTGTGATGTCTTGAGGTTTGCAAAGTGATTTGGGACCTAAGAAAATTCTGAATGTAGAAGATGAAAGGGTTTTATGAGTTTGATATGCGGCTGATGTTATAACAGAAGTTAGGGTTAGATTTCTTTATTATACTTTCAATTATTTACACTAATAGACCCTCAATTTAAGAGTTAACTAAAAGGCTAACTTAACTTGGTTTATTTTGATTTCTTATAACTAACTAGATTATCTAAATAACTTTTAAGTTAATTAAATTAATTAATTTCTTACTATATTGAATTAATATTTTTGTTTTGGCAAATAAGTAATTAATTACACAAATAATAACCATATAAAAATCTTTTCAACGGTTATTTAATTCGCGAAAAGTCTACGTTGGTTCAAGTTTAGGATTCGAATTTCAAAACGGGTCGGATTTCGGGAATCCATTTTGACAGATGTTACAGTCTCCCCTACTTTAGGAGATTTCGTCCTCGAAATCTAAAAGGAAGACTTTTGAAAAGATGGCATCCAAAGATTCAACAGAGAGAGAATAGATGAGACTTGATCGCGAATGGGATTCGTATAGAAGACATGTAATAATAGAGAATAGTGGGAGTATGGGGGTGAACGGTTGACTCTAAGTGAATGCAAGCATAAGAATGGCATAAGTATTGGATAGGCAAAAATAACGTAATAAGAATGGAGTTTCGTCGTGGATAATCGGATATAATGCGTTTGTGAGTTGTTTAAAGTTTGTATTAGGTCAAAGGGTCTGCAAAACACTGAATTTCTCATGGCACGTTTTACGAAAGTTTGGTAACATAGCGAAAACACTTATATATAGGAAGTACCAACGGCGTATCCACCATGTTTTGACTACGTTACGTCCGTTTCGTATTCGGTGTCATGTTACATCCCGTGTCTTACCATACGCAGTAGTACACTCTATGGTTTCTCATACGCCCATCACTATAATCCCGTGTGCACCCGCGATTATATTGACCGTCGCATGATCCGCATAACTTGTACTAGTTACGTATGACTCAAGGTATACATAAATTTTGAAAACAAGGATGCGTGAGCATAGAAATGTAGCATATAAGCATGTTTACGTTCCAAATAGTATAAGTCCAACGTAAGCGAATCCTTCGGGTTTCGCCCGTGTACATGTGCGAATGTATAATTTTTTTTGAGTAAAAAGCATGAGCATAGTATAAGTTTAAATTTGAACGCGCACGTGAGCATAAACACAACACGCATGCCAGGAGTATGAGTAAAAGTATAAGCATAACTTGTATTAAAATGAGCATAAATGTGAGCACAACTTGGGCACAAACGAATGACGTGAGCATAGACACAATTCGTATAAATGAGAGTTCAAACAAAAGTACGAGTATAACAGAAATCTTATAAACGTGAGTATAAATGCGAGTACGAATATAACGTAAATCGTATAAACGGGAGTATAAATGCGAGTACGAGTATAACATAAATCGTATAAATGCGATTATAAATGCGAGTACGAGTATAACATAAATCGTATAAATGAGAGTATAAACACGAGTACGAGTATAACATAAATCGTATATATGAGAGTATAAATGCGAGTACGGGTATAACATAAATCGTATAAATGGGAGTATAAACACGAGTACGAGTGTGAAATACGAGTATAAGTATGAGTGTAAACACAAGATGCATGAGTATGGATGTAAATGTGAAAATTAAGTGTAAAGCATGAATGTTTAAGTATGAATAAAATACATGCGTATGAGTATAAGTGTAACAAAGTTGTAAAAGTGCAAATGAAAACATAACTCGTATAAATATGAATACTAATGTAGTATAGAACATGAATGTAAAGACAACGTAAATGTATAGTTGTGAGTGTGTGTATAAGTATAGATGTAGGAAATAATGATTTTATTCACAGTATAAATCGAAATGCACGAGTTTATGCGCGTAAAAGATTAAAAGTTTTGAGTATGAAAGAAAAGGGAGTATAAATCATCCATTGACTATGTAAATTTTACTTTGTAGACGGATGGGAATGCTACTATGGTTTTAGAAGAATTTATATAGTCAAAATTATTGGTTCCTACGAAGTTTCCTTACCCACGTGTTTTGAATTTAATTGACGTATCGAGTGAGATTTGAAAAGTTCTAGGGTTTAATAAGTTTGTATCGTTTTAAATAACTTTGTATATAAACAATTTTGAAGTTTATAGATTCTTGAGAAAAAGTTGATCCCTAGAAAAGAAATTTGGTGCATGAACTTAGTGATTATTGAAAGCGTCTTTTAATAAAATGTTTTATTGATTTTGAAAGAAGTTCTAGTAAATGTTTGAATAAAGTTTTTAATGTTTTATAGACGTGTGCAAAAGTTGGTTGATTCCCGATTGAAAATAAGAATCCCTAGTTTAATGTTGTGAGGTGAGCGTGTTTTAATAATCATGTTGAATGCGAAATTTCGTGGGCCATGGATTATTATTATTATTATTATTATTATTATTATTATTATTATTATTATTATTATTTTTTAGACTGACTAAGTTGATGAGTAGCATTTCGCGAAATTTCGAATGTTGAAGAACAAGCGTCTATGAAAAATTTAAGAATTTCGTGTATGTGAGCTATAGGAAAATAGATGGTAAGGTAAGAAATTCCTTTATATAAGTAATGCATTTTGAAATAATTAGAGGTTTGTAATGATAAACGATTTGGATATAAACATGATCGTATTTACATAAAATAATCTATTAAAAGAAAGCATTGGTAACGATCACCTAGGTAAGGGAATCACCCCTAATGCGTTGGTGAGGTCGTTGTAAAATGAGAAAGGAAGCGGAGTTAATCGTCAAGGTGAGGAAATCACTCCTATCTTGATGATATCTCTTCACTCGTTGTTACAAAAGGGTAAGTAAAATTACGTGAAATCATGCATGCTAATAATGTATGATCGTATGAAAAGTAAGAGTATGATGTTGCGCAAAGATGAATTCTCGAAAAATTGTTCAAAAGTGACAAAAGATCGAAAATAATAAAGCGTAAGTTAGAATAAAACTTGGATGGTTCCAAATGGAACATCGACTAACCAAAGTGATTGAAAGATCTTTTGGAATTAAGAAGCATGCTTTGGCCTAATAGGTGGAATACTCTCGCCGATATCTCGGTTAACGGCATTCACCCTTCCAGTTACTACATGTTCCCAATCCATCGAAAATTCGAGACTTGGCGGAATTTTTGAAAATCAAGGAGTGGGACTAGTCGACGAGGTGCGGGTTTCACCCCTAGCTTGACGACTTCGTACCCTAAGTGTGGTTGGTACTCGTTGGGTCAAAATTTAATTTCGACACGTTAACGAGGGTCCACTAGAAATTGAATTTGAAATTTGAAATTTGAAATTTTCCATTAAGATGTGGATTTCACTCCTAACTTAATGGTGTAATTTCGTGCAAAAATAGAATCACGTGGGATGAGAGTCGTTTACCAAATTGTGGGTTTCACGCCTATTTTGGTAAACTCGTCTCGTTCGTATAACATGAGTGTTTTCGAGTTTAAGAAAAATCGAGTAAAATGCTTTAGTAAAGGGGAGTATGTTAAAGGAATACGAAAACAAGTGTAAACACATAAGAATGCACATCAAGAACGGTACATAAAGAATAGGACAATAAAACAAGTACCAACACATAGAGAAATATGCTAAGAATACACATAAAGAATCGAACAACGGAACAAGTATTAACACATAATAAAACAAGTATAGCATGTGATGTGTTAACACATAAGTGACATATATGTTTGAAAGATGAAAAGAGAATAAATAAAGGCAAATAAGATAGCATGCAAGTAGTTTCAAGCAAAACATACGAATAAAGCTCTAAAACTATAGACTAGGTTAAAGCATTCCTACTTTTCCTAATTCCCTATAGTTATGGCTCTGATACCAATCTGTCACACCCCAACCGATGGCGGAAACATCGGGATGAGACGAACAAATCGCTCAAAAGCATCATAACACTATTTGTGACAATATAGATTAAATCAAATTTCATAAATGACTAAATTCAAATACATTGATTCAAATACGGACAAATTGCAACAAACATGGTTTATTATTAAAATGGGTATCTAGTCCATCCTAACTTGATTCTTCAACATCTTGACTGTCAACCTGCAACATGTATTAAAATAGAGTTTCAATGCAAAAGCAAAGAGCGAGTATACAAGTTTGTTTACATAGCATAATAGAATAAAACTCATATCCAACACGAACATATTAAAATAGTTTCAACCATGCTAGTTTACGCAGTCCAAGTGATAGCCCAAGTTTCCAATGCGTTAAAGTGCCTTTCCCAAAGTTTAACGGGAGGTTGTATGTCTCATCCTAACAATACCCCAAAGACTAACGGGGAGGTGCATTACCCCTATAGCTCTAAAATTGGCGGATGTTACAGGGTTTGGTATGCTAAAACAAACTTTTGGATCATTCAGGGACTAAAAGTGTCAAAAGTGCACAAGTTTGCACTTTCGCGCATAACTTACGTTCTGAATACATCCAGACATCTAAAAATTTATGTAAGCATCCTTATATTATGCCTTAGTGTTTGGCATGAGAAAAATCCATTCGTCACGCATTTTGGATCGTTTTTCGCGCTTATGCGCATTCCGTCGTAATTAACCGAACATCGCATTCGTACGGCCAAATGAACCAACATCCGACATATTTTTGAGCATGTTTCATGTCCACAATGTTTAGGCATCATTTTAGGGCCTTAAAGTTGGCTTTATGGGCCTTAGAAGTGTCGGAAATGGCTTAAACATGCAACAGGGACCAAAACTGCCATTTCTGAAAGTATGTGCAGATCAGACAGGCCCAGGCGGCCCGCCTGAGTTTGTGCATATCCTGATGCGGGCCGCATGGCCCCTTCAGTAACAGAAAAGTTGTTTACTTGCTAAGATTGGCCTTTCAAACACTCCAAAGGGCAATGCCCTTTCACCATCTCAGGAGCTAAGGGTCACATTAAGCCACCACAACATCTTGACAAGTGTAAGGCTTGGATCGTGGCACGATATTCAAGAAACGATCCTAACGGCTTTACTTTTCCTATAAATACCCCCCCTTTTGGTGAAAACCCACAAAAATCTGATCAAAAGCTCTAAGTTGGAACCTTTGTTTCATACCTGAGCCATTTTGATCTAGATTAGCATTCGGGGACCCTTCGTAAGTGTTCTTTCGTTCTTTTATTCGTTTTTCGAGTCCGAAAGTCAATGTTTTGTTGACTTTCTGCGTTGGCCAGCTTATGGTCAACACGAAGTTCGTTGGAACTTCATAACGTGAGCGTGATCACGATGGTTATAGTCCATGGCGACTATACCTACTGATTACCACGTTAACAAGGCTCAGTGACGAGTCGTAGTTTTGGCCAAAATGCGCATTCTTGCGTATTTTGTAACCAAACTACTCGTGAGAATTAAAGCCGTTTGTTTTGATGCCAAACTTGTTTTCTAAACTTAGTTAAGCATGTTCTAACATGCTTAGCTCGTCACTTTTAGTATAGTACTTATATAGGGTCGTAAGGTAAGCGATCTAAACCATCGCTTATACTTTAGAACCCGACCCAGTTGGTCGATCATTAGGATCCGACCAAACACATTAGGTGACCATAGCTATAACCTTCCGAGGTTATACCTTGTGGTCACGATGTTAGGCGTTCCAAACGCGTTCTACGCGAACGACGCGTTAAGGTAGCATAAGCTACCTAAACGGGTCGTAATGGATCGTAAGCACTTAGGTTAGCTTTCATTTTAGTATGTAGGCTTTGTTAAACCATATTTCACGAGTCTCCATACTCGTTTGGTTTACGAACCCGCATACTATCCGATCCTTCCAATTTTGGTCCGGTATATTAATATAGCTACCTATTAGGTGCCGTTTGATATTCCATGATCTCTAGCATTATCTGGTTATTATACAAGGAATTCAAAGCAATCTCAGGTGAGTACATTGAACCCCTCTTTTACTGTTTTCCAAACTGTTTTGGTGTGAAACGCATGTGCCTACTTGTTACTTTCATGCTTTCCATATTTTCACATCATATACCTGCTATGTTCGTTAGTACATTATTGATATTCGCTAATTTACACATATTTTAGTCCCCCGTTTTACCCCTATTTTATGCGTTTTCGGCCGTAAAACCGTCATTCGGATACTTAATTATCTACATCTTTGTTTACAGGCCTAAAACAGCATACCAGACAAGATGATAGCAAAAACGAGGACTTTCCGGACAAAATGACGAAGCTGCGAAGATTCTGTGAAGAAAACTGACCTGGGCGTTTGGAACGGTCATGCGACCTCATGCACGACCGTGCATATCCGGTAATCCTGAATGACCCGGCAGTGAACGAGGCGTGCAACTCCGCGTGCAAGGCATTGAAGGCCAACCCGAAAAGGCACGGTCGTGCCGTATGCGGAACGATCGTGCGGATCCGACGTTCAAACAGGACCTCGGAACTGAACGACCAAAAGACAAGGCGTGCAACTGGATTTCGGTGAGGAACGACCGTGCCAACTGAAGAACGCCCGTGCGTGTCCGAAGACCAGTCAACGATCTGTGACGTCATGCAGTATGGTGGACCACCACCAATAATTGCTTAAAGTGAACGGTCGTGCCATAAAGTGCACGACCGTGCGACAGCGAAAAAGCATAAAAACAGAACAGAACCATTCTGTTGGTAACTCTGGAATTTTGGAGAGCTCTGCAGGCGATTTTCAGGCTCCGGAAGCATCAGCTTTAGCCCGGATTCAAGCCACATTGCCCGATTTTGCTCGTTTACTATCCGGATTCTTAATCTTGTGCTTGTTTATGGTTTGGATTTCTAACCTTTCCAGAATTTTGTTAATCTTTCAAGCATTTAGATTAATATTTATGTATTATTGTAGCCTTTGGGCAAAAACACAACAATCCCTTGCTTGATTATAGCTATTAGTATGTTAATCTATGTTTGTAATGAAATTTGGAAGTGTTTTCTATGATTATCTTTGATGATTAGTTTGCAACCTTGTTATTGATATTGATTTCTTGATTATAAGTAATTGTGTTGGATGATTGGTGCTTGGTTAGGTAAGATAGTTGCAAAATGAAGCTTATTTAATCATGTATTAGTAAACTTTTAATTTGGTTAACTAGTTTAACTTGGTTAAAATGTGGGCACCATGATACTCTAACGGGTTAGTGGTTGAATAAAATGTAATTATTGTTAATCAAGAAAGCTTGCCCTCACGGAAGGACTCTAACGGGTTAGATGGTGTTGTTATGAATTCTTGCCATGATTTGTTAGCTTAGTTAGTAGTTTCGGCCAAAATTGCTATCTTGGTGAATTTATGCGCAAGATTTGTAAAATGAACTCGGTTGTGATTTAATCTAGTTTATGCTTGTCTCGGTGGTTGCATTGTGTTTATCGGTGTTGCTTTCCTTGATTAAGTGAGGTTAGAAAACTCCTAACGGATGACTAACTTATTTTTAGGAGATTTTTGTAGACATTAATCAATTGCACGTTAAAGAACAATTTTAGGTGGTTAAAGTGTGTTTATTGTTTTAACTTTCCGAATGATTGTCATGTTAGGATTCCCGAAAGGGATACTAATTGTCTTAAATTAGAAAATTGACCGAATGCTTCTAGTGCCAAAACCGACTTAGTTGACATGCTTTGGTTGTGTATTAAGCAAGGCTATTTATATATAATTTACTATGTTTTATAAGTATTTATTTATGCTTACTTTAGTTTAATTAAAACCAATACCACTTATGTTTTTACCGGTAATTTAGTGACAAAGGTCTAGTATTATTTCTCCGCCCATTTCCGTGGATCGATACTTGGTTCTTACCGATACTTTACTACATGTATGACGGGGTACACTTGCCCTTTCGTGTGTGTTTTGATGTAAAAGTAATAATCACTTTTATAAATTTAAAACCAATTCATGTGTAATTTCATTGTAAAAATATGTACAGTCGCGCACGTACCAAGATTTTGGCGCCGCTGCCGGGGAATGGCGAGTTTTAGGAACGGCCCGAGTCATTATGTTATCGGTGTATATACTTGTTAATATTTGTGAATATTTTCTTGATTATTTATTTGTTTGTTTATTTGTTATATATTTCTTGATTTTAATTCAATATATTCATTTTCGTGATTCTTTTGTACACTTGTAAATTTTTATTCTATTTATTTGTTCAAATCTGGATTTATTTATTCATTTATTCTTTGAGTTTTCGGCTCTTAAAAATCATTTTCATACTAGCCGATTCGATTATTTTTGTTGCTTTAATTTTTATAAAAATTTCGTCCCATTTTCGGATTTTTATAAATTTTACAGCCCATATTTATACATATTCTGCTTCTATTCAGCAAAAAAAAAAAGAAAAAAAAAGAAACAGCCTTATTATAATAATATAATATTCTTGTCGAGCAATTTTTCGTGTCCTCAACCCCTGCTCCTGACGCTGCTGAGCCTTCAGACGAACCCGAGCGTGATCTGAGGAGACGTCTTCATTAGAGATCCCGTGCGGTTGCGCTGCAACTCGCAGCAGCTGTGGACTAGCAGGTGGTATCCGGTGAGACAGAGGGCCCAGCCGACGAAGGACACATCATCATGGCTAACGACAAGAAGCGTGTTTACGAAAAAGCTTCATTCACGTTGGACAGGCCCATGCACGGTTAAAGAGGTATTTCCGTATGGGACTGTTGCAATAGAGAACGCAGACGGCGTTATTTTCAAAGTAAATGGGCATCGCTTGAAGTTGTACGTTGCCGGGCCGACAGAGTCGGTGATGGAGGTCATTGAACTCCAAACCCCGCACACATCATAAGTGTGGGGAGGAGAGAGTCTACGCTGCTGACTCGTGGATCAAAAATGCAGCAAGAGCGTATTTTGTGCTTTAGGGGTAGTATCGTCATTTAGGATTTATTTTTCTAGTTTTAGCTTGGAGTCTTGCTATCGACTCGTCGACAAAAATTTAGCATGAGTCTACGCTACTGATTCGCCGACAAAAATGTAGCAAGAGTGTCTTTGGCGCTATAGGGGCAAAATTGTCCGTTTTTATGTTTTTTATAGCTTTAGCGTAATTTAGGTTAGTTAGGTAGTTTCCGTTAGTTTGTACAGTTTCTATTCATGCCGAGCGAAGGTTCTATGTTGCAATATTGTTAGAACAGTAGGCGTATTGAAAAAATGGCGAAAAACGGCCAAAACAGTTGCTGGAAATGGATTCTGCAGAAAAATTCTGATCTGCAGCTGATGCACGACCGTGCCAGGATTCGCACGACCGTGCATTTCCGAGATGCTGGCACGGTGGATCGCACCCTCGGTGCATCACCGAGAAAAATGAATTCGTCGGATTCGCACGACCGTGCCACAAGGCGAACGACCGTGCGTCCGTCTGAGGGCATTTTTGTCATTTTGCACATTATATATACCCTCATCTGCTGCAAAATCCCTCATTCGCGAACCCTAGCAACTGCAGCCGTTCCAGAGCGGTTTTTACACCAAATCGCACGGTTTTTCGCACGATCTCGCACCCAACTTCACACAGTACGTCTCTAGTGTTAGATTTCTTGTTTTCTTACTTTCTAGGTTAGATTTCTTCCGATTCTTCAAGGAAATTTTTAGGGTTCTCTTCATAAACAAATCGAAACCCTAACCCTTGTTGAATCGAAGTATCGTGAACACCCGGTTGACTTTCAGACTCCTGTTGACCCAATACTTGTTAAACTTTGGCAAAAATCAGGTTGTTCTAAGTACAGGGGTCGAAATCTGCAGACACTGTGTCGCACGGACGTTCCTTAGATGGAACGATCGTGCAATTCCGGCTTGTTCATGATATCTGCTGTTGTTCGGTGTTGCACCGTGGTGCCATAGATCGCACGCCGTGCAGTTCCGACAATCTCTGGGCTTGGTCTGTTAGTTCTCGGAGACGCACGACCGTGCGTCTCGAAGAACGACCGTGCCATTTGCCCAGTTCAGTTGGACAGAAGCTTCATAATTTGCTGCTCGGCTGTTTTCAATTCAATTTTCTCCTGTTTCTGTCTTTCTAACAATGTTCCCCATTACAGATGAATCATCCCTTCCTACAGTTCGATCCCAACGACGAGCGTGAAGCTTTATGCATTCCAAAAAGAGACGCATTATGGGCCCGGAGGGGGCAGTTCGGAGTCCCTAGATGGCTGGATTGGGAAGTAATGCAAGAACTCAATCAGTGTGACCGTTTAGAAAACATGATGAGTCGTCCACTTACAAATCTGGTCGGTTGCAACCGACCCGTTTACAGGGAGCTGACCATAGAGTTCTTTGCATCATATGCCTACGAAAAGCCGGCTGTTGCTCGACGACCCAAATTCCACCACAAGGAGCGGGTAGCTTTCAGATTATGTGGTCGATGGCATAGGTGGTCGGTTGGTCGTTTGGGTAGGAGGCTCGGGATTTACACTAGAGAAGACATGGATGATCCCGATGTCTTCACAGAGCAGTTCACCTTCCCTTCTGATGCAGCACGGGATGCGTTTTGGGCTGCAAATGCCGTTGGGGACCCATACAACCCGAGGATGTCAAAGGCCTCACGACTTAGAGACCCTCTGGTGCGAGTGATGCACCATGTGTTTAGCCACACTATATGCGGTCGCATGGACAGTCTTGGTAACTGTCCAACACCAGATTTGATTTTTCTATACGCATTGGTGGAGAAGGCACCCATCAACTTAGCGGCGCGAATGGCTGAATACTTTGTGAAGTGCTCAGGGAGGACTTCTAACAGTCAGATACATGGCGGTCAGTATGTGACCGAAATTGCGTACAACGAACACCTTATGACTGAGGAGGTACTTCAGGGTCTCACTCTGATAACCGAGGGGGTTCATGTTGACATCAGGTCACTGAAGGCGATGGGGGTAATTGTTAAGACTGATCACGGGGATAGGTTGAGGGGGCTCAACAACGAGGTCTGGGACCCGTTGCCCCCACTCCCAGAAGAGGAAGAGGAAGAGGATGTAGAGATGCAGGAGCAGCACGGACCACACACACCACCGCACCACATACCACCACATGAGCCGCAGCACCAGCAGTACTACCAGCATCAGGATTGGCCTGAGTTTTATCAGCAGTTCCAGCAGATGCGTGTTACGCAGGAACAGCATGGTACGTACATCGACCAGATTAGGACCAGCCAGGACCAGAAACGGGCTAGTCAGGATCAGCTCAGGGCCACGCAGGATCAGCTGAGGCATAGCCAGGAGAGCTTATACCAGGGGGTGAGTGCCGGATTTTCGTACCTATTCGGGGAGATGCACCATGCATATCCCGACTACTTTCAGCACCCTCCACAGTTCCCACCGTGGAACCCACCTGGTTATGGTGGTGCGGGCCCATCCTTCACGAGAGACGATGACGGTGATGACGAGTAGGAGTTGGTGGTGATGTTAGTTGGTGGTTTTTATTATTATTTTAGTACTTGTCATTTCGGGTGTTCTTTTTGCTTAGTATGTCGAACACCCTCGGATTGTATTGTATTTTCAAAACACTTTACTTTATGTTGTGTCTTTGTTTGGATTGGTAGTATTTATGTACATTATGGTTTATTTGTGTTTATTCTGTTACTGTTCTGTTTTGCTGTGCCATATGACATACTTGCAGATTTTGGCTATCAAGTCTTTGACCGGAGCATATGACAGACGCAGCTTTGGAAGTCTCAATTCATCAGATATCATCTTGAGGGGAGTACTATTATCCTTTTTCTCTATATTTCGGGTTTCGCATTGGGGACAATGCGAAGTTCAAGTGTGGGGAGGGGGTTAACTTTGTTAACTTTGTTTGTCCTCATATATATATATATATATATATATATATATATATATATAAAATCAGAAAATCAGAAAAAAATCATTCAAAAATACCTGTATTTTGTATATATTTTAGTAAATAAACCGGTTGGTTGTGTTTTAGAAAGCTTCGGACTTGATAAAAACTCGACAAGCAAAATATTTTTGAAAAAGGAAACCGGAAAGCGTGACAAACAAAGAAAGACTTACATGATAGTTTTCACACTTTTACCCATTCCATCCGTTACGTGAGCATATTTGAGCCTATTGTTATATATTTGTTCATTTCGGATATAGGAGTGAGCCGGATGTTATGTGTAATATAGAACTTGTCACTAGTATGCTTGTTAAAACCATGAACTTGTGGATTTGTGTAAAAGTGATAGAGGCACTTAGATTACCCCTTTGTTGTAAACCTTGTTCTTTGTGTTGTGCTCCCCGTTCACCTTATATTACCCTTTAGGATTAACCATGTCGAGCCTTCCCGTTTACCTTTGTTTACCCATATTATCGCCCACTTAGCCAAATTTAGCCTTTGTATGTTTTATACCCTTTTTAGTGTTGAAACTCGGACAAAATAATCGTTTAACTAGCGTTTGTTTCAGTTTATTGTATAGTTAAAAAAAATAAAAAAAAATAAAACACCCTAAAATAGGGTGAAGTTGATAAAATCGACCGATTTTGAACACTTAAATGTTAAAATTTCGTTGATAAGCTCGATTGCGCAATAGTCGCCTTTTTAAGGCATTTGTATGTATAGTTGTATACGTTGTTGCTAGTTAAACGCTACTACCGAGTTTTAACCATTTTCGCCACTTTATATGTCTACTACCATACCCTTCGCCCAAGCCTAACGTTACAACCCGTAAAGACCTCTTGATTTACACTTATTTGCATGTTAGTTGGTGGAGACGAGATCTTATGACAAGCTTATGATATTGCATGTTTCATTGACGAGGCATTGAGTGTTTGCACATACACATTATATGTATGTTTCATAAATAAAACCGAGTGTGTGTGAACATTGTGAGTCGCGTGAAGATTAACATGTTGAGTCGATTAAATGTGAAGTCACGGCTTTTTGGTTGTCGCTTTATAATTGCATATGCTTGTTGGGTTTGAGTCTTTTGATGTTGTCTTTCGACAAACCGGCTAACCGTTTATAGTAGTTTTCAATAAAATAGTGTGTAAATTATCGTTCTTGTTTGCTTCCGTCTTTTATTGCTTTTTAGTTCAGCTTGCTTGAGGACAAGCAAGGTTCAAGTGTGGGGAGATTTGATATTCGCTAATTTACACATATTTTAGTCCCCTGTTTTACCCCTATTTTATGCGTTTTCGGCCGTAAAACCGTCATTCGGATACTTAATTATCTACATCTTTGTTTACAGGCCTAAAACAGCATACCAGACAAGATGATAGCAAAAACGAGGACTTTTCGGACAAAACGACGAAGCTGCGAAGATTCTATGAAGAAAACTGACCTGGGCGTTTGGAACAGTCATGCGACCTCATGCACGACCGTGCATATCCGGTAATCCTGAATGACCCGGCAGTGAACGAGGCGTGCAACTCCGCGTGCAAGGCATTGAAGGCCAACCCGAAAAGGCACGGTCGTGCCGTATGCGGAAAGATCGTGCGGATCCGACGTTCAAACAGGACCTCGGAACTGAACGACCAAAAGACAAGGCGTGCAACTGGATTTCGGTGAGGAACGACCGTGCCAACTGAAGAACGCCCGTGCGAGTCCGAAGACCAGTCAACGATCTGTGACGTCATGTAGTATGGTGGACCACCACCAATAATTGCTTAAAGTGAACGGTCGTACCATAAAGTGCACGACCGTGCGACAGCGAAAAAGCATAAAAACAGAACAGAACCATTCTGTTGGTAACTCTGGAATTTTGGAGAGCTCTGCAGGCGATTTTCAGGCTCCGGAAGCATCAGCTTTAGCCCGGATTCAAGCCACATTGCCCGGTTTTGCTCGTTTACTATCCGGATTCTTAATCTTGTGCTTGTTTATGGTTTGGATTTCTAACCTTTCCAGAATTTTGTTAATCTTTCAAGCATTTAGATTAATATTTATGTATTATTGTAGCCTTTGGGCAAAAACACAACAATCCCTTGCTTGATTATAGCTATTAGTATGTTAATCTATGTTTGTAATGAAATTTGGAAGTGTTTTCTATGATTATCTTTGATGATTAGTTTGCAACCTTGTTATTGATATTGATTTCTTGATTATAAGTAATTGTGTTGGATGATTGGTGCTTGGTTAGGTAAGATAGTTGCAAAATGAAGCTTATTTAATCATGTATTAGTAAACTTTTAATTTGGTTAACTAGTTTAACTTGGTTAAAATGTGGGCACCATGATACTCTAACGGGTTAATGGTTTAATAAAATGTAATTATTGTTAATCAAAAAAGCTTGCCCTCACGGAAGGACTCTAACGGGTTAGATGGTGTTGTTATGAATTCTTGCCATGATTTGTTAGCTTAGTTAGTAGTTTCGGCCAAAATTGCTATCTTGATGAATTTATGCGCAAGATTTGTAAAATGAACTCGGTTGTGATTTAATCTAGTTTATGCTTGTCTCGGTGGTTGCATTGTGTTTATCGGTGTTGCTTTCCTTGATTAAGTGAGGTTAGAAAACTCCTAACGGATGACTAACTTAGTTTTAGGAGATTTTTGTAGACATTAATCAATTGCACGTTAAAGGACAATTTTAGGTGGTTAAAGTGTGTTTATCGTTTTAACTTTCCGAATGATTGTCATGTTAGGATTCCCGAAAGGGATACTAATTGTCTTAAATTAGAAAATTGACCGAATGCTTCTAGTGCCAAAACCGACTTAGTTGACATGCTTTGGTTGTGTATTAAGCAAGGCTATTTATATATAATTTACTATGTTTTATAAGTATTTATTTATGCTTACTTTAGTTTAATTAAAACCAATACCACTTATGTTTTTACCGGTAATTTAGTGACAAAGGTCTAGTATTATTTCTCCGCCCATTTCCGTGGATCGATACTTGGTTCTTACCGATACTTTACTACCTGTATGACGGGGTACACTTGCCCTTTCGTGTGTGTTTTGATGTAAAAGTAATAATCAATTTTATAAATTTAAAACCAATTCGTGTGTAATTTCATTGTAAAAATATGTACAGTCGCGCACGTACCATAAATATCCTTTACATAGCTTAGAAATAGGCTTTGAGGGGTTTGGTATGCTAAAACAAACTTTTGGATCATTCAGGGACTAAAAGTGTCAAAAAGTGCACAAGTTTGCACTTTCGCGCATTACTTACGTTCTGAATACATCCGGACATCCAAAAATTTATGTAAGCATCCTTATATTATGCCTTAGTGTTTGGCATGAGAAAAATCCATTCGTCACGCATTTTGGATCGTTTTTCGCGCTTATGCGTATTCCGTCGTAATTAACCGAACATCGCATTCGTACGGCCAAACGAACCAACATCCGACATATTTTTGAGCATGTTTCATGTCCACAATGTTTAGGCATCATTTTAGGGCCTTAAAGTTGGCTTTATGGGCCTTAGAAGTGTCGGAAATGGCTTAAACATGCAACAGGGACCAAAACTGCCATTCTGAAAGTATGTGCAGATCAGACAGGCCCAGGCGGCCCACCTGAGTTTGTGCATATCCTGATGCAGGCCGCATGGCCCCTTTAGTAACAGAAAAGTTGTTTTCTTGCTAATATTGGCCTTTCAAACACTCCAAAGGGCAATGCCCTTTCACCATCTCAGGAGCTAAGGGTCACATTAAGCCACCACAACATCTTGACAAGTGTAAGGCTTGGATCGTGGCACGATATTCAAGAAACGATCCTAACGGCTTTACTTTTCCTACAAATACCCCCCCTTTTGGTGAAAACCCACAAATATCTGATCAAAAGCTCTAAGTTGGAACCTTTGTTTCATACCTGAGCCATTTTGATCTAGATTAGCATTCGGGGACCCTTCGTAAGTGTTCTTTCGTTCTTTTATTCGCTTTTCGAGTCCGAAAGTCAATGTTTTGTTGACTTTCTGCGTTGGCCAGCTTATGGTCAACACGAAGTTCGTTGGAACTTCATAACGTGAGCGTGATCACGATGGTTATAGTCCATGGCGACTATACCTACTGATTACCACGTTAACAAGGCTCTGTGACGAGTTGTAGTTTCGGCCAAAATGCGCATTCTTGCGTATTTTGTAACCAAACTACTCGTGAGCATTAAAGTCGTTTGTTTTGATGCCAAACCTGTTTTCTAAACTTAGTTAAGCATGTTCTAACATGCTTAGCTCGTCACTTTTAGTATAGTACTTATATAGGGTCGTAAGGTAAGCGATCTAAACCATCGCTTATACTTTAGAACCCGACCCAGTTGGTCGATCATTACGATACGACCAAACACATTAGGTGACCATAGCTATAACCTTCCGAGGTTATACCTTGTGGTCACGATGTTAGGCGTTCCAAACGCGTTCTACGCGAACGACGCGTTAAGGTAGCATAAGCTACCTAAACGGGTCGTAATGGATCGTAAGCACTTAGGTTAGCTTTCATTTTAGTATGTAGGCTTTGTTAAACCATATTTCACGAGTCTCCATACTCGTTTGGTTTACGAACCCGCATACTATCCGATCCTTCCAATTTTGGTCCGGTATATTAATATAGCTACCTATTAGGTGCCGTTTGATATTCCGTGATCTCTAGCATTATCTGGTTATTATACAAGGAATTCAAAGCAATCTCAGGTGAGTACATTGAACCCCTCTTTTACTGTTTTCCAAACTGTTTTGGTGTGAAACGCATGTGCCTACTTGTTACTTTCATGCTTTCCATATTTTCACATCATATACCTGTTATGTTCGTTAGTACATTATAGTACATGATTTCATTACATTTCATGCTATGTATGCCCATTGTGTGCGTACTTAGTACATTGTTTTACATTGCATTTCTGTTGCATATGCTCATCCAGCGTATGAACACATTATACTACATTTTGAACCGTTGTAACCATTTGACTATGTGAACCGTCTTAACCCTTCGATTATATGAACCGTTTGTAACCATTAAACCGTGTAAACCAGTTGTACCCGTTGACATGATTTACATTTGACAATAGACATTTGACTATACATAAACATTTCCACGATTGTTAAACATTTCATCTTGATGGTTTGGTTTGAGTAAGTGATTAAGTAACGAGACGTGTGTAATATGATACAAGCATGGTGGATACGCCGCTGGTACTTCCTATATATAAGTGTTTGTATGGTATTACATATCGTAGCGTTATTTGAATCATTTCAATTTGAGACTTATGACATTTTATACAAATAACACACTTTTCACGAGACATTGATTTACAAACGACTTATCTTGTACAAACTCATTTTACATGGTTATCCGTTTAACCATACAGTGTTCTCTTATTTATACATATCATCTGATCTTATTGTTTTTCAAATGATTTACAAGACAAAGCAAATTACAAGGTTCATGACTAAACATTTTCTCAAACATAAGTCATGAATTCCGTTTTCACAAAACCAATGTATCTCACAGGCATTTTTATGCTGACGTACCTATTTTCACATGTGTTTTCAGGAGATGATGCATAGGACTTATCAAGACATACTTAGGCGGACCTGTGCCTTAGTGACTTAAAACGAGACAAGAACTAGTTAATTTATGTTATGTACTCTTTGGTTCCTGTTTAAACAATGTATACTTTCATATTTGATTAATAAAACGAAACTTCATTTGCCATGGATTTGAAACAATTGATTCTGTCCCAACACTCCCCGGCGTTTCCGCCGCGGTTGCATGTTATACGCGGCCGGGGTGTGACAGAAAAGTTGGTATCAGAGCCAATGGTTATAGGGAATTAGGTTATTAGTAATGCTTTGACCTAGTCTATAACCTTCCTAGGACCCTAACACGAGTTTACTTGCGTTTATTCATAAAACAATACCGTCACCTATCCTTAGGCGACGACCACAACAAGAACATAAATTTCAAAACCGCTTTGAAAACTAATCATCCGTTCTAGGATGATTGATTACTAGGTTTTGAACCCTCTGTTATAAGGTTTTGAACCCCTTTGAACTTTCAAAACTCTCGTCAAGGTTTTGGGTCCTAAATAGTGTGAACACGTGCGAACTGGAAGAGTGAATGCATGTACTCTGGGTTTTCTGTCTAAGGCTAGAGTGTTCGTACAAATCCATATAATCGGACCAGTCACTCTTACCTGGGAACTCTTGGGGTGAGTGTCCACTTATAGGCGAGCATGTCTTCGCGATACACTATTAGGATCTATTTGCTTTGATTCAGCCTTGGTGTTGTTTGTTTGCTTCGTGGTTCAAACAAATGACCATCAACCATGACTATGGTCAGTAATTGTAACATCCTATTCTTATCCAATGCCATTTCATTTGCTTTCTTTCTTGTTTCTCTTTTAGAATGCCTCCTCGACGCGAAAACCAGATAGCGACTGCCGAACTGGCAGAGATCATTGCACAGCAAATGGCTGCTCAATTCCCAAACCTCTTTGCTCAATGGAACCAAGCCAACAACAATAATAATGCCCCCTGCAACTTCAAGACGTTCAACTCGGCTAAGCCATCAAAGTTTTCTGGGTCTCAAGGAGCGACTGCACTTCTGCAATGGTTCGAGAGTTTAGAGAACACCTTCAGACATGTTCAATGTCCAAGCGAGCGAAAGGTAGACTTCGCATCTAGCGTCTTTGAGAAACGAGCTTTGACATGGTGGAATGGTGTGATGAGAGATAGGGGTGCCGATGTGGCACTGGCTCAAACATGGCAAGAGCTTCGAGCTCTGATGATGAAGGAATTCTGTCCTCGTCACGAGATCAGGGCTTTGGAAACGGAGTTCGACGATCTTAAGCAAGTTAGCGGTGAGCATCGAGCCTACACGGACCGTTATGAGGAGTTAAGTTTGTTATGCCCGGACATGGTTACACCTTTGGATAAGGCAATCAAAAAGTACATTGATGGCCTCCCTGACTCAATACAAGACATTGTGACTGGTAGCAACCCTACTACAGTTAGACAGGCCATTGAGCTATCTGCAACCTTGTCTGAATCAAAGATCAGGAAAGGTAAACTTTTCCGAAAAGGTGACAAGAAACCGGTCGGGGAATCGAACCCAATCGAGGAATCAAAGACCATGGATGAACAGACTGAATCTCCTAAGAAGTCAAAGAAGCGAAAGGCTTCTCAGAACTTCGCCGTGGTCGCTCACAATGGTCAAGCCGTCCCCAACCAACCAGCTCAACCCCCTGCTAGAAAACCATACAATGGAACTGCACCTTTGTGCAACCAATGTAGCCTCCATCATCACGCCAATGTACAGTGCCACAAATGCCAAACTTGTGGACTTATAGGCCACACAGCAAGAGTCTGCCCAACTGCAGCTGCGCCAAACCAAGCTGGCAACAATCCTGCTCAAGGTCGTTTTCTACCAGACTCTTGTTTCAACTGTGGCGAGATGGGTCATTTCCGAAGAAATTGCCCAAAGCTTGCTAATGCAAATCCAGCACAGGGATGAGCATCTGACTGACTAGAAGACAACGTCGTTTAGAAATAATCACGTCTTATGTATTATTTTCTTTTGTTGTCAAGGTCCAAGAAACAGTTGTTTATAAATAAATCTTTTATTTACATTGCAATGTATTTCTGTGGTTGCATGTATAAACGACATATCCCTTACAATACCGACAATCAAGAAACCGTATTCCTTGAAGAACAAACTACCTCCAAAATTCTCCCATTCTATGACCTCTTGCATCTTCCACAAAAATCCTAAGAACCCGTTTATTCTAAGGAAACGAAGTACAAAGCGCAAGTTACAACATGAGACGAATACCCAAGGTACCACTATAAATCCTTAATAGGGTACCTAAGGATTTCCCGTAAGTCCTTAATTGTTGTATACCTTAATTCGAATGTGGTGATTCCTAAAAAATCGAATTTTGGGAGATCTTCCTATCTTCTCAGATAGATCCCAGGGGACATTGTAGCCCATTGACTGGTTTCCATATCCGTATTCAATCAATAACAAGTTAATAACAAAATATAATCAAGTTAAACAATTATGTGACTTTGTGCTTATGTGTTCCCTTATGTGTTGTTGTGTGATCCAAATTATGTTATCCAAATCTTCGTAGAATCTTACATATCCTTGTACAAGAGATTCATAGTAGGATACCCAAAGGTATTACTTAAAATCCTCAATGGACTTCTATGTTATAGTTAAGTCCCTCAGATTATAAAGTACTACTTCATAATTAGACCCCTTGAGTGGCCTAGTTAAACAGATTGATCCAAAAATCTGGCTAAGGATATCATGTGATGAGATAGCTGAAAGGACTCCTTGGTGGCCTAACTAAGAAGATCCCCTGTAGATCTAATTAAAGGGAACCGATGGAAGTCTAGTCACCCTCATCACAAGTTTGATATCCTTTCCCAAAACATTACAAAACAAACTGTGCGGACTGTGCAAGGGATTACGTAATTATGGATGCATACATAATTATGGAATTTAGTGCACAGAAATCACAGCAAGTTCTGTCATGTGTCTAGAGTTAACCCCATTCATTTCCAACTCTGATGAAGCAACCGTTGAAAATAACTTTGTTAGTTCATTTTCGTTTCTGAAGAATTATCCGTTGGGGAAATGAATATCCGTTGCGTAGTCCTTCATTTCCAACTCTGATGAAGCAACCGTTGAAAATGACTCTGTTAGTTCATTTTCGTTTCCGAAGATTTATCCGTTGAGGAAATGAATATCTGTTGTGTAATCCTTCATTTCCAAATCTGAGGAAGCAACCGTTGAAGATGACTCCGTTAGTTCATTTTCGTTTCTGAAGATTTATCCGTTGAGGAAATGAATATCCGTTGTGTAATCCTTCATTTCCAACTCTGAGGAAGCAACCGTTGAAGATGACTCCATTAGTTCATTTTCGTTTCTGAAGATTTATCCGTTGAGGAAATGAATATCCGTTGTGTAATCCTTCATTTCCAACTCTGAGGAAGCAACCGTTGAAGATGACTCCGTTAGTTCGTTTTAGTTTCTGAAGATTTATCCGTTGAGGAAATGAATATCCGTTGTGTAATCCTTCATTTCCAACACTGAGGAAGCAACCGTTGAAGATGACTCCGTCTGTTCATTTTCGTTTCTGAAGATTTATCCGTTGAGGAAATGAATATCCGTTGTGTAATCCTTCATTTCCAACTCTGAGGAAGCAACCGTTGAAGATGACTCCGTTAGTTCATTTTCGTTTCTGAAGATTTATCCGTTGAGGAAATGAACATCCGTTGTGTAATCCTTCATTTCCAACTCTGAGGAAGCAACCGTTGAAGATGACTCCGTTAGTTCATTTTCGTTTCTGAAGATTTATCCATTGAGGAAATGAACATCCGTTGTGTAATCCTTCATTTCCAACTCTGAGGAAGCAACCGTTGAAGATGACTCCGTTAGTTCATTTTCATTTCTGAAGATTTATCCGTTGAGGAAATGAATATCCGTTGTGTAATCCTTCATTTCCAACTCTGAGGAAGCAACCGTTGAAAATGACTCCGTCTGTTCATTTTCGTTTCTGAAGATTTATCCGTTGAGGAAATGAACATCCGTTGTGTAATCCTTCATTTCCAACTCTGAGGAAGCAACCGTTGAAAATGACTCCGTCTGTTCATTCTCGTTTCTGAAGATTTATCTGTTGAGGAAATGAATATCCGTTGTGTAATCCTTCATTTCCATTTCTGATGAAGCAACCATTGAAAATGACTCCGTCTGTTCATTTTCAATTCTGAATAATGACCGTTAAGGAAATGACAGGGTATTGCCTTGCATATCGCTGATGGTTATTTGGCAGAGTCACAAATAGACTCCTACGAATAAATTTCGGGACGAAATTTCCTAAAGTAGGGGAGACTGTGACACCTGTGTCACCGCGACCATCAAACAAATACCAAGCCGATGAAATATTGTATTTCATACTTGGGATCTTGTATAAATATGTGTATCTTTTGCACATATCAATTCTTGTTCAATTTCAAACTCTACAACGCTTTCTGGAGAATTATACGTAAACTGGTGCATAAACGTACTCAGTTTAATGCGACAAATACTCTGGAACATCAACATATACTCAACATACCTTAAATAACCTTTACATGACTTAGAAATAAGTTTTGAAGGCTTTGGTATGGCAAAAACAAGTTAATTCGCTTACAGGGACTAAACTTGACAAACTGCGAAAGTATGCCAATTTGAACTGTAACGAACATTCCGGAACATGTCCATAAGTTTAACATACCATAAATATCCTTTACATAGCTTAGAAATAGGCTTTGAGGGGTTTGGTATGCTAAAACAAACTTTTGGATCATTCAGGGACTAAAAGTGTCAAAAAGTGCACAAGTTTGCACTTTCGCGCATAACTTACGTTCTGAATACATCCGGACATCCAAAAATTTATGTAAGCATCCTTATATTATGCCTTAGTGTTTGGCATGAGAAAAATCCATTCGTCACGCATTTTGGATCGTTTTTCGCGCTTATGCGCATTCCGTCGTAATTAACCGAACATCGCATTCGTACGGCCAAACGAACCAACATCCGACATATTTTTGAGCATGTTTCATGTCCACAATGTTTAGGCATCATTTTAGGGCCTTAAAGTTGGCTTTATGGGCCTTAGAAGTGTCGGAAATGGCTTAAACATGCAACAGGGACCAAAACTGCCATTTCTGAAAGTATGTGCAGATCAGACAGGCCCAGGCGGCCCACCTGAGTTTGTGCATATCCTGATGCAGGCCGCATGGCCCCTTTAGTAACAGAAAAGTTGTTTTCTTGCTAATATTGGCCTTTCAAACACCCCAAATGTCACACCCTGTCTTTTGCGGAAGCGTATGATGTGTGACTAGCTTGTTATCATTGCATTCGATCATAATAAACAACTACATGATTTAAAACGATGTTCATCCATTCGGAAAATTTTGAGGATCACAAACACTTGACATTTAAGTTTTAAAACACAACCTTCATCTAGGTTACAATTCAACAAAAGTGGATGACATCTAAACTTGTAGTCTACTTCTAGTTACAACACTTGCGCCCAAGATCCATCCTGTCACCTGAAATACATGTAATTTTGGAAAACATCAACATAAAGTTGAGCGAGTTCATGCGTTTTGCATACCGAGTATGAAAACATGGTATGTATCTTGTATAAATAAAGTATTCTTGCAAAATCAAGTTTTCTTGTGTACACCACGTACTAATTGAATGTTTGTACAAAGACATTTCGGCATGTGAGGACATATGGAGCATTAGTGTTGGCTTCTTTAAGGCATGTGAGGACTTATGGAGCATTAGTGTTGGCTCCTTTAACTATGTCGATTACCCTCGACTGTGTCGATTAACCTCGACTGTGTCAATTTCCCTTGACTGTGTCGATTACCCTCGACTGTGTCGATTTACCTCGACTGTGTCGATTTACCTCGACTGGGACACCGAAGCACTCAAGAGGTCACATAAGGACCATGAGTGGGGCTCGGCCGTACCCGTTAGATCTAACCCTCGTCCCTAATTACTGAATGTTTTTAATGGCTTGGTACTAGTTTTCACCAAGACTTTATGGCATTTTTAGTATTAAGTCTATGCTCACATGATCTAGTAATTTCTAGGCATTTCTTAAAGCACATCATACTTGGTTCTCGTTCTCACCAAGTGTGCTTCTCGTATTTTTGTATTCTCGATTCGTATTGCACTCGGTACTCGTTCTCACCAAGAGTGCTTCTTGTATTTTTACTACTTGTAAAAAAAATTATAATATTTGTAACATGTATTTCACCCCCGAGAGTTATAAAACCAAAAACAGTTAAAGAAAAGGGGGAGCATGAACTCACAACTTTGCGTTCCTGCGTCGTAAACTTCACCGGAGTTGCTTATCTAGCGTCGTGACCTAAACGCGTTTTATTAACGTTAGTCACTAGACTTGTATCGCACAAGTGCAAGTCACTATCTTTTGTATTTGTGTTCTTGTGTTAAAAATATTTATATTTTTAACTATTTGTCTTATATCATTTTCTCAAAAATAAATATACGTATCTTGTATTTTGCACCCGAATTATGTATTTTGTCCAAGTAATATATTTTCATAAATATATCCTCTTGTATGTGTCTAAGCATGTTGTATGTGTATTTTCATGTTTATACTCCTCATGAGTATTTAGTGTATCTTTACGTCTCAATACGCTAGCACGTATAACACATACTATATTCACTTAGCACAAAAGTTGGTGATAAAATAATATATATTTTTCTCTCAAAAATATACATATTTATATCCACTTTTATTTTTGAAGAAATCCTCATTTCTTATCACCAAAAATTAGGGAAACCTTGGTAATACCTTTAAATACATTTTTAGGGAATAAGTTCTTCAAAAACTTATATTTTTCTAAGTGTCAAAATTTATAAAAATTTTGACAGAGTTTCCCCTAAAAATGGAGGTTTCCCATGTTTTCAAAACATGTGTTTATTTTCTTTTAAATCATCAACAATCATCAACAACAATTATCAACAATAATCATCAACAACAATTATCAACAATAATCATCAACAACAATTATCAACAATAATCATCAACAACAATCACTAATTTTCCCCATTTCATGAACTTGCATATTTACAAAAATGTGTAGTAATTTACTAGCACATTTAGTAAGTCTTGTTATCTTTAAAAATAAGTTTAATTTCTTAAAAAAAAAACTTTATTTTTAAAGAATATGAAGTTCCACAACTTCTAGTCGGTTTTTACAAAAATTATTTCTTTGTTAAAACTTTTGTTACACTAGTGTTTGCACACTTGTTTGATCACAAAAAATCACTTTTGTTTGTGTAAGATCCGGATTAGAACATGTGATTTCTTTTGACGCTTGGTCTTTTGAAAATACCACTTGTGGACACATAGATCGGCTAGTTTTAGACACTATTTCATAAGTAAAAATACTTTTACACAAGTTCATGTTTCTTGTGTGGTAGAGTTTCACCTTTTAACCCTTGCACCATTTCAAACAAGCTTATGTCAAGATCCATGATCTTAACCAAACAGGGTTAAATGATGATCCGAGCTACCACAACGTAGATCGGGCCTAAATAATCACAAATTTCAATTACTACAACATTTACACAACTAGTGAGCTTTTAACCATCATTTTTCATGTTTTTAGTAGACTTTAATGCACCATTTTGTAAGATTTCGAGTTTTAATCATTACACATCACATTAACCACTTCAAAATAGCTCAAGAATGTGTTTTAAGCAACATACCACTAGCTCGAGGCTAGGGAAGTATCTAGACGCGAATGTGGTGGATAAAAGCTAGAGAAAGAGGTCCTTTGAGCTCCGAGTGCACCAAGCCTTCTTATGCGTGACACTTGACACTTGTATGATGTTGGAATGTGAAGAACAAAATCGAAAAATATGATGGATGATCAAGGGGTGTTCGGCCGAAAGTTTTTGAGGGAGAGGAGAAAGTAGTTTTGTGGTGTTGGGTGGTGAATTGTTTAGTGTGCCATCTCAAGGTATTTATAGACATTCCATATGGCATATTCCTGGCATATTCCTGGAATATTCCTAGCATATTCTTTGGAATATTCCTAGCATATTCCTAGCATATTCCTGGAATATTCTTAGCATATTCCTAGCATATTCCTGGAATATTCCTAGGTTTTCTGCGTTGTCTGCGTTTTGCAGTGTAAGCACTGTGTCGCGTAGGAACACACGGTACGTGCTTAAACTTGAAAAAATAACGTTTTTAAGCGTTTTAATTTATTTTTCAACACGAACCTGATTAAAATAAAATTTTAATCATAACAGAATATTTGTGGGATTAAATATTATCCGGGCGGCCATCAACGTTCGTTTCGCAGTTTTGTCGCAATTAGTTCTGCTCTTAAAGTGTGTTTCGGGTGCTTTTTAGTGCTTATTTTTGCTTTCATATAGCATATATATTAAACCCTTGTATGTACTCTTGGGTTTTAATGTATTCTTGTTATTGGACCTACACCTAGGCTCCAATTTTATTGTCTGACTGCTTTCTGCAGTTCCGTTGACACAGTGTGTCTTATCGGTGAGTTTACTAATATTTTTGACGCAACGCTCTCGTTTTTGCATAAAGCAATATTTTGTAGTATAAAACGTACATGAATTCACTTGTATGGAATTCAGAAACTTATTTCTCTTGTAAACTAGATCATGTATGTTCATTAAGGCACATATCACTGTTCATTTAGTGTACGGAATGTACGGAAAAGTGACGGTTGTCACAGTCTCCCCCCGTTAAAAGAATTTCGTCCCGAAATTCAAGCGATGCCATCGGTCGCAGGGGAGTTGTGAAACCAATATGGTCACTTATATTTGAAACACGTCTTTGTGTTCTCATGTCATGTATTTTATCATGCTCAAGTAAATCAATCATGTCTTTTCTGCATTTTGTGGACTCTTGGTCCGAAACCTCAACAGGTTGTATAGTATATCATTGACGTGAATCTTATTTGTGGGAACTATGACTGTTCCTTGCGTCAGACTCCTCTAAAGACTAGACACATGAATGTGTCGCGATCACTACTGATCTTTTTCTGGAAGCTTCATCTTGTGAACAATGGTTCTGATCCCTACACCGGGGATTCAATCTTTTCGTTTTCCAATTCACACTACGCCCTTTCTAGGCACGGCTCTCAATTTAGTCGTGCTTCTTGTCTCAAATTCTTACGATTTCTGCCTCTCATCGGCGTAATCTTTCTGTGTTCTGCGGGCTGTCTTGATATAATCGCATATATGAACGACCTTGCCTCTAGATTTTTCCTGGACCATCTCGGCCAGTTGATCCATTATTCCCGGTCTCCGTTCAACACAACGGGAATTGACTCATTACGTTCCATCTAAAGCTTTACACAAAGCGGTTTAGACGGCGGCGTGATAAATACTGTTGTAGGAAGACTCTACTAAGGGTAAGTGAGTGTTCCAACTTTTTATCAAAGTTTATCACACAAGCACGCATCTTGTTCATACAGTCTGCATCGTTCAACAGCTCAGTTCATATTCGAGTTCTTACGATCATCGGTGTGCTGCAATCCCTTGCGATCAGTAAAGATCGTGCAACGTTTTCTTTCAGGTAATAACGCCCAGTTTGCTGCGCGCAATGACTGTACCTATCTCAAGGGTTCCTCTCATGATTCCTTAATCAATGTGCCACGTATGTAATGTCGTGGTCTTGTTGCATCGGCGTACAATCGAGACTTTGTCGAGAGGCGTCACATAATTGCAACTCTAGCTCCTTAGCTCTTGGTTGCAGGGTTGGCATGAATCTCGTTCTTATCCATCATGGATCTGAAAGTTCTCACTTCGCGAATTCGAAATCCGCTTTTCGTCATCATAGCGCTTAACTGTTCTTTCTCTAAGAGTTGCAAGGTAAATTGCAGTTGTTGCTCACGACCTTCCTTGGTCATTGGCCATATGAGAATGTAGTCAATAAGTATATGGCTTATCTAGGTATGGCTTACACGTTCGATTTCATGAGGTCCATGAATATTGTCGATGCATGTGTTAGGCCAAATGGTACGACAAGGAACTCGTAACTTCCAAAGCGAGTCCTAAAGGTCGTTTCAGGGACACTTCCTTCTGGTATACACAGTCATGGACATCCTGTCCTCAAGTTGATCCTTGGGTGGCAACTAGGATCTTATGATTTTGTCTGTTTATGTTGCCAGTCGTTGGCAAAGGATTCTGATTCTCAATTCTCAGGAATTTACGCAAAATGGAACTGCCAACTTTCTCCTCATATCCCTAACTAAAGGCGTCATGTCCTTAACTTCCTCTGTCTGGTAGCTCTTGCAGTTACGTCCGGAGCTCATGCTTTACGGACGAAGTTAGTCGGTAAGACATTATTCGACACTGGTGCTGCTCTTGGCACGTGGTTTATCCTAAACTTCTCTTGACGCTGCGAAGGGGCATTTCTGGCAAGTCTTTTGAAAAGGCTACTAGAACTTCTTCCATCGCGGGGATGTTCCCAGGTTCTGCAGTCTACTCAGAGGCATTTCTATGCCTCTTCGACCAATGAAGGATGTCGTAGATCTGCCGCCTTATGGGGTCTAGCATCCTTGCGCCTATTACAGTAAAGTTGGGTTTCATCATTCGCACGAGGGATGCGTCTGATTTTCTCGTATTGACGACTTCAGCTGCATACTTGGATTTCCGATCCATGCTGATTATTATGACCTCACGAGTCAATGGTAACAGAAGGTTACGGCCCTCTGAGTGCCTAATCACGATCGTTAATCGCTTCGACTGTTTAAGCTATCCTTCTATATGCCCATTTCTAAAGAATACGGGACGTCTATCTTACTTGAGACTAGGCCAAGAAGTTTCTTAAGTTCTAAGCATGCAAGGTTAAGGTTGATGCCAGTATTAGAAATAGATGCATAAGGGTGGTTAATAGGGAACGTACCCGTAACCGCATCTGGATCCTAGCGTGGTTCACGAGTTTTGATCGTGAAAACCCTTCCTTGCTTGTTTCTTCTTTGGGCAATCTTTCCTAAAGTGCCCTGCTTCACCACATTTGTAGCAACCGGGTATTTTCTTATTTCTTCCATCTGGGTCCTTCGCCCAACAGGCGTCCCTGTTGTGCCCTTCTTTTCCACACTTTCCACACCTAGGCTTCAGACATCGACCTTTATGGTGAAAAGTGCATTCTCTGCACCTCGGCTTAGTCCCCGAGTAAACATTACCACCTGCCCTATTAATGGCTCCATCAGTGCTCCTGCCATGTGGCGAATTCACTTTCTTTCTTTTGTTTGCTTTAGAGCTTCCATAGTTGAGTTGGGTGCTCATCTTTAGGTTTGAGGACTTCCTCTTCTTGTTGCTTGACGACTCCACATGAGTCTCTTTCTTGTTATCCTCAGATTCCGAAAATTTTCCCGCACGTAGAGCCTCTTCAGTAAGGGTAACACTCATATCGATAGCCTCTGCGATGGTTGAGGGTTTTGAGGTAGTAACCATGCCCCTAATCTGGGGTGCAAGTCCCCAAATGAATCGTTCTATCCTCTTGAATTCCGGTTTGACTAGGTAGGGGACGACCCTAGACAAGTCGTGAAATCGCTGGACGTATTCAGGAATCTTCGGTCCGTCCATTTTCAAATTCCAGAACTCCACCTCAAGCTTCTGGATTTCAGTCCTAGAACAGTATTTCTTTTCCATCATTTCCTTGAGCTCGTCCCAGCTCAGTGCATAAGCAGCATCTGCACCAAGGGTCTGAACCTGAAGGTTCCACCATGAGAGTGCGCCATCCAGAAATAACCCTGAGATATAGGTAACGCTTTGTTGGGGTGAACAGTTACTCATTCTTAGAACTGAGTCCGTCTTTTCCGTCCAACGAACAAATGCAACGGCACCTCCTGTGCCATCAAAATTCAAAGGCTTGCAGTCCAGGAACTGTTTATAGGTGCAGCCAGTTGGAGGGTTATTCTCAGTCGTGCCATTGATGTGCTTAGAGCGGAGGGCTTCATGTCGTGCAATTGCCTGCGAGATGCATTCTTGCAGCTCGGCTTCTGTTCTTGGTAGCGTACTGGTGTTTGTGTCTCGCCTGGGCGGCATTCCCTTCTGCCAAAACGGTATGAAGTAGGTTAGGCAACATTCCAGGTGTCTATGAGGTACATAGCACCATAAGCCATTATGTAATCACCCAATTTCACATGTATACATAAATACTCAATGTATGAGCGGGAAACAGTTACTGAGCATTCACTTAGGCTTGCCAACTTGGCTTAAAATGAACTTGAGGTTACATTGCCTCGGTCATTTAGGTTTCAGTTATTTCCCGCTACATTGGTTTTCTTAGGTTTTTGGCTTTACTGGGGCGTACATTTTCCCTTAGAGGGGGTTGCTCTTGTATGGGTGATAGAGAGTGCAAAGTCGCTGAATCTCTTGAATGTTTCTCATCTTCACTTGCTTAAATGTCGTTTTCCTCAAACGTCTCGTACGCAGGTAGAAGTGTCAGTCACGAAGTAGGCTGAGACAGGCTTCCTACTTTCTTACGTGCTAAAGCACTGATCTATGTGATGTTCTACCAGATGAAGGTGAGGACACCTATACATTGAATTTGGTGTGGTTTTCATTAGCTCGACCCGTAGAGTCCACCAGGATTTCTGCGCACTACAAGTCGTTATTACGTGGGCCCCCGTAATAATAAATTGTCTTGCACAGTTACCCCAATTTTCTCTCGTCCAAGCAGATGATTGATCTAGGAGGGGACACTACTGTCCTTACACTCCTTGCCATGGAAAGGACCATTGCGGAGGTCCATGCGCTAACATTCGTTACTGTTATGCGCGTATAGGCACGATGATTAGATGGAATAGGAATAGAGAGAATTCCTAGTAGTTGGAGGGGCACCTTCGTGATGAATACTTCATCTTCCTTTTCTAGTCAAGTATGTTGTCAATTTTGCTTCACATAATCCGGAGGGATCTCGTCCCGTAGATTAAGAGTTCGTTCAAGGTCGCCGCCTCTGCCTCGTCATCACCACCGTAGTTTGGCATCTTCACGTTCGAGAGGGAAGAGCAGCCATCTCCTACGGAAGTAAGCTCAGAGTCTTGTCTGGTAATCACTCCCAGCCACGAGCTTTGCAAAGGACGCGAGGTCGATAGCTTCATCGTGCGAGTCACGTACCGTAATAGGAGTCGGAGTCGAAAGAATTTTATTCACGTCAATAATCATTCCGTACACTTATTCGTATGCATGAATACAAATAACAAATATGCTACTTAGCATAATCAAGTAACTTAATGCATTATACCACGTATAACTCTCGTTTTGGGGGGGGGGTCATTTTGTCAAGTCTAACTTTTGTAGACTATGCCTTGGTTGGCACCTTACTCTATGGGTATTCCTCACTAATGTCCTTGCCTTGTCTTTTCTTTGAAAAGTGTCTGACTCGTGGATCTTGGCGCTTTCGTGAATGCAATGAAAACCATTTTGTAAAATGTTTTTGTGAAAGCACTTTAGTGATTGTAGTCTAGACTCGAGAAGGAATCCTAGTTCACTACAATCGAAGCTCTGATACCAAACTGTCACACCCTGTCTTTTGCGGAAGCGTATGATGTGTGACTAGCTTGTTATCATTGCATTCGATCATAATAAACAACTACATGATTTAAAACGATGTTCATCCATTCGGAAAATTTTGAGGATCACAAACACTTGACATTTAAGTTTTAAAACACAACCTTCATCTAGGTTACAATTCAACAAAAGTGGATGACATCTAAACTTGTAGTCTACTTCTAGTTACAACACTTGCGCCCAAGATCCATCCTGTCACCTGAAATACATGTAATTTTGGAAAACATCAACATAAAGTTGAGCGAGTTCATGCGTTTTGCATACCGAGTATGAAAACATGGTATGTATCTTGTATAAATAAAGTATTCTTGCAAAATCAAGTTTTCTTGTGTACACCACGTACTAATTGAATGTTTGTACAAAGACATTTCGGCATGTGAGGACATATGGAGCATTAGTGTTGGCTTCTTTAAGGCATGTGAGGACTTATGGAGCATTAGTGTTGGCTCCTTTAACTATGTCGATTACCCTCGACTGTGTCGATTAACCTCGACTGTGTCAATTTCCCTTGACTGTGTCGATTACCCTCGACTGTGTCGATTTACCTCGACTGTGTCGATTTACCTCGACTGGGACACCGAAGCACTCAAGAGGTCACATAAGGACCATGAGTGGGGCTCGGCCGTACCCGTTAGATCTAACCCTCGTCCCTAATTACTGAATGTTTTTAATGGCTTGGTACTAGTTTTCACCAAGACTTTATGGCATTTTTAGTATTAAGTCTATGCTCACATGATCTAGTAATTTCTAGGCATTTCTTAAAGCACATCATACTTGGTTCTCGTTCTCACCAAGTGTGCTTCTCGTATTTTTGTATTCTCGATTCGTATTGCACTCGGTACTCGTTCTCACCAAGAGTGCTTCTTGTATTTTTACTACTTGTAAAAAAAATTATAATATTTGTAACATGTATTTCACCCCCGAGAGTTATAAAACCAAAAACAGTTAAAGAAAAGGGGGAGCATGAACTCACAACTTTGCGTTCCTGCGTCGTAAACTTCACCGGAGTTGCTTATCTAGCGTCGTGACCTAAACGCGTTTTATTAACGTTAGTCACTAGACTTGTATCGCACAAGTGCAAGTCACTATCTTTTGTATTTGTGTTCTTGTGTTAAAAATATTTATATTTTTAACTATTTGTCTTATATCATTTTCTCAAAAATAAATATACGTATCTTGTATTTTGCACCCGAATTATGTATTTTGTCCAAGTAATATATTTTCATAAATATATCCTCTTGTATGTGTCTAAGCATGTTGTATGTGTATTTTCATGTTTATACTCCTCATGAGTATTTAGTGTATCTTTACGTCTCAATACGCTAGCACGTATAACACATACTATATTCACTTAGCACAAAAGTTGGTGATAAAATAATATATATTTTTCTCTCAAAAATATACATATTTATATCCACTTTTATTTTTGAAGAAATCCTCATTTCTTATCACCAAAAATTAGGGAAACCTTGGTAATACCTTTAAATACATTTTTAGGGAATAAGTTCTTCAAAAACTTATATTTTTCTAAGTGTCAAAATTTATAAAAATTTTGACAGAGTTTCCCCTAAAAATGGAGGTTTCCCATGTTTTCAAAACATGTGTTTATTTTCTTTTAAATCATCAACAATCATCAACAACAATTATCAACAATAATCATCAACAACAATTATCAACAATAATCATCAACAACAATTATCAACAATAATCATCAACAACAATCACTAATTTTCCCCATTTCATGAACTTGCATATTTACAAAAATGTGTAGTAATTTACTAGCACATTTAGTAAGTCTTGTTATCTTTAAAAATAAGTTTAATTTCTTAAAAAAAAAACTTTATTTTTAAAGAATATGAAGTTCCACAACTTCTAGTCGGTTTTTACGAAAATTATTTCTTTGTTAAAACTTTTGTTACACTAGTGTTTGCACACTTGTTTGATCACAAAAAATCACTTTTGTTTGTGTAAGATCCGGATTAGAACATGTGATTTCTTTTGACGCTTGGTCTTTTGAAAATACCACTTGTGGACACATAGATCGGCTAGTTTTAGACACTATTTCATAAGTAAAAATACTTTTACACAAGTTCATGTTTCTTGTGTGGTAGAGTTTCACCTTTTAACCCTTGCACCATTTCAAACAAACTTATGTCAAGATCCATGATCTTAACCAAACAGGGTTAAATGATGATCCGAGCTACCACAACGTAGATCGGGCCTAAATAATCACAAATTTCAATTACTACAACATTTACACAACTAGTGAGCTTTTAACCATCATTTTTCATGTTTTTAGTAGACTTTAATGCACCATTTTGTAAGATTTCGAGTTTTAATCATTACACATCACATTAACCACTTCAAAATAGCTCAAGAATGTGTTTTAAGCAACATACCACTAGCTCGAGGCTAGGGAAGTATCTAGACGCGAATGTGGTGGATAAAAGCTAGAGAAAGAGGTCCTTTGAGCTCCGAGTGCACCAAGCCTTCTTATGCGTGACACTTGACACTTGTATGATGTTGGAATGTGAAGAACAAAATCGAAAAATATGATGGATGATCAAGGGGTGTTCGGCCGAAAGTTTTTGAGGGAGAGGAGAAAGTAGTTTTGTGGTGTTGGGTGGTGAATTGTTTAGTGTGCCATCTCAAGGTATTTATAGACATTCCATATGGCATATTCCTGGCATATTCCTGGAATATTCCTAGCATATTCTTTGGAATATTCCTAGCATATTCCTAGCATATTCCTGGAATATTCTTAGCATATTCCTAGCATATTCCTGGAATATTCCTAGGTTTTCTGCGTTGTCTGCGTTTTGCAGTGTAAGCACTGTGTCGCGTAGGAACACACGGTACGTGCTTAAACTTGAAAAAATAACGTTTTTAAGCGTTTTAATTTATTTTTCAACACGAACCTGATTAAAATAAAATTTTAATCATAACAGAATATTTGTGGGATTAAATATTATCCGGGCGGCCATCAACGTTCGTTTCGCAGTTTTGTCGCAATTAGTTCTGCTCTTAAAGTGTGTTTCGGGTGCTTTTTAGTGCTTATTTTTGCTTTCATATAACATATATATTAAACCCTTGTATGTACTCTTGGGTTTTAATGTATTCTTGTTATTGGACCTACACCTAGGCTCCAATTTTATTGTCTGACTGCTTTCTGCAGTTCCGTTGACACAGTGTGTCTTATCGGTGAGTTTACTAATATTTTTGACGCAACGCTCTCGTTTTTGCATAAAGCAATATTTTGTAGTATAAAACGTACATGAATTCACTTGTATGGAATTCAGAAACTTATTTCTCTTGTAAACTAGATCATGTATGTTCATTAAGGCACAGATCACTGTTCATTTAGTGTACGGAATGTACGGAAAAGTGACGGTTGTCACACCAAAGGGCAATGCCCTTTCACCATCTCAGGAGCTAAGGGTCACATTAAGCCACCACAACATCTTGACAAGTGTAAGGCTTGGATCGTGGCACGATATTCAAGAAACGATCCTAACGGCTTTACTTTTCCTATAAATACCCCCCTTTTGGTGAAAACCCACAAAAATCTGATCAAAAGCTCTAAGTTGGAACCTTTGTTTCATACCTGAGCCATTTTGATCTAGATTAGCATTCGGGGACCCTTCGTAAGTGTTCTTTCGTTCTTTTATTCGCTTTTCGAGTCCGAAAGTCAATGTTTTGTTGACTTTCTGCGTTGGCCAGCTTATGGTCAACACGAAGTTCGTTGGAACTTCATAACGTGAGCGTGATCACGATGGTTATAGTCCATGGCGACTATACCTACTGATTACCACGTTAACAAGGCTCAGTGACGAGTCGTAGTTTCGGCCAAAATGCGCATTCTTGCGTATTTTGTAACCAAACTACTCGTGAGTATCAAAGCCATTTGTTTTGATGCCAAACCTGTTTTCTAAACATAGTTAAGCATGTTCTAACATGCTTAGCTCGTCACTTTTAGTATAGTGCTTATATAGGGTCGTAAGGTAAGCGATCTAAACCATCGCTTATACTTTCGAACCCGACCCAGTTGGTCGATCATTAGGATCCGACCAAACACATTAGGTGACCATAGCTATAACCTTCCGAGGTTATACCTTGTGGTCACGATGTTAGGCGTTCCAAACGCGTTCTACGCGAACGACGCGTTAAGGTAGCATAAGCTACCTAAACGGGTCGTAATGGATCGTAAGCACTTAGGTTAGGTTTCATTTTAGTATGTAGGCTTTGTTAAACCATATTTCACGAGTCTCCATACTCGTTTGGTTTACGAACCCGCATACTATCTGATCCTTCCAATTTTGGTCCGGTATATTAATATAGCTTCCTATTAGGTGCCGTTTGATATTCCGTGATCTCTAGCATTATCTGGTTATTATACAAGGAATTCAAAGCAATCTCAGGTGAGTACATTGAACCCCTCTTTTACTGTTTTCCAAACTGTTTTGGGGTGAAACGCATGTGCCTACTTGTTACTTTCATGCTTTCCATGTTTTCACATCATATACCTGTTATGTTCGTTAGTACATTATAGTACATGATTTCATTACATTTCATGCTATGTATGCCCATTGTGTGCGTACTTAGTACATTGTTTTACATTGCATTTCTGTTGCATATGCTCATCCAGCGTATGAACACATTATACTACATTTTGAACCGTTGTAACCATTTGACTATGTGAACCGTCTTAACCCTTCGATTATATGAACCGTTTGTAACCATTGAACCGTGTAAACCAGTTGTACCCGTTGACATGATTTACATTTGACAATAGACATTTGACTATACATAAACATTTCCACGATTGTTAAACATTTCATCTTGATGGTTTGGTTTGAGTAAGTGATTAAGTAACGAGGCGTGTGTAATATGATACAAGCATGGTGGATACGCCGCTGGTACTTCCTATATATAAGTGTTTGTATGGTATTACATATCGTAGCGTTATTTGAATCATTTCAATTTGAGACTTATGACATTTTATACAAATAACACACTTTTCACGAGACATTGATTTACAAACGACTTATCTTGTACAAACTCATTTTACATGGTTATCCGTTTAACCATACAGTGTTCTCTTATTTATACATATCATCTGATCTTATCGTTTTTCAAATGATTTACAAGACAAAGCAAATTACAAGGTTCATGACTAAACATTTTCTCAAACATAAGTCATGAATTCCGTTTTCACAAAACCAATGTATCTTACAGGCATTTTTATGCTGACGTACCTATTTTCGCATGTGTTTTCAGGAGATGATGCATAGGACTTATCAAGACATACTTAGGCGGACCTGTGCCTTAGTGACTTAAAACGAGACAAGAACTAGTTAATTTATGTTATGTACTCTTTGGTTCCTGTTTAAACAATGTATACTTTCATATTTGATTAATAAAACGAAACTTCATTTGCCATGGATTTGAAACAATTGATTCTGTCCCAACACTACCCGGCGTTTCCGCCGCGGTTGCATGTTATACGCGGCCGGGGTGTGACAATGGTTACCTGAGAGGTAACGGGGTTATTAGTTGATAGCGCTATTTAGGTTTGGCACCCTCACCTCGTACCTGAGAGGACGGGTGTGAACTAATGACCTTAATCATGACTAATGCTTAGATAAGGGGCATTGGGGACGGGCAAAACAATCTGGAGCCATCTTGTACGGTACTCGAGCCATCATAATGTAAGCAAGCAATCCACGCAATCATGCTATAATGAGGGGTGTGTGTTCGTACGTTATGATGGCGTGGATCGCTTGCTTACATTATGATGCGTTGATAGTATGTCATAGTCTTTGGATATCTGTGATCTTATTACTTTGACAACCTCCGTTTGACATATGAGTTTGAAGAACCACTTGACTCGAGTTAGGAGGAAATGAGATGAGCATGCAAATCACAATATTATTGTGGGTGCACACATAATAATAATGTGGGGTGCATGTGAGTCCCAGTGAGGCTTAACAAGTGAAAAAGGGGTTCTGTTCCATTATTCGATCAATGAGAAAATAACAAACCTATAGGGGTCATAGCAGTGATGGTCTCCTACTCGAACGCGATCTTTTCACTCCCCTCTTAATCCTTACGAATCTCAATGCTATCGAGTATTACCTGAATACTCATCTGAACGTCTAGTGAACAGTGTAGAATGATAGGTGCTAGTACGAACGTCCCTGAGTTGGATGTCACAGCATCGAATGATTGGCCTATACCTTTCCCACTCCTCTTTGTTTGCTGGAACTCGATGTATTGATGTCTTAGACCCCGAAGTGCGATCACTACTGCAACACTCCCGCAACATACCGTGTATTACTCAATCGACTTGCAAGATCGATGGACAAGAGGATGAGCGTAGTACATTACCGACCTCAGTATTAGGACGACCCTGATTACCGGCAACGAACATCAGCCAATTTGACTTCAATCGAATCCTTAACCCTAGTCAGCGACTTTTGGGAGTCAATTCGTACGCATCAATCAGGACATAAGCGGTGACAATTGACTATAGTGTGGAATGTGTGACTGCCAGCACAATGAGTACCGTCTTAGGACAAGATACGGAATGTGAAGAGACGGACTCTGTCGGTGAAAGATCGTAGGGCTCCATTTCAAGCAGCGACATGAGAGGCAACAGTAACGGCAACATCAAGGTACCCGTAATCGTAGCCTACAGTATGGGAATGAAGGTGCCTACAACATGGATTGACTGTTGTGAAGTCAAAATGTCAACAACCAAGGGAGCAAATACTGTATTGGGAATTCACGTGACCGTAACAACACTGGTAGTGGTGCTCATGGAAGGGCATTTAGGATTGGCGTGGGCGACACCAGGTATAATAGCAACATGGTAACTTGTATGGGTATCTAATCGCTTCGTCTCTATTCTGTTTAACCCTGATGCTTCTTGAAACCGAACCTATTGCGGAATCGGCTGATGGCAAGTCAAATGAAACCTCATATGTTCGTCGGAATGCAAACTCGACCTTGTGGGATAAGTGTTCGACATCGACCTTCCTTCTGTTACCCTTGATAGTTTTGAAGCAGTAATTAGTGTGGACCGGTTATCCAGATGTCATGCTGATATACTCTGTTAAGAGAAAATTTTGCATACCCCTCTTATTAATGGAGAATTGATGTCTGTCTTAAAATTTCAGAATGGTGCAAGGGTTAGCATCATTTCAGCTATGAAGGCCAGAAGTGTATAGGGAAGGATTACCCCGCTATGTTAGCACTCGTTACTGATGTTAGGCTAAGGAAAAGAGGATCAAGGATCCACCAATTGTTCGTGATTTCTCCCTATGAGCTACCAGAAGAACTATCAGGTCTACCTCCACATCATCAGGTGGAATATCAGATCGGTATCATGTCAGAAACAGCCCTGATTACTAGTACCCCTTATCGTCTCACATCAGGAAGGTTGCAGGAATTGCCTAATCAACTTCAAGAACCGCTGGACAGGGGTCTTAACTGATTTAGCTCCTTGCTTTGGGGAGCCCGAGATCTACCTGTGAAAAGAAGGACAAGTCCTTTCGTTGTGTATCGGCTACCGTAAACTCGGCAAGGTGCCAGTCGGAAACCGTCACCCATTACCTCACATTGACGACCTGCTTGGCCAGCTGCAAGGGTCACATCTACTCGGAAACCGACTTGAGATCGGGCAATCATCAAATGGAAGTCCAGGAAGAGGATGTTCCTAATATGACATTTCAAACGCAGTACGACTATTACGATTTCTGTGTATGGCATTCAAGATATTCCATACACCGGCAGCTTTATGGACCACGTCAATCGTATGTGTAAACCTCATCTCGTCAAACTGTCAACCGTGTTTATTGATGACACTTGGAATCACTTCCAGGAGAAAGGAACACCATGAACGACACTTGTATCTTAACTTAGAGCTCCTAGGGGGGGAGCAACTCCACGCGAAGTCTACCAAAGTGTGACTTCCGGATTCGAGAAGCACACTTTCTTGGTCACGTAGTCAACGAATTGGGGAAAACACACGGATCTCGCTAAGATCCATTTTATTAGAATTGGTCGGCACCAAGGAGTCCTTCGGGGATACAACAATTTCTTGGTCTCGCTAGATGCTATCGCAGACTCATCGTGGGATTTTCAAAGATTGCGCAGCTTTAAATCTCTTTAGCACAACAGGGTGATGTGTGCTCGTTGAACAGGAGGGCGTCTTTTCAGCTTTTGAAACTCAACTCTATAATGCACTGAGTATTGTCTTTACCCGAGGGTACGGGCGATCTAGTGGTACACCATGATGATTCGAATCAAAGTCTCAGTTACACGCTGATGCAACACGAGAGAATGATGGCTTACGTGGTGGATTTACAAGACGAACTGCACGAGTCATGACCTTCGGTGGAAGCCATGGTCTTCAGATTTAAGTTGGAGGCATTACTTGGACGGTACCGAATACGCTACTTAGACCGATCACAAGGGCCTCCCGTGTAACTTTGTTACGAAAGAGCTAAAACATGTAATGGCATTGTTGGATGGAACTTTTAAATGATTACGACTATGAAACCTAAACGTGCACGAGCTTTGCAGCTCACTATCGACTCTAACCTACCTGATCAGACTCGCTATGTTCAAACCAAAGCATTCAAGGAAAGGGAATTCTCAATGAGCCCATGTGGGGCATGGAGGAGTAACTTTTGGCAAGACTGACGACATTTGCTACTTCATGGAGCGAATGTGGACCCTACTATACGGCAACCGTAGGGAACTTGTGTTGAGCAAAGCACACCAGCCTCGTTATTCTAGTCGTCTGGATTTTGATAGGAAATGTTAGGATCTATAAATCTGGTACTGACACCGGGGATGAAGGTCCATATAGCAAGGTATGTGAACGATGTTTGACTTGTGCGAAAGTCAAGGTGAAACACCAGAAACCTTCTGGTTTGTGTCAGCAACCAGAAACACCCATTTGGAAATGAGAGCAGGCTACCACGGATTTAGTCACTGGCCTACCTAAAACTCAGAACGAAAACAATGTCGCCTGGGTGATCGTTGAATGTCTCATGTAATCAGTACACCTTCTTACAATCAGGGAAAATTGATAAGTCTTCGTATCCTGTGAGTAATTACCTGTGAAGGGTGGTTTCTAGGCACGGGGTGCCAACTCCTGTTACCTCTGATTTTGATCTATACCCGATTTATGACAGGCAATACACAACATCCTTGGCTCACGTCTAGACATGAGCATTGCTTATCGCCGTAGGACAAACGGTCAGAGTAAACGAACCATCCTGACACTCGAAGACATGCTGCGAGCATGTGTGTGTTTGACTTAAGTAAAAATTTGAAAGACACTTACTTTTGGTTGAGTTCTATTGCAGCAGATACCATTCTAGTATTCAGAAAGCTCTGTGTGAGGCATTGCATGGACGACAATGCCGATCTCCTTATTGGACTAGGGTGGGTGACAACCTAATCTAGTGATCAGGACTTGTACATGAAACTCTCAGGAATATTGTTTGGATCGGAAATCGTATGGCGGCAACGCGTGACCGCCAGAAAAGCTAATAAACTTAGGAAACACTGGGAGCTCGCTACAGGCGAGCAAGTGATGTTGAAAGTCTCACCCTGGGAGGGTGTGGTACGATTTTGGAAGCGTGACAAGCTTAATTTACGTTATGTAGGGCCATTCAGATTCGGGATCGAATTGGTAAAGTGGCCTACAAACTCGAGTTACCTGCTAAGTTGGGTAACGTCCACGATGTCTTCCATATCTCACTATTAAAGAAGTGTTTGTCCGAAGAAACACTTGTGGTACCACTTCAGGAACTGAAAATCGACAACAAATTGCAGTTGTCAAGGAACCCATTGAAACCACGGAGCGAGAAGTTAAGGTTCGTAAGCATAGCTGAAACCCGATCGTAAGAGTCCATTGGAAGTCACGACGTGGACCGGAATTCACGTGGGAACGCGATGATCAAATGAAACTTAAGTATCCTCAATTATTCCCAACTGCACATCCTAATCCTAATACAACTGGCGAATTTTGGGACGAAATTCCTTTCAATTTGGGGATGATGTGGCACCCGGGGAAAATCCACAGTCATCTTGATCTACTTATCACTTTACCCCTGAGACTGCTTACCAAATTTTGGGACGAAATTTCTTTCAAGTTGGGGATGATGTGACAACCCGAACTTTTACATTTAGAGTTCCCTGATTCCTTGACCCTAGCTCGTGTGGTTGCCTTCTATGTCCCACTACATATTGATCAAGTGTATGATACGTAAATATGTGATAGTTTTATGTGACTGTGTTATGAGATGGTCAAAGTCAAGATTAAAGTCAAAGGGAGACAAGATTGCTAATTGCGATCTGTCACTCCTTGCTCAATTCATGTTTTGACTTCTTTGACTTGTAGATAGTCTATTTTATGCTTTATGTTAGTTGTATTATGTGGAGTACTTATTAATAATCGAGGTTTATTCGATACTTGTCGCATATCTGATCGCTTTATCGCTTATCTCAATCGCACTCGCAACTCGAATTACGCAACCTGGATATTGTTTTACGTGTGTGTGTGCCTTATGTGTTACTTGTGCATGTTTATTATGTTTATGTTGTGGTGATTAAGCGAAACGCAATCGAAACTCAATCGCAATCGAAACGCAAACGCTAAACGCAAGTAATTTAGGATGATTGTATGTTAGATATATTAGTTGGGATTAAAAGTAATTTGAATAGAAAACTCTATCGCATCGCAACGCTCGCAATCGCAATCGAAACTGCAAAACTCGTCGCACCAAACACTCGAACTAACCGGCCAATCGACCAAGTGACCAGTCGACCAGGCTGCCACTCGATCGATCCACCCCTTTCCACTTTGGGAAACCCTATAAATACCCCCTGTCACCATCATAACTTACCACTTTTGGCACTCTCTGCTCGAACCAGCCGCACCCAAGCTTCTTTTCTCCGATTTCTCTCAAATCTTGTAAGTTTTCGACCTAATCTTTGTTCTTCTTTGATCTACACTTGGTTCTACACCTTTCTATCTTTTGAATCTGAACTTTTAACAGTGAAATCACTAGATTTGAGGTGTTCTAGGATGATGTCATCATGGTGTTCTTGAGAACTTCATGTTTTGACCTCAATCCACCGAGAACAACTTAGATCTAACCGACTTCCACATAAACAAACAAAGATCTTTCATAGATCTAAACATATTCATGGTGAAAAGAATTGAAACATAGTTTTCCAACTTTCTTTCAACTCTTTTACACTCAACGCACTCAAAACCGATGGTATCGGAGCTTGTTCTAACCATCTACTCCTTCTTGTTGATGTGTTGGTTCAAGATCTTGATCGTATCCACGAGACTACCGATTTCGGGTTAAACATGGAGCACCGTCTCGAACAGTCTACTGGTCGGATTTGGGTGATTCCTATCCGATCAGGAGTACCAAGTATTGACGAAGGTTTCTGTTGCTTAACACGTTATCACACCGTCTCGATAAAACAACAAACTATTAAAACAACCAAGTGTAAGACGAACGGAACGATCAGGACGGAATGACGTCCAATCGGATTGTCATCCGAACAGGTTATCACCCGATCGACTTGCACCTTGGCCCCACACTCAAATTCTATTTTCAAAACTTTGAAGGATGGACATTGAACGAAGTATTGACCGATCGGGTTACCATCCGATCGGACTACCACTCGACCATGTAATGTTCTGACTTCAATACTTAAACAATTTTTAGCATATTCAATACCAGCAGGTTGCCACCCGATCAGACTACAATCCGATCGAGTAACAGACTGCTGTGAACTTGTTCTCACTAAAGTGTCCAACCAATCGGGTTGTCGTCCGATCGAACGTCCGTCCGATCGACCGACTTGAAAGGTAGAGATACTTCTATGTTTTCAAAATGCTACAACGAAAACTTCAAAAGTCAAGCCATCATACACAGACACATCCTTCCAAAGGAAGAAACAATCCACTCGAAAGTTCACCCAATCGGATGACCATCCGAGCGGACTGTCATCCGAACAATCGGCTGTCCGATCAGACTACCATCCGATCGAACTGCTATCCGACCCACTTACACTCTACATCATTTTACGCGTCGCTTATCATTATGCTATCTTTCTGATCAGGCTAACCTTACTCTCTAGCACTCCCTTCAATCCACCAATCATTGTGAGTATACTCGATCCCTTTTTGCTTTATGCACTTTTGGGTGTTACATACGTTACTTATTCTGAATCACATCAAACACACTACGCAATACTTTAAACGCTAACCGTTATCGCATGTTATACCTGACTTAATGAATGCTTGTTTGTTATGTTTACACATGGAATGCTGTCTACCTGCCTTAGCAACGATAGTACTATAGTTTGGACTCAGCACCTGTTCACTCATGGTTGTTAAGGACAATTAGTTACATGGCTCACAGTGGTGAGTGTGTATCACGAACTGCCTTGGGCAGTCAACCCGCAGTCATTGGTATCGATAGGTTCATGTCGATAACTAACATGCCTCATTTTACACTGTGTACGTGCTGGTTATGCGTAACAATTTCGAACTCTATTATTACACATCCTCGGACAACTTCATTCGCTTCAACTAGCTTTCCATTAGCCAGTTCAATTGAGTACGTAATATCTAACTTACTAGTGGTTAATCCAAGCATGTTCTTAAATTCTAACGATACAAAGCTATAATCGGCACCAGTATCAAACAGAACAGATGCAAAGCGTTGATTTATAGGGAACGTACCAGAGACTACGTTTGGTTCCTGGCGCGCTTCCCTCGCGCCTATGTTGAACACTCTTCCACGGGCTTAATTCAGCTTTGGGCATTCCCTCTTAAAGTGCCCAACATCTCCACAAATAAAACACCCTGGTCCTCGACCATTTCCATTTCCATTTCCACCTTGAGTGTTGTTTTGTGGAAGCGTGGGTTTAATTTGGTGTGACTTCTTAATACCATAGCACAATCACAACAATGCTATATGAAAATAAAACATATGATAGTCATCCATTCATTAAGTTTTAAAAATCATTACAACAACATTGTTTTAAAAAGTCGACACATAAAAAGAAATACAACCATGACATAATTAAAAACATATTCATACGACATAACAAAAGACTTGACTAAAAATACGGTTTAAGACTTGTAACCCGTCCAGGCAAGGGTCACACCTCCTAAACCTGGATGACATCATTATTTCCTACGCAGCCTGCCACTATTGCACACATCGCCAAATCCATTAATTTCCTGAAATACATGTAGTTTGAAAAATCAACAAAAAGTTGAGCGAGTTCATGTAAAAGTGAGTATGTATAAACCTTTCATGTATGAATAAAAGTCCCTGGTATGTAGCAATAAGGAAAAAGAGATCACCAATGGGTTGCAAAGCCACTGGTATGTGTGAGAAGGTGCAGGAAAACTCAAACCTAGCAAATTTGTTACCGGGCTTCGACTGTAAGACACAATCACCTCTATGGGCCGCCCCGGCCTCACGGGTGTGTGCTCGCTACACCCAAATAGATCTATCACTCTTGTGTCCCTCGGTCCTAACAATGAGGATTAGTGGCCTTAAGTGTTGTACCCACCCCTCACATGATCTAGTAGTATAAACCCTCCATACGCTAACCATACCATGTAAATAAATGTTTGTAATAATTGTCACATGTATTTCACCCCCGAAGTATAAAACTGAAAACAGTAAAGAGAAAAGGGGGACATGAACTCACAGAAGTGCGTATCCTGTAATAGTCGTCAATCCCAACTCGGTCTGCTACGCGACGACCTACACGTACTAATGCCTATTAGACGGATGGGCCGTGCCTTGGCTTAGGGTTTAACGTTTTTGGAAAAATAGTTAGGCAACTATTTCGTATTCACACTTCTTAATTATTTATATGTGTATTTCCTTCCCAAGGATGGGGGTATTTATACATGTACACTTCTAATTCCAAAAAATATATTTTAAGTCCCACTTAGAAAAATATATTTATATTGTTTGTTTAAAACATCTTAATTCAAATATATATATATTTTTCCCATAGATATTATATTTTACTTCATAAATCTTCCAAAATAATACTTTATTAAAAATATACGTATGAGAGTATTTTTCTGAAATATTACATAAGCGACGTTTTAGCGTTTCGTATCGCAAGAAAATTGCGTAACTTAAATATTTATTTCGTGAGAGTTTTGTAATTATTTTGGAGTTGAAATTTTATGGTTTATAGTAGTTATATTATTTTATCCTAAAAATAACATAACTAGTTCACAAAATAAACAAATAATCACACAAGAGTTTTAGTATAAAGTATATATTCTAAATATATATTTATCCAATTTTATTTACGAAAATCGATCTCCGGCACTTAGTATTTTTGTAATAAAAATCACGGCGAAGTTTATTTTGAAAACCAAGTTAAAAATATATTTGTAACACTTGTTAGAAAAATATTTCTAAGTGTTGAAATTTTAGAAAACTTTCGCCAGAGTTTCCTTTGTAAATGGAGGCGTCCATGCTTACTAGCATATCATTTTCTTTTGTAAAATCATTCAAACAATTATCAATCATCATCATACAATTTCTACTTATCAATCTTGACAAAAATAAGCATAAACCATAAACTTATGAACTTGAAAGATTTATAAAAACATGTAGTAACTTACTAGCACACTTAGTAAGTCTTGTTATCTTTAAAATGTGATTAGTTTCTTAAAAACCTTATTTTTAAAGAGTTTGATCTTTCACAACTTCTAGTCATATTTTCTAAAAATATTTCTTTGTGAAATTTTCTTTTTTACACAAGTGTTTCTACACTTGTTTACCCACTAAAAATGTGATTGGTTTATGTAAGATCCAAGTTTTACCAAAACTAATATTTTTCACTTGGTTCTTTCGAAAAACCACTCATGGATCTTTAGATCTACAAGATTACAACCTACTCTGATCTTTATTTTTCAAGAAAACATGTATTTATTCAAGTTCATTGTCTATGTGTGGATGATTCCATCATCCACAACATTTCCAACTTTCACATCTTGCTAGTTCATGTCTTTAAACATGATCTAGCAAGTCTATGTGATGAACCATATCATTTTTACTAACAAACAACATACAATAATCATAACAACACAAGAATAACATGATTTCATTACTATTTTAACCAAACTTCATCTCTAGTTAGTTTATACTTCAAGACTTTGTTTATGTTCTTTAGAGTTCTTATATTTTCACCATTCTTTTCACTATTAACCAACAAAAATATGAAAAGTATGAAGATATAAGACACTTACTACTAGCACAAGGCTAGGGGAGTTCAAGAGCATAAAAGTGATGGATAAAAGAAAACGAGAGCGGTCCTTGAGCTTCCGAACACACCAAGCTTACTTGTAGGGTCTCTTGCACCTTTGGATGAGTGTAAATCGTTTGAAGAAAAACTTGAAGGTGGTGATGGTGGGTATGGTGGTGGCGGCCGAACACAAGAGGGAGAGAGGAGAAAGTTTGCAAGTGTTGTTGATGTTTGAGAATGAAATGATCATGACTCTTGTGCACTTATATAGACCATGTTTTATCATTAACCACTATATAACATGTTCTTTATCCACCAACATCAATAAATAAAATAATGAAAAGAATTGTGGGGGGGGGGGTATGGGGTTGGGTTTCAATGTTATGGTAACGAATTAGTTAGGATTTAAATGTTTAGTTAGTGGTTATGATGTGTTGTCATTTATAAAGTGTGTTAGGGTGTTCGGGGACCCTAACTAGCTCAGAAAAATAAAAACAATGTGTTTGGCAATATTTTTATGTTCCGGGTAAAGTCCGGTTGTTCGGTTGGGTGTTGTCCCGTTAAAGTGCTAAGTAAATCTTTAAAGTGTGTTTTATGTTACGTTTAGTGACACATTTAATTCCCAACACTTTGGAAAGCATCTAAGACTATTTTGCCAAGTTTTTGCACTTTACTAGCATTGTTAAATGCTGAATTTTTGTTATTCAGTGCAGAATTCTGCATTTAAAGTGTGTTTTATGCACTTCCCGGCACTATAACTATCACCTAGTGACGCAGTTTTATGGTCCTCACCTCCCTACACTCCCTACTAGTGTAGAATTCTATCTCTGGCTCATACTGGCCTCAAAAACATTGTCTGTCTAGGTGCTGGCATTGTCAGCATGTCTCTGGGTTATCCGCTCACTGTGCTAACTGTGCTTTGTGTATCAAGTTTGTCACTAATGTTTATGTGTAATAAATAGAGTGACAGTATAAAATGTGATGCGTGAGTATGTATGTAACAGAAAACAGAAAGCAGTTTAATCACAATTGTAATCAAGCACAGTCATTTAGCACAAATTAAATATTAATTAATTAATTGTACGGATACCTGTAAATGTGAGGGTTGTCACATTCTTCCCCCGTTAAGAAAATTTCGTCTCGAAATTTTAAGTTCTGCTTCTAGCCGCATGGGTCTTGGGAAATAAATGGGGGTATTTCTCTTTCATACGATCCTCACGTTCCCACGTGAACTCTGGGCCATGTCGTGCATTCCATCGAACCTTGACGAGCTTGACACTACTCCTGCGTGTCTTGTTAATCTTCCAATCAGTAACCTTTACTAGTTCTTCGACAAAGTGGAGCGTGTCGTCAATATGAACTTCGTCGGCTGGAATGACAACTGTCCCTTGAGTCGGACTCTTTTTCAGATTTGATACATGGAATGTATCATGAACGCCATTGAGTTCAGCAGGTAGGTCCAACTTGTATGCTACAAGCCCAATCATTTGCAGGATTCTGAACGGGCCAATGTAACGCGGATTTAACTTCCCACGCTTTCCAAAGCGTGCCACACCCTTCCAGGGTGAAACCTTCAATAAAACCATATCTCCCACCTCAAATTCTAGAGGTTTCCTTCTTCGGTCCGCATAACACTTTTGACGATCGCGAGCCGCCTTGATGCACTCTCGGATCTATGCAATCCTGTCTGTCGTTTCTTGGACTAATTCCGGACCAACTAGCTATTTGTCACCTGCGTCAGCCCAACAAATCGGTGATCGACATTTGCGTCCATAAAGAGCTTCAAACGGTGCGGCTTGAATACTTGCGTGATAACTGTTATTGTATGAAAATTCAACCAATGGTAGGTGAGTATCCCAACTTCCACCTAAATCCATTACGCAAGCTCGCAGCATGTCTTCTAATGTCTGAATCATTCGTTCACTCTGTCCATCCGTTTACGGGTGAAATGCTGTACTCGGATTCAGCTGAGAACCATTTGCTTCTTGAAAGGATTGCCAGATCCTTGACACAAATCTTCCATCCCTATCAGAGATGTTTGAGAGAGGCACTCCATGTCGCGCGACGATCTCTCTCATGTATATCTCAGCTAGTTTACTCGTGTTATCTTTTTCCCTGACTGGTAAGAAGTATGCAGATTTCATTAAACGGTCTACTATTACCCAAATTGTATCGTGACCTTTGGGCGTCCTTGGCAATTTCGTTATGAAATCCATTGAAATCTGTTCCCATTTCCATTTGGGTATTTCAGGTTGCTGTAGAAGACCTGAAGGCTTTTGGTATTCGACCTTTACCTTGGCGCACGTTAAGCATTTGCTAACATAAACTGCAACATCGCCTTTCATCCTAGGCCACCAGTAGAAATCCTTAAGGTCTTGGTACATCTTATCTGCTCCTGGATGAATTGAGTACCATGACTTGTGAGCTTCATCGAAAATAACCTTTCTCAGTTTGCCAAATAGAGGAACCCAAATTCGTTTCATGAAGCATAAAGTTCCATCCTCGTTTGGTACCAACTGCTTCTCCATTCCACGGAGATATTCATCCTCAATATTCCTTTCTTTGAGAGTTTCTTTCTGCGCGGCACGAATGCGCAATGAGAGGTTTGTCTGGACAATCATTTCCAAAGCCCTAACCCTTATGGGCTTGATCCTTTCTTTTCCACTTAGGGCATCGGCGACCACATTTGCCTTCCCTGGATGATACTTGATTTCACAATCATAGTCGTTCAACAGCTCAACCCAGCGTCTTTGTCTCATGTTAAGCTCTTTCTGGTCAAATATGTGTTGTAGGCTCTTGTGATCAGTGAAGATTGTACATCGCGTACCATACAAATAATGTCGCTAGATCTTCAACGCAAATACCACCGCGCCTAACTCCAAGTCGTGCGTGGTATAATTTTTCTCGTGAACCTTTAACTGGCGAGAAGCATATGCTATAACTTTCTGCCACTGCATCAACACGCAACCCAAACCTTGACGCGGGGCATCACAATATACCACGAAATCATCCGTTCCTTCGGGTAGTGACAAGATTGGTGCATTACAAAGCTTGTTCTTCAACAACTGAAACGCTTCTTCTTGTTTGACTCCCCAATCAAACTTCTTGTCTTACTGGGTAAGGGAAGTCAAAGGTTGAGCGATTTTTGAGAAATCTTCAATGAACCTTCGATAATAACCAGCCAAACCTAAGAACTGTTGAATCTCGGTCGGTGTCTTTGGAGTTCCCCAGTTCTTTATCGCTTCAATCTTTGTGGGATCCACATGGATTCCATTTCCATTAACCACATGTCCAAGAAATTGGACTTCGCGTAACCAGAACTCGCACTTCGAGAACTTGGCATACAACTTCTCCTTTTTAAGTAGCTCCAAAATAGCTCTTAAATGCTATTCGTGCTCATCCTTCGTCTTCGAGTAGATCAAAATATCATCGATGAACACAATCACGAACTTATCGAGGTACGGCTTACAAAGTATGTTCATCAAGTCCATGAAAACTGCCGGTGCGTTTGTCAGCCCAAACGGCATAACCAGGAACTCGTAATGTCCATAACGAGTCCTAAAAGCAGTCTTGGGAATGCTTTCCTCTTGTATCCTCAGTTGATGGTAACCTGATCGCAAATCGATCTTTGAGTAGAAACTTGAACCTTGCACCTGATCAAATAGGTCATCAATTCTCGGCAGAGGATACCTATTCTTGATTGTCAACTTGTTCAGTTCTCGGTAATCGATACACATGCGAAAGCTACCATCCTTCTTCTTAACAAACAAAACTGGAGCTCCCCAGTGAGAAGCTTGGCCTAATAAATCCTTTGTCTAACAGCTCTTGGAGTTGTGTCGACAACTCCTGCATCTCCGAAGGCGCAAGTCGGTATGGTGCCTTAGCCACAGGCGCGGCGCCTGGAACTAAGTCAATGTGGAACTCGACTTGTATTTGCGGCGGTAATCTTGGCGAGTCTTCTGGAAAGACTTCAGGATATTCTTTTACAATTGGAATGTCTTCGATCTTTGGCTCAACAGCTTCTTTATCCACGATGTGTGCTAAGAAGGCAACACATCCGTTCTGTAAACACTTCGAGCCTTCAGACAACTAATGATTCTTAAAGGCGTATCACGCTTCTCTCCATGAACTATGATCGTCTCTCCATCTTCTATTGGGATGCGAATGGTCTTTTCGTGACAAACAATCTTGGCTTTGTTGTTTGACAACCAATCCATCCCTACCACCACGTCGAAACTTCCCAACTCGACTGGTAGTAGATCCAAAGTGAACTCGCATTCTCCCAGCTCGATTACACATCCTCGGACAACTTCATTCGCTTCAACTAGCTTTCCATTAGCCAGTTCCATTGAGTACGGAATATCTAACTTACTAGCGGTTAATCCAAGCATGTTCTTAAATTCTAACGATACAAAGCTATAATCGGCACCAGTATCAAACAGAACAGATGCAAAGCGTTGATTTATAGGGAACGTACCAGTGACTACGTTTGGATCCTGGCGCGCTTCCCTCGCGCCTATGTTGAACACTCTTCCACGGGCTTGATTCAGCTTTGGGCATTCTCTCTTAAAGTGCCCAACATCTCCACAATTAAAACACCCTGGTCCTCGACCATTTCCATTTCCATTTCCACCTTGAGTGTTGTTTTGGTTGCGATTTCCATTCCCAGCTTGATTTGCAACATTTCCACGGTTTCCATTACCGCCATTTCTACCTTGTTGGTGATTTCCATTACCATTCCCATAACCTCGATTACCAACACGCCCCGCACCAGTTCCGGCCCAACACGTATCCTTCGTGTGGCCGTTCTTTCCACATGATTCGCACTTCCTCAAACTGCACTGACCAGAATGATGGCGCTGGCACGTATCACACTTGGGCAGAGTACCCATGTAACCATTTCCTTTGTTTTCAACACCGGTTGCAGCTCTAGCCGGTGCGCTTGACTCACTGTTGGACCGTGTTCCGACCCTGAAAAGTCAGCCGAGACAGTTTATCTTCACGTATAAATGCGGAATCAGTATATATGAAGTTACAACAGCTATTCCTTTCTAATTTCTTCTCTTTTATTGCTTTCTGATTACAATTTGACAGAGTTCCGTTCCACAAGCAATGGTCTAGGTCCGCTCCAACGTTTTCAAGTGAACAGGTATATATAGGAGAGAGTGGTTCGCTCATATGGACTTCCATATGAGCGGACCTACTACAATGCCACATAAGCGAACCTTACCTGTTGACACTATAAGCGAACCTATTCAAGACCCTATGAGCGGACCTACTATAAACATGTACATAAAAGCGAACCTAACAACATAAAACCTAATTTTGACATTCTAGACCCTATGTTGACCTATATTGACCTAAGACTTGATGTAGACGAAGTCAACAGACATTCCGTGCATCAACAGACTCCCCCTTGGATGTTGACGTAGTCTTCAGCTCCTGAGTCTTCAGTCTTGGTCTTTTCTCCAACTCTGTCTCCTCTTCATAATCACTTTAACTTCACAGGTTTTAGGATCACAACCTAACTCTGACTTCCATCTTCCCTTTTGACTGTTGATCCAGACTCCCTCTTTCATTGACTCCCCCTCTCAATATGCTAGAATCTGAGATATCTGGTTCAAGCTTTGACAGTTAGCTTCCGTTGGGAATGAAGAAGTCCAAACCTATTTAACCTGCACATTCTCTACCTTAACATAAGTTTCACAAATTTATAACAATTGAATTTAGTAAACTTACTGGTAGACATCATTTTTAACAAATACATTAGTTACATCAAGTTCAAATGAATGACCTTGATTAACTAACCTCACAATCTTTCAAAACATTTATATATGACATTCAAAGAATTTTCAACAAAATTTCCCAATCCTGTTCATCATGTTTAGCACTCGAATTTTGAATATCAGCTCTTCAACATCAGTTGGTCGAAAATCTTTTTGGATTTTTTTTTCAATGAAATGCAGTAAACAAATATATACAGATAATATTTTTGTGAGTCCGTGCAAGAGGATCATATCAGCTATCGACTAGACACTAGCATCGTTAAGCTGTTATTTCATTTTAAGCTTTTAAACAGTTCACGTTGATTGTCGATATATTGATCCACTTAAATTCTCACAAAATGTTCAACCTGTTCGGGATACAGATTTAGTGTTTTAGAACTTAAACATCTACATGTGTCCCACCTCAGTATATACTCCCGTATCCAGACCCCAGTATTCAGTCTTACAGGTGAGTATACCACAGCTGATATCTGTTAAGGGGTTATGTGCGAGGGCCGTGAGAGCTCAGGTCGATACTTCCGTATACGCAGAGAGATGACGGCTTCGACTTTAAGTGGGTCCCCTTTAGAGGATATTTTGTTACAACAGCAAAGATTATCAATTTTATTGTTTAATCAAATTGCTGAGGGTGAGCTTGTATTTCAAAGCTTTTTGCAGAAAGTATTATCCGGGGACTAGGTCAGTACTTCCATACAGCAGAAGTCCCGGGATAATACCCCAGATATCACTGAGCATAAAGACCTAGTATCTCAGAATACGGGACCCTTTAAACAGGATTTCAGGGGTTACCTATATATCCTGGAGGTGTTCCCCACGTAGACGCAAGTGAAATTTATGTTTATATCCCAAACTGATCTACTAATTCTGTGAAAACCTATCGACACATCTTTAGCGAGACTGCTTAATTGCATTTATACATTACAAATCTTTAGCGTACTATGCCAGTCTAGCTGATGTACTATCATTTCCCCTATTTGCACCAAAACTCATTTTTAATTTTTCAATGTTTTTGGTATTTTCAATTTTTCTAATTTTTTTTAAAATTTTTCTCCCCCTAAAATCAAAATATGTTTCAATTTTGATTTTCAAGGAAAATTTGAAGTAATACAGCTTGTCCTTTTAATTCCTATGCTTGTACCTTGCTTGAAGTTGGAAAACTTCCGTTTATTTTCACCAGACGACTCCACATGAGTCTCTTTCTTCTTTGGTTCAGATATTGAGAACTTGTTCAATCTGATAGCTTCCTCAGTAAGTGCCACACTGAGATCTATGGCTTCGGTGATCGTTGCAGGCTTGGATGTGGTAACCATACTCATGATCTGAGGGGCCAATCCCCAGATGAACGCTCAACATGTTTAAACTCCGGCGTGACCATGTACGGTACTACATGGGACAAATCGTGAAATCTTTGAACATACTCTGCAATCTTAGGACCTTCCATCCTTAGGTGCCAGAACTCAGTCTCTAGCTTCTGTATTTCAGCACGTGAGCAGTACTTCCTCCTCATGAGCTCCTTCAGCTCATTCCATGATAACGCATAAGCAGCAGCTTCTCCTAAAGTTTGCACTTGCAGATTCCACCACGATAGGGCTCCATCCAGAAACAGCCCTGAGATGTAGGTTACTTGTTGCTCAGGAGCACATTTGCTCATCCTTAGGACAGAGTCTGTCTTTTCATCCCACCTAAGAAACGCAACAGCACCTCCAGTGCCGTAGAAATTTACGGGTTTACAGTCGAGGAATTGCTTGTAGGTGCACCCTGCACATATGTTAGAATTTACAAATGGTATTAGCAATCGTGCTATAAATACCTAAATGTATCCTTGCATATCTCAAACGACTTAACATTACCATTGGGTGGATTGTTATTGCCATTGTTGTTTGAGACATTTCCACTTGTTTCGGCATGAGAGGCCGCATACTGGGCTATAGCCGCGGCGATTATCCCTTGGAGTTCTGCCTCAGTAGTGGGCATGCGCGGGTCACGTCTTGGAGGCATCTTCTAAAAGACGATCATGTAGGTCAGTTCATAGTAAGTAAATAATATGCGTACGTAATAACATTCATCAATCACATAACATCACATGTTATAAAATTAAAACATATAATTCAACAAGCATGTAGTGAGAACGTTGCCATTGAGCTTCATTAATCACAACCACAATACTGTTTTACATGCTTAATAGTACATCATATCAAAATAAGATCATGGGACTACATCACCCCCAAAAATACAAGTCAAACTACATCTATCATATACAAAAAGTGTGATCTCTCAAAAGTCTTCATAAACTGGCTCAATCGCGACTTTCTCACCAAAAAGATCAACCTGCATCAAACCAAAAATATCTATGCTGATGGCGGAGGAGGAGGAGGAGGAAAACGAGAGAAAAGCAAGTGATGCATGTGTAAGCAGTCCTCCTCTAAGGCACGACAGACGCGCAGCAAATATGCAATCTGCTGCTCAGATGTCAAGAAACGAACGTCTGAATCAGGGGAAAGCGGATGTGGAGTGTGCGGTGCTGCAAATAGGGTCTGACAGCGACAAGACAGACGTGGAGCTCTCTCCAACTCCTGAATACGAGGCTCAGCGCGTCCTGCTGTAACTGCAGCGATGCAAGTATATCCTCCGTGGTGTACCCCACATGAAATGGATGGTACGGGTCAGACAATGGCATGACAGGGGGCGTAGTCCACAAAAATGGGTCGCTCGATGGTATGAAAGATGGTGCAGCAGGTGGTACAACATGAGGAAACTGTGACGGAAATGGAAAAGATGATGACAGTACGGGTGGAACAGTAACAGGCGGCTGCCTCGATGACCCCTCTCCAGGACAAGGTGGCGGTATGTCCTGGTGGAACGTGATGGGAAGATCAGTGCGATGGGCGTTAGTGGTGTGTGGGGGAAACAATGGGATATCAGTGGGTGCAGAAACAGGTGCTACTGGAGGAGTGACAGGTAGCACAAACGGTGGGTAATCGTCATCATCCTCGATCCACCTGTTGCGGGTGTCAGCATAACGAGGATCTATGTGAGCAGTAAAAGGTGCACGGTCAAGCAATACCGGCACGGGATCGGGTAATGGTGCATCAACAACAGGATCATCCACCAATGGTGGTGCAACAATGGGAAGGCCAACAATGGGTATATCATCAACAAGAGGTGCAATGGCCGGTGCACCCATATCAGGCGGTGCAACAGCTGGGGCATCATCAAGAACGGGGTCATGATCAACAACAGGCTCTGGGGCCATGACGGGCTCGGGGTCAACAAGATCCATATCAAAATCAGCAGGAAAGTCAAACAACGGATCAATTGGAGCCACTAGCGCCTCTAAGGGCTGGTCCATGTGAATAAACTCGATGTCCTGGTCAGGATCGAAGTCAGGGGGAAAGACTGGATCAAAATCATCATCGACCTCATGGTCAAACTCGAACTCGTGTGACGGACCAGGTGCAGTGGACATCGCCATATCGGGGTAGGCGTCAGGAGAGTGATGCTGCACTCCCAGAGTGTGCAAAGACGCAGATGCCACAGACTCCAATGAATCTGGGACAGGTGAACCAAGAGGGGCCTTCTCTACAGGGGCCTCAGCAATAGGAAGGATAACGTCAGCATCAATTGGGGCCCCGCCCTCATAGTCGTCCTCAAGCGGGCCCTCCTCGAACAGATCAATGTCGTCATCATATACGACATCGAGTGGCACATCTACCACGGGGAAAGCAGCAAGCGGAACGGGAGCAGGGATCACCGCAAGAGGTAGATCCCCAGCAGGAATGCCATCAGCAGGCTGTATCTCAACTCCAATGTCTGGCAGCGCGAAGGGCTGAAAATCATCGTCATCTGTACTCGTGGTGTCTGAGGTGTATACGTCTCCCTCTGATGGTATCTCGTCGTCTGACACAACCGCCACGGGGTCTACTGTGTCTGATACTCCTGTGTCTGAAGAAGAAACCATGGTGTCTGTAACACAACCACACATGTGCACATATATCAACATGAGATCAAATAAACATGTAAGTCACAATAATGCAAACAAGTAGTTCTCCTAGTCTCTCTAGACTACTCTCCCAGTCTTTCAGACTGAACTTCCTAGCCTCTCAGACCAACTCCCTGGTCTCTAAGACCAACCTCCCAGTCTCTAAGACTAAACCTCCCCAATCTCTAAGATGAACCCTTCAGTCTCTAAGACTGAACCTCCCTCAGCCTCTAAGACTGAACCTTCCCAGCCTCTAAGGCTGAACTCCCTCAATCTCTAAGACTGGAATATAATTTTTGAAAAAGTGTATTTATGCCTTTTATTTGTAAAAATGTTTTGTATCCTGGATCTGGACGTTTTAGTGTATGCAATGTAAAAATGTTTTCATGAGAGCCCTAGTGATCATAGTCTAGACTCGAGAAGGAATCCTAGTTCGCTATGATCGATGCTCTGATACCAAGCTGTCACACCCTGGCTTCTGCGGAAGCGTGGGTTTAATTTGGTGTGACTTCTTAATACCATAGCACAATCACAACAATGCTATATGAAAATAAAACACATGATAGTCATCCATTCATTAAGTTTTAAAAGTTACTACAACAACATTGTTTTAAAAAGTCGACACATAAAAAGAAATACAACCATGACATAATTAAAAACATGTTCATACGACATAACAAAAGACTTGACTAAAAATACGGTTTAAGACTTGTAACCTGTCCAGGCAAGGGTCACACCTCCTAAACCTGGATGACATCATTATTTCCTACGCAGCTTGCCACTATTGCACACATTGCCAGATCCATTAATTTCCTGAAATACATGTAGTTTGAAAAATCAACAAAAAGTTGAGCGAGTTCATGTAAAAGTGAGTATGTATAAACCTTTCATGTATGAATAAAAGTCCCTGGTATGTAGCAATAAGGAAAAAGAGATCACCAATGGGTTGCAAAGCCACTGGTATGTGTGAGAAGGTGCAGGAAAACTCAATCCTAGCAAATTTGTTACCGGGCTTCAGCTGTAAGACACAGTCACCTCTATGGGCCGCCCTGGCCTCACGGGTGTGGGCTCGCTACACCCAAATAGATCTATCACTCTTGTGTCCCTCGGTCCTAACAACGAGGATTAATGGCCTTAAGTGTTGTACCCACCCCTCACATGATCTAGTAGTATAAACCCTCCCTACGCTAACCATACCATGTAAATAAATGTTTGTAATAATTGTCGCATGTATTTCACCCCCGAAGTATAAAACTGAAAACAGTAAAGAGAAAAGGGGGACATGAACTCACAGAAATGCGTATCCTGTAATAGTCATCAATCCCAACTCGGTCTGCTACGCGACGACCTACACGTACTAATGCCTATTATACGGATGGGTCGTGCCTTGGCTTAGGGTTTAACGTTTTTGGAAAAATAGTTAGGCAACTATTTCGTATTCACACTTCTTAATTATTTTATATGTGTATTTCCTTCCCAAGGATAGGGTATTTATACATGTACACTTCTAATTCCAAAAAATATATTTTAAGTCCCACTTAGAAAAATATATTTATATTGTCTGTTTAAAACATCTTAATTCAAATATATATATTTTTCCCAAAGATATTATATTTTACTTCATAAATCTTCCAAAATAATACTTTATTAAAAATATACGTATGAGAGTATTTTTCTGAAATATTACATAAGCGACGTTTTAGCGTTTCGTATCGCAAGAAAATTGCGTAACTTAAATATTTATTTCGTGAGAGTTTTGGTATTATTTTGGAGTTGAAATTTTATGATTTATAGTAGTTATATTATTTTATCCTAAAAATAACATAACTAGTTCACAAAATAAACAAATAATCACACAAGAGTTTTAGTATAAAGTATATATTCTAAATATATATTTATCCAATTTTATTTACGAAAATCGACCTCCGGCACTTAGTATTTTTGTAATAAAAATCACGGCGAAGTTTATTTTGAAAACCAAGTTAAAAATATATTTGTAACACTTGTTAGAAAAATATTTCTAAGTGTTGAAATTTTAGAAAAATTTCGCCAGAGTTTCCTTTGTAAATGGAGGCGTCCATGCTTACTAGCATATCATTTTCTTTTGTAAAATCATTCAAACAATTATCAATCATCATCATACAATTTCTACTTATCAATCTTGACAAAAATAAGCATAAACCATAAACTTACGAACTTGAAAAATTTATAAAAACATGTAGTAACTTACTAGCACACTTAGTAAGTCTTGTTATCTTTAAAAATGTGATTAGTTTCTTAAAAACTTTATTTTTAAAGAGTTTGATCTTTCACAACTTCTAGTCATATTTTCTAAAAATATTTCTTTGTGAAATTTTCTTTTTACACAAGTGTTTCTACACTTGTTTACCCACTAAAAATGTGATTGGTTTATGTAAGATCAAAGTTTTACCAAAACTAATATTTTTCACTTGGTTCTTTCGAAAAACCACTCATGGATCTTTAGATCTACAAGATTACAACCTACTCTGATCTTTATTTTTCAAGAAAACATGTATTTATTCATGTTCATAGTCTATGTGTGGATGATTCCATCATCCACAACATTTCCAACTTTCACATCTTGCTAGTTCATGTCTTTAAACATGATCTAGCAAGTCTATGTGATGAACCATATCATTTTTACTAACAAACAACATACAATAATCATAACAACACAAGAATAACATGATTTCATTACTATTTTAACCAAACTTCATCTCTAGTTAGTTTATACTTCAAGACTTTGTTTATGTTCTTTAGAGTTCTTATATTTTCACCATTCTTTTCACTATTAACCAACAAAAATATGAAAAGTATGAAGATATAAGACACTTACTACTAGCACAAGGCTAGGGGAGTTCAAGAGCATAAAAGTGATGGATAAAAGAAAACGAGAGCGGTCCTTGAGCTTCCGAACACACCAAGCTTACTTGTAGGGTCTCTTGCACCTTTGGATGAGTGTAGATCGTTTGAAGAAAAACTTGAAGATGGTGATGGTGGGTATGGTGGTAGCGACCGAACACAAGAGGGAGAGAGGAGAAAGTTTGCAAGTGTTGTTGATGTTTGAGAATGAAATGATCATGACTCTTGTGCACTTATATAGACCATGTTTTATCATTAACCACTATATAACATGTTCTTTATCCACCAACATCAATAAATAAAATAATGAAAAGAATTGTGGGGGGGGGGGTATGGGGTTGGGTTTCAATGTTATGGTAACGAATTAGTTAGGATTTAAATGTTTAGTTAGTGGTTATAGTGTCTTGTCATTTATAAAGTGTGTTAGGGTGTTCGGGGACCCTAACTAGCTCAGAAAAATAAAAACAATGTGTTTGGCAATATTTTTATGTTCCGGGTAAAGTCCGGTTGTTCGGTTGGGTGTTGTCCCGTTAAAGTGCTAAATAAATCTTTAAAGTGTCTTTTATGTTACTTTATTAACACATTTAATTCCAAACACTTTGGAAAGCATCTAGGACTATTTTGCCAAGTTTTTGCACTTTACTAGCATTGTTAAATGCTGAATTTTTGTTATTCAGTGCAGAATTCTGCATTTAAAGTGTGTTTTATGCACTTTCCGGCACTATAACTATCACCTAGTAACGCAGTTTTATGGTCCTCACCTTCCTACACTCCCTACTAGTGTAGTATTCTATCTCTGGCTCATACTGGCCTCAAAAACATTGTTTGTCTAGGTGCTGGCATTGTCAGCATGTCTCTGGGCTATCCGCTCACTGTGCTAACTGTGCTTTGTGTATCAAGTTTGTCACTAATGTTTGTGTGTAATAAATAGAGTGACAGTATAAAATGTGATGCATGAGTATGTATGTAACAGAAAACAGAAAGCAGTTTAATCATAATTGTAATTAAGCACAGTCATTTAGCACAAATTAAATATTAATTAATTGTACGGATACCTGTAAATGTGAGGGTTGTTACATATTAAACTTGTATGCTCACCTTTACACTATGTGTATTGACTTTTACTTTAACGTATGTGACAGGTGCTTAGGATGCTTATTTGTTTACTTTGTTGTGAAATCGAGGCTAGGAAAGACCTACACAATAAACAATAGTCTGTAATAAGAATCTGAGATGTCGGAACAGAACAATCTGACTAGATCTTTTCTGTAATAATTTTATTATCTTTTATGACATGGTATGGGACGTGTTGCTTTAAATAATTGGTAAATATAGTTGTTATGGAAACTTTTGGACAATCTGTTTCGCTCAGTGTCGCGCCCCGATAATTCCGCCATCAGTTGGGGTTTGACATATTGGTATCAAAGCCATAACTATAGGGAATTAGGCAAGACTCGACCTAGTCCGGGTCGATGTCTTAGAAACGACCTAGTCTATAGTTAGGTACCAACAGACCGACTTGTGCATACCCTGTAAGGATTATGTGCGAGCTTACTTGCTATCTCTCGCTATCCTCGCCTACGCTACACTATCACTGCACTATTATTCGAAATGGACGAGTGATTTGGTCGAGATTAGGTGTGAAAACCACAAACTCTCGATCTAATTGCTTATTCGATCTGTATTTATCTATAAAACACGAGAATTTGCGTTGAATTAGGAGTGAAATCCGTACTTTAACGTGGATTTTTGTCTCTATTTTTATCAAAAACAGGAACAAGGTTGTTAAGTTAGGGGTGAAACCCGAACCTTGATGACTTATTCCGACCCTAACTTCTGTTTTACAAAACTTTCACCAAAGTCTCGACGGACTCCAACGACTTGAAGTCGCACTATAACTGGAAGGATGAGTGCCATTCGTCCACATTCGAGACGAGAGCACAGTTCCGAAGGCTAAAGTGTGTACAAAAGGTCCTTGTGAATAGTCGAATCACTCTGGTTAGTCGACGTCTATCTAGCCGCAGACAATCTATTTCTCGATTTTTATGTGTTTCGATTCTGAGATCGCTACTGCCGACTCTGATATTCGACGATTTTATGTGAATTCTATGTGGTTTATGTGATTTACCTGTTTATGTGTTACGGTTTTTGGTGATTTATTCGCTTTCGCTTTTCGCTTTGATCGACACACACGACTCGCACTACAAATCTATCTCAAAACATTAACAAATCGCTACCATTCGTGGAACGACTTTATGCCATATTACTTGCTATACTATTCGATTATACTATATACTACTCGCTATGTTATTCTCAATCGCTATTCTCGAACGCGCGCAGGCTTTAAATAACAGGTTTCTGTATTCTGACTGCTTCCCGTGATTACGTGCTTATGTGTTTCGTGCTTCTGTGCCCTACGTGATTTTGTGCTTATGTGCGTCTGTGATTATGTGCCTATGTGATTATGTGGTTAAGTAATTATACGTGTTCCCGAGCTTTAGTAGTATTAGGCTTGTGAGGTGAGATTCGATTATGTTGTGTTGAGTCCTGTGGCGATGTCTGTTACAGACAATGTCGTCATCTGGATCTCGCGGTACCCGAGATGCTCGCCGAAAGCAAGCAGACAAACGCCTCGCTGCCATGATTACTAGGCAAATGGCAAAGGTTGTAGCTCAGGTCATGAGTGAATTGTACGAGAACATGAGCAAATCGTCTGAGGAATCCAGAGCTGAAACTCCCAAAGCTGCTTTCAGCTTCAAGCAGTTCAAGGCATGTGGACCGAAAGAGTTCACTGGCGAAGAAGGCCCAACAGCTTTGTTTCAATGGTTTGACTCGATCGAGGTCACCCTGCGTCAGAGTGGATGTCCTGACAATCTCCGCACACTGAATGCGACTGGCGTCTTCCAGTCCCGCGCTCTAGACTGGTGGACTGCCGAGAGGAACAAGTGCGGAAATGATGCAGCCTATGGTCTGTCATGGGACGAGTTGAAGAACGTCATGCTCGAAGAGTTCTGCCCTCCCCATGAGCGCCAGAAGCTGGAGGATGAATTCTAGCACATCATGCAAAAAGATGGTGACAACGCTGCCCTCACTGCTCGCTTTAAGCAGCTCAGTATTATCTGCCCTGATCAAGTGAAGACTGCCGACATGACGATCAAGAAGTACATCCACGCTCTGCCGGATTGTGTTGCAGATTTTGTGCATGCTTCCAAGCCAGCAACGATCGAGGAAACTTACTTGCTTGCCGCTGAAATCAACGACAAGCGAGTAAAAGCTGGTTTTTGGGATAAAGCTTCAAAGAACCTGCACCAAGCTACCGCCGCACCAACTGCCGACACCACCGCCACCGCATCGCAGTCATCAAAGTCCTCTCATCGCAAGAGGAAGAACAACAACAGCAACTCCAGCAACAAGAACTGTGTTGTCACTACCGCTGCTCCACTTCAAGCGGTACCAGCTCAGCAACAACAACAACACTGATCAGCTCCAGCTCCAATCACCTATGTACCGGCTGCAAAGCATGCATACACAGGTCCCCACCCTGCTTGCCCAACCTGTACTTATCATCACCCGGTAGGTCTAGCCTGCCATTTTTGCGTGCACTGCAATATGTACGGCCACTTCACTGCTAACTGCCGTACTGGTCCCCGTCAAGCACCAGCTCAAGCCACTGCTCATCAAGCTCTGCTCCCAGCCCCGCAAGGCCAACAAGCGGCAAAGGCACCCGCGGTCAACGCCAGAGTCTGCTTCGCTTGTGGTGATCCCAACCACTTTGCGAACATGTGCCGGAACAGGGTTGTGAAACAAGAGCCCCAGCAGCAGCAGCCTCAGCAACAGCAATAGCAGTAGCAACAGCCTCAACAGCAACAGCAACAAGCCGCCCGCGCCAGGACGTTCAACATCAAGGTGCGCCAAGCCCAAGCCGACAACAATGTGGTTAATGGTACGTTTCTCGTAAACGGTATTTATGCTTCATGTTTGTTTGATACTTGAGCTGATAACTGTTTTGTGTCGTTTGAATTCGAGAAGCTCCTAAATCGTAAGCGCTCCCATCTCCCCTCGACGTTCGATGTCGAAGTCGCCACCGAAAGAACTGTCGCCGTTAATTCTGTTCTTTGTGATTGTACTCTTGAGCTTAACAATCACATCTTTCCGACTGACCTTATTCTGATGTAGGGTGGTTCAAAAAACTCGTGGCTCATAGCTTGCTCGAAACTCGCTCGAAAAAAGCTCGAAGAAAGCTCGGCTCGAAATTGGCTCGGTTGTTAACGAGCCAGCTCGGCTCGGTTTGTAAACGAGCCGAGCTCGAGCTTGGTCTGGCTCGGCTCGTAAGCTAGTGAGCTGGCTTGATAAGTTTTACATGCTTCATTTTTTTTATCCCACATCGCTTAGAAAACAAAAACTAAGGGTGTATTTCCCATATAAAAGAAGGTAAAGACAATGTACAAAGGGAATTAACTATTTATACTTGCATATTTAGCCATTTGGTTAAATTAAATGACAATTATGGCCCTTAGTCTATGAAAAAAATCATTTTTAAGGGCTTTTTAAGTAGTAAATTTTGCGGTTTTTTGTTAGTTCGAGCTAGTTCGAGCTAGATCGAGCCGAGCCAAGCTAGCTCGAATTCTAATCGCGTCGAGCTCGAGCCTCAAATCTCAACTCGATTTGAAATTCGAGCTCGAGCCGAGCTCGAGCTGGGTCTAGCTCGGCTCGGCTCGATTCGGCTCGTTTACAGCCCTATTCTGATGCAGCTCGGAAGTTTTGACATCATAGTAGGCATGGAATTTCTTCGTGAAAACCATGCTGAAGTTGTGTGCTTTGATAAGATGATTCGTTTCACGCTCGCTAACGGTGATTTATTATGTGTTTATGGCGAAACTCCTTCGAAAGGTCTTAAGCTCATGTCATGTATCCAAGCTAGCAAGTATCTCCGCAAGGAATACAGAGCTTTCTTGGCTAACATTGTAGTAGCGGAGAAGGAAAGGAAAAGGAAGACCGAAGTGAAAGATGTTCCTGTTGTCTGTGAATTTCCTCAGGTATTCCCTGATGATCTTCCCGGACTGCTGCCAAGTCGTGATATCGACTTTCGTATCGACCTCATTCCTAGAGCCAACCCTGTTGCTAAAGCTCCTTATCGACTCGCTCCATCCGAAATGCATGAACTCTCGAGTCAGCTCCAGGAATTTCTTGATAAAGGCTTCATTCGCCCGAGCACCTCTCCATGGGGTACGCAAGTCCTTTTCATCAAAAAGAAGGACGGGCCGTTTCAGATGTGCATCGACTATCGGGAGTTGAATAAGTTGACAATCAAAAATCGCTATCCCCTGCCTCGAATCGATGATTTGTTTGATCAGCTACAAGGTGCTACATGTTTCTCAAAGATCGACCTACGTTCAGGCTATCACCAAGCGGAACCACCACGATGGAGCCCATCTTGTTAATAAGTCGAATGGGATATTCCATTATCTGAACCGCATTTGGATCCCTAAGCGGAACGATTTGCGACAGATCTTGATGGACGAAGCCCACAAATCCCGATATTCTATTCATCCTGATGCCAATAAGATGTACCAGGACCTTCGCTACAAGTACTGGTGGCTGGGCATGAAAAGGGATATCGCTCTATACGTTGGAAGATGCCTGACTTGCTCGAAGGTGAAGGCTGAACATCAAAGACCCTCTGGTTTACTCGAACAACCCCCGATCCCTATATGGAAGTGGGAGAGTATAGCCATGGACTTCATAACCAAACTCCCGCGTACGCCATCAGGTCACGACATCATCTGGGTTGTCGTTGACCGATTGACCAAATCTGCTCATTTTCTGCCAATACGAGAAGACTACAAGGTAGAACGATTAGCCCGAATCTACACCGATGAGATCATTTGTAATCATGGGACGCCTCGCGACATCATCTCTGATCGTGATGCTCGGTTTACCTCGCGACTGTGGGAAACGTTTCAAGCGGCTCTCGGTACTACGCTTAATCTGAGTACCGCATTCCATCCTCAAACCGACGGTCAGACTGAGAGAACGATTCGTACCCTTGAAGACATGCTCCGTTCGTGTGTCATAGATTTCGGTGGTAATTGGGACGCTTACCTGTCGTTAGTCGAATTCTCATATAATAATAGTTATCATTCCAACATTCAAATGGCACCGTTTGAGGCTTTATACGGAAGAAGATGTCGATCGCCTATTGTATGGCACGAGATCGGGCACTTGCAATTAACCGGTCCTGAGCTATTGCAAGAAACGACTGACAAAGTTCTCTAAATTCGAGACAATCTGCTGAAAGCTCGGAGTCGTCAGAAAAGTTACACCTATAGACAACGCAAGCCCCTTGAATTTGACGTTGGCGACTACGTACTCCTAAAGGTATCACCTTGGAAGGGTGTGGTCAGATTCGGCAAGAAAGGGAAACTAGCGCCTTGATATGTTGGACCTTTTAAGATTCTGGAAAGGATCGGAAAAGTCGCCTACAGACTCGAACTACCGGAGGAACTGAGTAACGTCCACCCGACTTTCCACATTTCGAACCTCCGCAAGTGCCTGGCTGAGCATGATTTAATAGTACCTCTTGATGATCTTTAAATAAACAAAACACTACACTTCGTGGAGAAGCCTGTCGAGATCATGGATCGCCAAATCAAGCAGCTCAGACGCTCGCGCATTCCTATTGTGAAAGTCCAAGGGGAAGGCAAACGAGGCGCAGAGTTCACTTGGGAACTCGAAAGCGACATGAAGGCGAAGTACCCGCAGTTGTTTGTTACGGCTTCAGCCTAATTTCGGGATGAAATTCCTTTAAGTGGGGGAGGCTGTAACACCCCGTGTTTCGAAGGTCAAAGTCAAAGTCAAAATTAAAGTCAAAGGGAGACAAGATTGCTAATTGTGATCTGTCACTCCTTGCTCAATTCCTGTTTTGACTTCTTTGACTTGTAGATAGTCTATTTTATGTTTTACGTTAGATGTATTATGTGGAGTAATTATTAATAATCGAGGTTTATTCGATACTTGTCGCATATCTGATAGCTTTATCGCTTATCGCAATTGCACACGCAACTCGAATTACGCAACATGGATATTGTTTTACGTGTGTGTGTGCCTTATGTGTTACTTGTGCATGTTTATTAAGTTTATGTTGTGGTGATTAAGCGAAACGCAATCGAAACTCAATCGCAATCGAAACGCAAACGCTAAACACAAGTAATTTAGGATGATTGTATGTTAGATATAGTAGTTGGGATTAAAAGTATTTTGAATAGAAAACTCTATCGCATCGCAACGCTCGCAATCGCAATCGAAACAGCAAAACGCGTCGCACCAAACACTCGAACTAACCGGCCAATCGACCAAGTGACCAGTCGACCAGGCTGCCACTCGATCGATCCACCCCTTTCCACTTTGGGAGACCCTATAAATACCCCCTGTCACCATCATAACTTACCACTTTTGGCACTCTCTGCTTGAACCAGCCGCACCCAAGCTTCTTTTCTCCGATTTCTCTCAAATCTTGTAAGTTTTCGACCTAATCTTTGTACTTCTTTGATCTACACTTGATTCTACACCTTTCTATCTTTTGAATCTTAACTTTTAACCGTGAAATCACTACATTTTGAGGTGTTCTAGGATGATGTCATCATGGTGTTCTTGAGAACTTCATGTTTTGACCTCAATCCACCAAGAACAACTTAGATCTAACCGATTCCACATAAACAAACAAAGATCTTTCATAGATCTAAATACATTCACGGTGAAAAGAATTGAAAGATAGTTTTACAACTTTCTTTCAACTCTTGTACACTCAACGCACTCAAAATCGATGGTATCGGAGCTTGTTCTAACCATCTACACCTTCTTGTTGATGTGTTGGTTCAAGATCTTGATCCTATCCACGAGACTACCGATTTCGGGTTAAACATGGAGCACCGTCTCGAACAGTCTACTGGTCGGATTTGGGTGATTCCTATCCGATCAGGAGTACCAAGTATTGACGAAGGTTTCTGTTGCTTAACACGTTATCACACCGTCTCGATAAAATGACAAACTATCAAAACAACCAAGTGTAAGACGAACGGAACGATCAGGACGGAATGCTGTCCGATCGGACCACCATCCCATCGGATTGTCATCCGAATGGGTTGTCACCCGATCGACTTGCACCTTGGCCCCACACTCAAATTCTATTTTCAAAACTTTGAAGGATGGACATTGAACGAAGTATTGACCGATCGGGTTACCATCCGATCGGACTACCACTCAACCATGTAATGTTCTGACTTCAATACTTCAACAATTTTTAGCATATTCAATACCAGCAGGTTGCTACCCGATCGGATTACAATCTGATCGAGTAACAAACTGTTGTGAACTTGTTCTCACTAAAGTGTCCAACCAATCGGGTTGTCGTCCGATCGAACGTCCATCCAATCGACCGACTTGAAAGGTAGAGATACTTCTATGTTTTCAAAATGCTACAACAAAAACTTCAAAAGTCAAGCCATCATACACAAACACATCCTTCCAAAGGAACAAACAGTCCACTCGAAAAGTCACCCAATCGGATGACCATCCGAGCGGACTGTCATCCGAACGACCGGCTGTCCGATCGGACTACCATCCGATCGAACTGTTGTCCGACCCACTTGCACTCTGCATCGTTTTACGCGTCTCTTATCATTATGCTATCGTTCTGATCAAGATAACCTTACTCTCTAACGCTCCCTTCAATCCACCAATCGCTGTGAGTATACTCGATCCCTTTTTGCTTTATGCACTTTTGGGTATTACATACGTTACTTATTCTAAATCACATCAAACACACTACGCAATACTTTAAACGCTATCCGTTATCACATGTTATACGTGACTTAATGAATGCTTGCTTGTTATGTTTATACATGGAATGCTGTCTACCTGCCTTAGCAACGATAGTACTATAGTTTGGACTCAGCACCTGTTCACTCAGGGGTTGTTAAGGACAATTAGTTACATGGCTCACAGTGGTGAGTGTGTATCGCGAACTGCCTTGGGCAGTCAACCCGCAGTCATTGGTATCGATAGGTTCATGTCGATAACTAACATGCCTCATTTTACACTGTGTACGTGCTGGTTATGCATAACAATTTCGAACTCTATTATACCTATTAAACTTGTATGCTCACCTTTACACTATGTGTATTTACTTTTACTTTAATGTATGTGACAGGTGCTTAGGATGCTTATTTGTTTACTTTGCTGTGAAATCGAGGCTAGGAAAGACCTAGGTCAACAATAAACAATTGTCTGTAATAAGAATCTGAGTTGTCGGAACAAAACAATCTGACTATATCTTTTCTGTAATAATTGATTATCTTTTATGACATGGTATGGGACGTGTTGCTTTAAATAATTGGTAAATATAGTTGTTATGGAAACTTCTGGACAATCTGTTTCGCTCAGTGCCACGCCCCAATGATTCCGCCATCGGTTGGGGTGTGACACAACGCTTTATGGCCCAAGATCAGGCCCGGTTCAGTTATTTGGGCGCATGTCCCACACATAAGCCAACCCTAATTCCCTATTCCCTTTCTACACAACGACGACAGCAAGAGGGCGTCTCCTACTCGGTCGTATTGGTCCGAAGCACTCTCATCCGAAGCCCCACTCCTTAATCTCTCAGGTTAGTTGTTACCACTATTGAATTCGCTTGTTGTGCATGAGATTATGGTGTCATAGTTGCTAGAAATTCTATGATTATGTCTCAAAAAGAATGAATGTCATGATAATAGGGTTGCATGATGTAGGAATGAGTAGACTACTTGATCCGATTGAATATTGGGTGCTACTAATAGATTTTGTGGATGTTTTGTCCACTAAAATTCACAAACATTCAAATAACCGGTTTCTAGTATATCCGTAGCCTTTTATGGTCCAATACAATTGAAGGTAAGTGGTCTGTTAAAATTGATAACCTTGAATAAAAGTGGCAGCCCATGTGTTGTAGTCTTGATCTAATAAAAAACCATATAGGTATTCTAATAATGTTGTCAATGACAGCCATGAGTATAATGTGTATTTATTAATGCCATGATGCTTTGTTTGTTGAAGTTAAAATCTGTGTACATGAGGAATTAGATTGATACAAGAAACGGCTATGATTAGGGTTGTAGAAATCCATAATCGTGTGTTAGTGATCGCGACGAAGGTTCCCCACAAAGAATTTATGTCGACGAAGCTAGGTTCTTGTGTCGACGAACCTATGTCGATGAACTTGTGTTGACGAACATACTCGACTGGTCTTCGACGAACATTTGGGGATTCTTCGCCGCCATCCATTTTAATGAAGCCTGAATCTTCGTCGAGATGTAACCTTCACCGAGGAATACCCCACGAACAGGACTTAGGACACGTATGATAATGAATGCTTATGATGATCAAGTATTAGATTCGTATGATGATGAACAAGGGCAAAATGATTAGGTTATTCTACTTAATTTGAATATTGATTTTGATATTGATTGGCATTTATGATTAAACTGAAATCCATGGAGGGTTGTTGTGATCGTGTAACAGATTCCGTGATTTTTGGCAATATGAAACTAATCGCACAAGATACTTGGATTGTCACACCCCGATTTCCACGTGTCTCACCGGGGGGACCGGTGGGGGATTACCGTGACGATGTTGGCAACAATATAGTCAAACCACACAATTATATAAATGCACAGCGGAAGCTTAAGATAAATATATAAACTTCAATCTCTGGTTGTAATATCAAATGTATTACAGAAGTTGAATATATCCACAGCGGATCAAAAAGAAATAAATATTGTTCATTCAGATGCAGCATCGAGTTTGCGAGACTATGTACGATGCTTAGGACGCCTATACCAGCCCATTTCGTATAGTACCTGCACTTAATATTTTTGGGGAAAATACGTCAGTTTACACTGGTAAATACATTCAACTGACACATTTGAAAATGTTTATTAAAATTGATTTGAATGCACAAGGCACAAACTCTTTTATAACTTGGGAAAATTATAATAAAATCTTGTGAACGTTTTACATGTTCTTTTATGCGTTCAGTAGCCCGGGTCGTGCCGGGTTAAAGATTTATAGACACACCACATTGCGTAAAACCGTAGTATAAAAACCAACGGCTACGTCTTTTAATTTAATGTCGACAATATATACCGGGTGTACGCCTACACCGGGATGTCGATGGTCGTGGCCATTTCGTAAAATGATGCCAAGGATATCCGGGACAACGGTCATTAAACCCCCCAAAGGCTTTTAAGAAACAAAACTGTTTAAATGAGCCGATCATATTATTTAATTAACCACCTAAGCGATGGAAGAATATAATGCTCAATCAAGCGGTATTAATATACCGTAACCCAAGCCCATATAGGGGAAATAAGTTAAAGTATTTACCTTTGCAAGTATATTTCCTTAATTGGATTAAATCACCGATAGCTTTTACTGGGGCTCCTAATCTGGAACGAAGGTTTTAATTAACCTCTTAGAATCCTAACGAGTCGTTATAATGGCCGTAGCCTAGACCGGTTGGTTCCGATATATATAGATATGGTTTAATCGCGCGAAAAGGCGAAAACCGAGAATGGAGTGTGATTCTGACCCAACAAGTTCAGAGACTTGTTTTATATGGGTTAATGGTTCACACTCTGGATTTTGGGGTTCAAATAATATAATTTGACCCGTATCGGCTAATTTATGAAAACTAGTTTCATAAGCCGAACCGTGCGCGCAATAGGCGAAACGGTTAACCATGAGAGTCGTACGCTTATTTCCTAAGTCAATATGCCTTAAAGAGGTTGTGGTATCAGTAGGATACCTTCCGTGATGCCCGTAACGAGTTTAAGTTAATATTATGCCCCGTAGGGGCTTTTCGGTCATTTTAAAGACTTTTAAAGAGCTTTTCGAGTTCTACAGGAAATCTGAGTTTCCCGAACAGCTTATAAAGCTTAAAATACTTTATTTATTATTTAAAATCAGTAGCAACTGGAATCGGGTCAAAAGACCTTGTAGAACTCATGTTTTGGCCGAAAAGGGCATATTCGGTATTACCGAACCGTAGCCATAACCGCAGGTTATGAGCGAGGTAAAAATTATTAAAAATCTTTAAAATTCCCAAAATATTATTTATAACAGTGGGTAAAAGTTTTGGTGACGAAATCTTGGTTTAGATAGGTGTTATGCTAATTGCGCCGTTAATTACTAAAGTTTACTTTAAATGCGCCATTTAGCATAACTCTCATTCTAGACCTCGGATTGACGTGAAACTTTAAGGACATGCTTATATTTTAATAAGCAAGGTTCTGGTCCGTTCGCGTGTCCGAAATACTCGTTTTATTTTCAAAAGGCCGTTACGGTCAACTTTTAGGCGAATGACGGAAATGCGTAAAAGACTCGGATAACTCATGAACCGATCACAGAGGTTTATACCAACATGTGACCTGGTCCTAAGAGAGTCCTAAGGCATATCTATACCTCACTAAAACGGGTCAGAACTGAAGTCAAAGCAAAAGTCAAACTTTTGCGACATTCGGCTCCGAACCGGGTCAATATAGCAAATGATCGATTCAAACGAGCGCAAACAAGTTTATATACTTAATTATCATGTTTTATAAGTGTCTAAACAGGTTTCATAACATATACATTACAGATTATGCATAAATCGCTAAAATAGCTTTCTGTTGACTTTTTAACCGCACGTTTGACTCGATATTTGACATAGTTAGAGTGGTGATCAGGGGGAACCCTTTTAGAGGTTTATTACCCACATAAATACCAACTCATAACCACTTTTGATTCGTCATAAGACTGAACCATCATGGATTTAATTTAAAGTCAAACCGTATTTACGACGGTTTGTTTTCTAGCTATTTACTAAGCATAAACTGAATTATAAATGATCTAGGCAACTTACAGAAGTTGAGAGCTGATTATAGAGCAGAGAAGAGGACTTGAGGGCTCTTGCAATGACCAGAGATGTGTGTTTTTGGTGTTGTGAATGTTATGTGCATAATGTGGCTATTTATAGCCAATGCCAAGCATCTATGATCATTACAAACACCTACAACAGTCCAGAGATGATGGGTAGGTGTCCCAGAGGGCTATGGGTCGAGTAGGGGGCGCCCATGCCTCATTTATTGGAGATTGATCGTTCATAATGCTCAAAAGTCAAGAAAACACCAACTTTCTGCATCTGGGCGTCTCACGCGACCCGCATGGACATTCCCATGCACTTTAACGCGGGTCGCCTGATATTCAAATATCAGGCGCGTATTTTAGGAGGCTCGCGACCCGCCTACACTTAGGCTATTACTTAACGCGGGTCGCGAGAGGCCAGATTTCCAGAAATTTTAAATCTTTTGTAATGATTATCAGAAATCCGGTAATTAATAACGAAATCTTTCGTAATGATTTACCTGACCTTTCGGGTTTGAAGGGGTAACTTTGCGGTTTGGCCCTCGGTTATTTACCGATAGGGGCCTCGTGTTATTACCCGCATTATTAAGTCCCCGGTTAGTTTATTAATTATTTGGAAAGCCTTAACTTTCACTGTTGACGCTTTTAACCCTTCTCACACGAATTCGAGTATAACTTTCTCGTTTTAAGACGGAACTTCGCGGAATTTATACAGTATATTCTAGTGAGCGTATAATACTGTTACGAAGCCTTGGGAACGTTAAAGGGTCACTCAGAGGTATAATTAAACATGTTGACACAGTTAACCCCTGTAGTTCGTAATCTCTCACTTTCTTCCGCGTTTCGCTTCCGTACGATTTATGATTTATTCGTTTGAAGGTACAAGCGTTTATTTAGGGTTACTATACAGTATATTTACCCTTGTTGACATTTATAACCCTCGAATTTATATACTTTCAAGGTTTGTCAAAATTAGTCCTTTATTTAATATCGATGCCACGTATAAACAAATGACACGTGTTAACACATTATTGGACACAAAAATTCGAGGTGTTACATCCTCACCCCCTTAAAATAAATCTCGACCCGAGATTTACTCAAATAAATAGGGGTACTTTTCTTTCATTGTAGCTTCGACTTCCCACGTATATTCAGGGCCTCTACGAGCATCCCATTTGACCTTTACAATCGGTACGTGCTTTCTGCGAAGCTTCTTTACCTGTCGATCCTCAATCGACAAAGGTTTTTCTATGAACTTTAAGCTCTCATCTATATGCACATCTGTGTGTGGAATCACCAACGATTCATCGGCGAAGCACTTTTGAGATTGCAGATGTGGAACACATTGTGAATTCCCTTGAGCTCCTCAGGCAAGTTCAACTTATAGGCGACTGATCCGACCCGTTCAATGACCTCAAAAGGTCCTATGTATCTCGGACTCAGTTTGCCTTTCTTGCCGAAACGCATCACCCCCTTCCAGGGTGACACCTTAAGTAATACCTTTTCACCCACTTCGAAGTGAAAATCCTTACGCTTTGGATCAGCGTAGCTCTTCTGCCTATCGCGGGCAGCCTTGAGACGTTCCCGGATCTGGACAATCTTGTCCGTCGTCTGGAAAACAATCTCTGGTCCTGATAATTGGACCTCTCCTACTTCCGCCCAACAAACAGGCGATCTACATTTCCTACCGTATAATGCCTCGAAAGGCGCAGCCTTTATGCTGGTGTGGTAGCTATTATTGTAGGAGAATTCGATCAGGGGTAGATTCTTATCCCAGTTACCGCCTAAATCGATTGCACATGCACGAAGCATGTCTTCTAGCGTTTGGATAGTACGCTCACTTTGACCGTCCGTCTGTGGATGGTAAGCCGTACTAAAGTTTAAACGCGTGCCCAAAGATTGCTGGAAACTCTTCCAGAAGTGAGATGTGTATCTAGTATCCCTGTCGGAGATAATAGACACAGGTATGCCGTGTAAGGCTACAATCTTATCAACATAAAGTTGGGCTAACATATCGGAGCTATACGTCTCCTTGATGGGTAGAAAATGAGCTGATTTAGTCAGCCTATCGACTATGACCCATATTGTATCGTTTCCTTTCCTGGTTTTGGGTAACTTGGTTATGAAGTCCATAGTTACGCATTCCCACTTCCACTCGGGAAGTTCAGGCTGTTGTAGCAAGCCAGACGGCTTTTGGTGCTCGGCTTTGACTTGAGCACAAGTCAAGCACTTTGCTACATGGGCGGCTACAGACTTTTTCAAGCCTATCCACCAATAATTTGCCTTTAAGTCTTGGTACATCTTGTCAGCACCAGGATGGACTGAGTATTTGGAACTATGGGCTTCCTGGAGAACAACATCTCGTAGTCCTCCATAAATCGGAACCCATATACGTCCGTTCAGCCTAAGAATTCCATCCTTGCTAAGAGTCAACTGCTCCTCAGTTACTCCCAGCTTTTCATTAGGGTAATTAGCTTCCAACACAGCCTCTCGCTGTGCAGCTAATATCCTCTCAATCAAATTGTTCTTGACTTCAATGCTCTTGGCATTGATTCGAATAGGTTTTACCCTTTCTTTCCTGCTCAAGGCATCAGCGACTACATTCGCCTTGCCGGGATGGTACCTGATCTCGCAATCATAGTCATTCAGGGTCTCCATCCAACGGCGCTGCCTCATGTTCAACTCCTTCTGGTTGAACAGGTGCTGGAGGCTTTTGTGATCAGAATAAATCACAAATTTAATACCATAAAGGTAGTGCCTCCACAACTTTAGTGCAAATACAACGGCACCCAACTCCAAATCATGGGTGGTGTAATTCTTTTCGTGCACCTTTAATTGCCTTGAAGCATAGGCAATCACCTTGCCCTTCTGCATAAGCACACACCCCATGCCCGTGTGTGATGCATCGCAGTAAACTACGAATTCATCAGTACCTTCAGGTAATGTCAACACAGGTGCGTTGCTCAGCTTTTGCTTCAGGATTTCGAAGGACTCTTGCTGCTTTGGGCCCCAAATGTACTTTTCTTTCTTCTTGGTCAAGGAAGTCAAGGGCGCAGCAATCCTTGAAAAATTTTCAATAAACCTCCGGTAGTATCCTGCTAATCCCAGGAAACTACGAATTTCGGTAGGCGTCTTTGGCTCTTGCCAGTTCATGACCGCCTCTACCTTAGCGGGATCCACTTGGATACCACGCTCACTCACAACGTGACCTAAAAATTGAACCTCTCGTAGCCAGAATTCACATTTCGAGAATTTGGCGTAGAGTTTCTCACGCTGTAGTAATTCGAGAATGCAACGGAGGTGCTTCTCGTGGTCAGCTTGGTTCTTGGAATATATAAGGATATCGTCGATGAAGACTATGACAAATTTGTCCAAATACGGCTTGCAGACGCGATTCATGAGATCCATGAACGCAGCCGGTGCATTTGTGAGCCCAAAAGGCATCACTAGGAACTCGTAATGACCATAGCGAGTCCTAAATGCTGTCTTATGTACATCTTCATCTCTGACCCTTAGTTGATGATAGCCCGACCTCAAGTCGATCTTCGAGAAGTAGCTCGCTCCTTGCAGCTGATCGAACAGATCATCGATCCTTGGCAAAGGATATCTATTCTTTATGGTAACTTTATTCAGCTCTCGGTAGTCGATGCACAACCGCATCGATCCGTCCTTCTTCTTTACAAATAGGACTGGTGCTCCCCAGGGAGATGAACTAGGTCTGATAAAACCTTTCGCCAGCAGTTCATCCAACTGGGTCCTCAGTTCTTTCATTTCCGTCGGAGCTACTCTGTAAGGTGCTCTTGCTATCGGAGCTGCTCCAGGAATGATGTCTATTCTGAACTCCACTTGTCTATCTGGTGGCAAACCAGGTAGTTCTTCGGGAAAAACCTCGGGGTATTCAGAAATGACAGGAAGATCCTCGATCTTCGGCTTAGGTTCTTCAATTATAACCTGAGCCATGTAAATTACACAGCCTCTGTTCAAACACCTTGAAGCTTTCAGCATAGATACGTCTTCGGGCAATCCGTACTGCGTATCCCCTCGAATGGTAAGAGATTCACCACTCGGAGTCTTTAAAACTATCTGCCTCTTGCCGCAAATGATTTGGGCCTGATTACGGGATAACCAGTCCATGCCTAGCACAATGTCAAAACCCGCTAATTTGAAGGGAAGTAGAGATAAAGGAAAAGAATGGTTCCTAATGGACATTTCACATCCTTCTAGAACAGTTGAGACGGTTTCTATCGTGCCGTCCGCTAACTCTACTTCGTATTTGCATCAAGGGTTTTGATAGGCATATTTAGTAGTTGGCAAAATTTCTGGTCTACAAAGGATTTATCGGCGCCAGAATCGAATAGTACTCTTGCAAATATATTATTTACGAGGAAAGTACCTGTAAGCACGTTGTCGTTCTGGACCGCTTCCTTTGCATCCATGCGAAAAACTCTCGCATTTGACTTCTTTGTTTCTTCCGCCTTCTTGGCATACTTAGGGCAGTTACTCTTGATGTGCCCTTTTTCATTACAACCATAGCAGGTTGCATCCTTGATTTTCTTGCACTCCACGGTCTTATGATCCTTGGACTTGCATAGTCCACAGGAAGGAGTCTTTGATTGCGACTGTGAGTTTGATGCAAATCTGCATTTCCCAGAGTGGGGTTTCTTGCAGATCTTGCAGTTGGGCCTTTCACCAGTTTGCCCATCCTTCTTTGCCTCCGACCCTCTTTTGCCTTCACCGTTTCCACGGTGCTTCTTCCCTGATCTTCGTGAGGTATCATCCTCACGTTTTCTCTTCTCAGCCTCCTTGTTCCTTAGTGTCCTCAGACGGACAGCGTCTAAGGTAAGAGACAAGGAAAGGTCAGTAACTGACCTGAAGGTCGTCGGCCGAGAGGCCTTTACACTCGCCTTTATTGCGGGCTCCAAGCCCCCAATAAAACGGGCGATTCTTCGAGGTTCTGGGGTCACAAGGTACGGGACCAGACGAGACATTGTATTGAAACTCGTCAAATATGCCTGGCAGTCCAGGTTCGTCATCACCAGTGACACAAAGTCAGCCTCGATCTTCTCAACCTCATGCTGAGGGCAGTAGTTTTCCTTAATGAGAGCAATAAATTCCTCCCATGTCATTTTGTACAAAGCAGACTTACCAGATGCCTGCACCAACGCCCTCCACCATGCCAGGGCCTCGCCCTTAAATGACTGGGACACATATTTCACCACATCCCTCGCTGCACACCCGCTGATGTCCACAATAGTGTCCATCTCATCTAGCCAGGTGATGCAATCCACAAGCACCTTTCTCCCCTGTAAATTCCCGGGGCTTACAAGATACAAAATACTTGTAAGTGCAACCCTTAGCACTGGATGCATCAGTATATTCTCTATCGCGATGAACGCTGTTCTCAGTGGACGAGTGTTTGTCGTCATCTTTCTTGGGTTGAGAGGGTGGTTTGGAGTGTGTCTTTGGTTTAGAGGGTGGCTTTGACACGGTTCTGCCTTGGGACTCAGTATATTGACGATCAAGAGCTGCCTGAACAGCATTGTCAATCAGAGCCTTCAGTTGTGCGCCTGTCAGATGCACTGGCGTATTGTCGTAGTCATTATCATTGGTATGGCTATTCTCTCCATTGGGATCCGCCATTGTAACTTGAATCTGTTACAGAAGATAACAAAATTTTATTCAGGAGATTATTATATAATTGTCTTTTATGACAATTTGTCAACCATGGTACAGAGACCATATTTGGTTAACTTATTATTTCATTACATATTAGGATTTGAATATATCCTATTTCAGCTATATAAATAGTATTGGCGGCATAAAGCCTAATCACGATGATGTTTTATAATTTTAGCCGAGATTTCAGAGAATCAAAGGCATAGAGATTTGAACCGTAGTTCTTTTATCTCTTTCTGACAGGGAGTCATAGACCACCACTGTCTTTTGTCGTTATAAGACAATTATTACGGCCCATAGGCACTACACCTCTAATGGATGTTTTTAATATGGTTGGCCCGTAGGCACTACATCTCTAATGGATGTTTTAATAAGGTTGGCCCGTAGGCACTACATCACTAATGGATGTTTTAATAATATTGGCCCGTAGGCACTACATCACTAATGGATGTTTTAATAAGGTTGGCCCGTAGGCACTACATCACTAATGGATGTTTTAATAATATTGGCCCGTAGGCACTACATCACTAATGGATGTTTTAATAAGGTTGGCCCGTAGGCACTACATCACTAATGGATGTTTTAATAATATTGATCACCTTCATTGGTGATTTAACCCACGATTTATAAATCATTTAGTTGGGTTTTGAAATCCTTAAAGGATTATTGTATAAGAATGACGTGCGTGATTTTAACGAATCACATCTGCCATGATCGTTAACATGCGTACAGAGGTTAACAGGGAATCAGAATCTTTTCAACTAGGTCGTACTATCTTGACTGGATCTTAAAAGACACCAAGCTAAGTTTCACCTTTTAAGATTCTTTATCTAGGCAGATCAATATAAAAGGAATGGTTTTGATTTATTTTATACATATTAAAACAAAACTCATAACATACATTCCAAAATCTCAAATACAATTACATATTGCCCTAAACGGGTCTTTCAATAGTACATACCTCCATAGAGGTTTTAAAATAAGTGACAAGTCCACGCAGGGACTAATACAAGATAGGTGTCCATGTAAGGACTAAAAGATAAGTCCACGTAGGGACTGAAATACGATAAGTGTCCACGCAGGGACTTATTTCAAAGTAGAAATTACATTAGTACAACTATTAAGGGCTAATGGTCACGTTTCTTCTTTTTGCCCTTTAGTAGGTTCGCCAAGCCCTTGAGAAATCCTCGGTGGCTCTTTTTCTCTTCTTCGAACTCTCTCTCCACACGATCTAGTCGATGGAGTATCTCTTCCTGTTCAGGAGGAGAGAAACGTGGTTGTGGCGCGTGTTGCGGAGCTGGAGGTCTGGGAGGTATTGGATACCCATGAGCTGAGTAGTCCGGTGGTCCCATGTTTCCATGTGCTCCGTCAGGGTAGCGCGCATTATATCTAGCCGACACCACATATGGGTCGCGCTCATAGCCGTAGTTGTATTGTGCTTGTGACGGTTCGAACGGATTGTAAGCCGTTGGACCCGTGTAAGCAGGTATGGGTTGGTCATACCCAAATGGTGGCGAATTTTGTGCAGCTGGTGCGGAGTTCGCCTCCTGTATAGGACTTGAAGGTCCTTCTTCTTGTAGTGGCGGATAGTGGCTACTACTAGAATGTCGAGGAGTGCTGAAGTGGATATCCCCTCCTCCTCGTGTAGACATACGAGCATTTGTCCTCCTACGCCTTGGCGGATCAGGTATTACTGGTTGCGCCGGTGGCGGAGGTGGTGGCGTAACTGCCTCAAAGCGTGAATCCTCAGAGGGATCCTGTGGATGTCGCGGTTGTTGAGATGTCTGTTGAGGTGGCGTGTAGTACCACTCATGTTGGTCAAACATCGCTTGGAAACTGTCAGGTCCTTGATAGGGCGTGCTATGGAAGGATGACCCATCAGAGACTTCTATCGGATGCGTGGGCGTACCACGCGCAGGTTCAATTGGATCAGTATCTTCATCCATATGGTCCTCGGAGAAATGATCTTGTGGCCCTAGTGGAACAAAACCTGAAGGTTCCTGTATGTAGTCAGCTGGATTAAACTGACCTATGTAGTATGGAGTAGGGTCGTCGTAATTTCGGTGTGATACCGAACGTTGTAGAGGTATGAAGGAAGGTTGTGGGTTGTTGGGATCATTTTCTGAGTTTGGCCCAAAGGAGTGCCGGTAGGATGGCGTCGAGCTGTGCGAGGTGGAATGCCTCGCGGGTTCGTAGAGATCTCTTCGTCGTTGTGGCTCTTCGCTCTGTGTCATCGAAGGATGCCTTGTACCAGATGGTCCAGCTTCGTTATCGTGATATGTCACGATTTCTCCTCTGCCTCTTCTTCCCCTTCCTCTTCCTCGGAATATAACAGGTGGCATTTTCCTGCTCCAAAACTTATTAAAAATCGAATTGAAAATAAAGACAAAAAGGAGTATTAATCCGAATTTGTCCTAAGTTATTGTCTAGACTCAAGTATGTGCAATTGTGTTATTGAGATTAAACACAGTAGGGTAGTGTTTAATTCACTCAATGTTGGCTCTGATACCAATCTGTCACACCCCGATTTCCACGTGTCTCACCGGTGGGCCCGGTGGGGGATTACCGTGACGATGTTGGCAACAATATAGTCAAACCACACAATTATATAAATGCACAGCGGAAGCTTAAGATAAATATATAAACTTCAACCTCTGGTTGTAATATCAAATGTATTACAGAAGTTGAATATATCCACAGCGGATCAAAAAGTAATAAATATTGTTCATTCAGATGCAGCATCGAGTTTGCGAGACTATGTACGATGCTTAGGACGCCTATACTAGCCCATTTCGTATAGTACCTGCACTTAATCTTTTTGGGGAAAATACGTCAGTTTACACTGGTAAATACATTCAACTGACACATTTGAAAATGTTTATTAAAATTGATTTGAATGCACAAGGCACAAACTCTTTTATAACTTGGGAAAATTATAATAAAATCTTGTGAACGTTTTACATGTTCTTTTATGCGTTCAGTAGCCCGGGTCGTGCCGGGTTAAAGATTTATAGACACACCACATTGCGTAAAACCGTAGTATAAAAACCAACGGCTACGTCTTTTAATTTAATGTCGACAATATATACCGGGTGTACGCCTACACCGGGATGTCGATGGTCGTGGCCATTTCGTAAAATGATGCCAAGGATATCCGGGACAACGGTCATTAAACCCCCCAAAGGCTTTTAAGAAACAAAACTGTTTAAATGAGCCGATCATATTATTTAATTAACCACCTAAGCGATGGAAGAATATAATGCTCAATCAAGCGGTATTAATATACCGTAACCCAAGCCCATATAGGGGAAATAAGTTAAAGTATTTACCTTTGCAAGTATATTTCCTTAATTTGGATTAAATCACCGATAGCTTTTACTGGGGCTCCTAATCTGGAACGAAGGTTTTAATTAACCTCTTAGAATCCTAACGAGTCGTTATAATGGCCGTAGCCTAGACCGGTTGGTTCCGATATATATAGATATGGTTTAATCGTGCGAAAAGGCGAAAACCGAGAATGGAGTGTGATTCTAACCCAACAAGTTCAGAGATTTGTTTTATATGGGTTAATGGTTCACACTCTGGATTTTGGGGTTCAAATAATATAATTTGACCCGTATCGGCTAATTTATGAAAACTAGTTTCATAAGCCGAACCGTGCGCGCAATAGGCGAAACGGTTAACCATGAGAGTCGTACGCTTATTTCCTAAGTCAATATGCCTTAAATGGGTTGTGGTATCAGTAGGATACCTCCCGTGACGCCCGTAACGAGTTTAAGTTAATATTATGCCCCGTAGGGGCTTTTCGGTTATTTTAAAGACTTTTAAAGAGCTTTTCGAGTTCTACAGGAAATCTGAGTTTCCCGAACAGCTTATAAAGCTTAAAATACTTTATTTATTATTTAAAATCAGTAGCAACTGGAATCGGGTCAAAAGACCTTGTAGAACTCATGTTTTGGCCGAAAAGGGCATATTCGGTATTTACCGAACCGTAGCCATAACCGCAGGTTATGAGCGAGGTAAAAATTATTAAAAATCTTTAAAATTCCCAAAATATTATTTTATTACAGTGGGTAAAAGTTTTGGTGACGAATTCTTGGTTTAGATAGGTGTTATGCTAATTGCGCCGTTAATTACTAAAGTTTTACTTTAAATGCGCCATTTAGCATAACTCTCATTCTAGACCTCGGATTGACGTGAAACTTTAAGGACATGATTATAATTTAATAAGCAAGGTTCTGGTCCATTCACGCGTCCGAATTACTCGTTTTAATTTCAAAAGGCCGTTACGGTCAACTTTTAGGCGAATGACGGAAATGCGCAAAAGACTCGGATAACTCATGAACCGATCACAGAGGTTTATACCGACATGTGACCTGGTCCTAAGAGAGTCCTAAGGCATATCTATACCTCACTAAAACGGGTCAGAACTGAAGTCAAAGCAAAAGTCAAACTTTTGCGACATTCGGCTCCGAACCGGGTCAATATAGCAAATGATCGATTCAAACGAGCGCAAACAAGTTTATATACTTAATATCATGTTTTATAAGTGTCAAAACAGGTTTCATAACATATACATTACAGATTATGCATAAATCGCTAAAATAGCTTTCTGTTGACTTTTTAACCGCACGTTTGACTCGATATTTGACATAGTTAGAGTGGTGATCAGGGGGAACCCTTTTAGGGGTTTATTACCCTCATTGATACCAACTTATAACCACCTTTGATTCATCATAAGACAGAACCATCATGGATTTAATTTAAAGTCAAACCGTATTTACGACGGTTTGTTTTCTAGCTATTTACTAAGCATAAACTGAATTATAAATGATCTAGGCAACTTACAGAAGTTGAGAGCTGATTATAGAGCAGAGAAGAGGACTTGAGGGCTCTTGCAATGACCAGAGATGTGTGTTTTTGGTGTTGTGAATGTTATGTGCATAATGTGGCTATTTATAGCCAATGCCAAGCATCTATGATCATTACAAACACCTACAACAGTCCAGAGATGATGGGTAGGTGTCCCAGAGGGCTATGGGTCGAGTAGGGGGCGCCCATGCCTCTTTTATTGGAGATTGATCGTTCATAATGCTCAAAAGTCAAGAAAACACCAACTTTCTGCATCTGGGCGTCTCACGCGACCCGCATGGGAGTTCCCATGCACTTTTACGCGGGTCGCCTGAGTTTAAGAAATCAGACGCGTAATTGAGGTGGCTCGCGACCCGCCTACACTTAGGCTAATACTTAACGCGGGTCGCGAGAGGCCAGATTTCCAGAAACTTTAAATCTTTTGAAATGATTACGAAATCCTGGTAATTAATAACGAAATCTTTCGTAATGATTTACCTGACCTTTCGGGTTCGAAGGGGTAACTTTGCGGTTTGGCCCTCGGTTATTTACCGGTAGGGGCCTCGTGTTATTTACCCGCATTATAAAGTCCCCGGTTAGTTTATTAATTATTTGGAAAGCCTTAACTTTCACTGTTGACGCTTTTAACCCTTCTCATACGAATTCGAGTATAACTTTCTCGTTGTAAGACGGAACTTCGCGGAATTTATACAGTATATTCTAGTGAGCGTATAATACTTTTACGAAGCCTCGGGAACGTTAAAGGGTCACTCAGAGGTATAATTAAACATGTTGACACAGTTAACCCCTGTAGTTCGTAATCTCTCACTTTCTTCCGTGTTTCGCTTCCGTACGATCTATGATTTATTCGTTTGAAGGTACAAGCATTATTTAGGGTTACTATACAGTATATTTACCCTTGTTGACATTTATAACCCTCGAATTTATATACTTTCAAGGTTTGTCAAAATTAGTCCTTTATTTAATATCAATGCCACGTGTAAACAAATGACACGTGTTAACACATTATTGGACACAAATATTCGAGGTGTTACATGGATCGCACAATTTCACGACATACACACACACTTGAACCCAATTGCACACTTAAATTACGTGGCACGTTACTTGGTGGACACCTGTGCACTTATATGAATTGTGAACGATAAGATGTGAACATGTAAATGAACTGGTATGAGGCCCAGACATCTATCACATGATGTTATATTTGTATGTTATGGATTATTGGATTCCATGATCAACTGTTACAACTTGTACGATGAGATGTGTATGTCACCCATGTATTATGTGTTACAATTTGCATTACGTGTTAACGAAACTGGCCGTCATCGATAACCATATTAGGATTTGGTTGACCAACTGTAAACGAGTAATCAGTCATACCAAGCAAATCTAAGGTGAGTTCACTTCTCTTGAGCATGCGTCCCGGTGGGTGGGACAGTCAAACGGGTATTCTTGAGAGGAATAAGTCTTTGGGTAAATCATTGGGTATTCCTGAGAGGAATAAGTCATTTGGGTAAAAACTGGAATGTTGGATAATACACTCACTTCCTATCACCTTAAGTCCCATCTTATACCGAATGGTTACCTGAGAGGTAACGGGGTTATTAGTTGATAGCGCTATTTAGGTTTGGCACCCTCACCCCGTACCTGAGAGGACGGGTGTGAACTAATGACCTTAATCGTGACCAATGCTTAGATAAGGGGCATTGGGGACGGGCAAAACAATCTGGAGCCATCTTGTACGGTACTCGAGTTATTATCAACATTACTTTCGGAATTGTTATTAAACTGGAATTGAACACATGGTAACCAAACGTTTTCTTAAACCGTGAACTCACCAGCGTTGTCTGATACACTTGTGTGCATGCTCTCAGGTTATTGATATGTGGTGATGTGGAACTTGCCGTCTGGGATGCTGGAGTGGTCATGGGTCGAGACACATGGAATCACGAGACGAGTTCAATAACCATCATACGCTTGATTTATGAAATACATGACTAATGATTTATGCTTCCGCTGAACGTAGAATTATACTTTATGCAATGTAACGTTTTATCTTAATAAATAAAGTCTTATTTAAAATCTTGTATGAGTTCAATGTGATTGGTGGCTAGATCCTGGTACGTCACACGCCTCGTGGGGGGTTTCCGCTTGGGGTATTTTTAGGGGTGTGATAGTGTGCGTGTGAAGTCTACTATGCACTAACAAACCAAGCGCAAAGTGACGCATTGTGTGTCATCAACTAGAGACGTGAAGTGACACATAAAGTACCTAAGAAAACCCTAAGTCGCATTAATGGCAGTTGTTATTCAAATCCAAGTTTTTGAACGTTAATACCCTACCTTGTCATTGGAAATACATTATAATCGACCCATAACATGGATCCATGCATTAAACATAAGTAACATATCAACGTTTAAATGAACCTCGCCCCTTTAAACAGAAACCTTCAAACCAAATTTGAAAACCCTAAAACCGAGTTCAACTGTTTGCAAAACACACATGTTATCGCCTGCCAATGGTATGAGATCAAACCCGAGCAATCCTTAGCTTCCACAAGAGAAATCAGTGTAAAACACAACCATATTTCACTTTCTCTTTCTAGTTCTCTTTATTTCTTTCTTTAAGATTTGGTAAAGATGATGTGAGAATAAGAGAGCTTAGTCCATGTTTCCTACTATAGGGTTTTAGGTGATGTAATTACCATTATGCCTTTGGAGGGCTTTCACACACTCTTCTCATTAGGGTGTTACATAATCACCCTTAGGGCATGATATTGTGATAATATGATTTTGACCATGGGACACTTGGAATGTCAATAACCGATTGTTAGTGAGTGAATATAATGAGAATACACCCTCATAAGCTTTGGGATTAAATTTGGTTAAGTAATTCTTGGTGTCAAGTATGTAACACTTGCTACCAAACACTCTTAAGTATCCCAATGATGGTTTTCTTCCGTTGAAGAGTTTGTAAGGAGTTTTGTTTACCAATGGGGGTCAAGATGACGAAGCGAGAGAAGGTTGCGAACTCTAATGGCCGAGAAGACAGAGCCGGTGGTGATATAATAAAGAAGTCGGTGGTACTCGAGAGGACAACGTTGACGACATAGGTGGATGTGAAAATTTTATGAAGGCTCTGATTTGCGAAAGTTGTGAACCCTAATTTGTTTAAAGGCATGCAATATACAATGCACTAATGATTGTTAAATATCTTATTAGTGAGAATTTTGAAATATTTAAATAAATTATATTAATCCACCCTATTGAACTATCGAACACAAACAAACACATTATCTAATGTTCATGAACATTAATGAACGAACACGATCTCTATTCATGTTTGTTCATATATTAAACGACAAACACAAACAAATTTCCAACCAAACGGTTCCCGACCTATTCACCAAACATTTAGTTTGTTTGAAAATAATAAAAAAAAAAAACATAAAAAATTGGTATCGTCGTCGGTCATGCCTTTTGGACCATTCACATTTTGAACTTTCGAGACCATGACACGTGTTTATTGCCGAAACTGAAAACGAAAGAAGCCGACTTCTTCTTCCACCTGTTAAAAGTAAACAAACATAAACCCTAGAAAGAAAGAAACCCCAACCCAACCCAGCCCCCACAATTTGGGGCGATAAAAAAATGAGTGCGTCTTTTCTTAAAAATAGCAGTAAGAAGGCGCACCTCTACGTCCACACCTTATGGAAGACACAGTCCATTTCCAACTCCATCGGAGCTCCGATTACCCGACCCCATTTCCACCAATCGCATGCTTCCTACTCCCGATTTCCTCAACGAAAAGTCAAGGAGATGGAGTTTTCGGTTCCACTTGCTACTGCTGCTACCTCTTCCAAAGGCTTTTCTTCTATTTCTAATAACGCCTTTATTGGGTGGTATTTGGGTATGGTTAAGACCCGACCCATTCTTACCAAAAGCGTCACCTCTGCGCTTATCTATACCGCCGCTGATTTATCTTCTCAGGTACCCTAAGGCATCTTGGTTTTATCATATTTAATTGTAAAGTTCGTTTGTGGTGATTGATTGGTATCAATCTTTTTCATATTAATATCAAGATTATTATGCTAGCTTTAATTTTCAGTATGTGATCAAATTAAGGTTTGCATAGTGAAATGTGGGTATCAAATGGTTGTTTGTCTGGTTATTTTAGGGTGAAAGTGGTTGCTTTTGATAAGGAATTTTGAGTTTCTGATACTGCTTTATTCAATCTTATTATTATTCTTGGTGGATTTAAGTTTAAAGTACAAGTTAACCAATAATTTTGTTTTCAATAAGATGCTTATCTATATCTCCTTATTATAAGCATACGTTGTTTAATTATGCAATCCCAAACAGCTCCCTTAATTGAAAATGTGTACAATTGTTTTGATATTTTGGTTAACAAAGGAGTTTAGTTTCAATATGGTCCCAAACTGTGATTACTTGTATGGCCAAAAAGAGATAATTTCTCATCTTGGTCAGATAAGCAGTTTTTATAGGCTTATGTCGCCCTAAAATAAGGTCTGGTGCGTTGTGGGGGGGGGGGGGGGGGTTATGCCTTTCCACTCCGCACACACCACACCGGGCTTGGCGTGGAGTCGTGGACCATGGCGTTGATGTTGGGGCTTGAGGTTTTCCACTGGCGTGGAGGTGATTTGTGGGTCGACATGGCGTTTGCTGATTGGGGTGGCTTGAAGCCGTTGGTCCCCAACGTCACAATTTAACAAAAAAAGTTTTTTCAATAAAAAAATGTTTTAACCCACCTCTACAAAAAAACTCACTTTTCACCATCTTTCACCTCACTCTCTTCTACCCAATTCTATTGCAACCTTCATTTTTATAAAACCTCTCAACTTTTTATAAAAAAATACTGCATCCACACAACCGCAACTTTGATTCGAAGTTAACTTTCGGTTTTTTTAGCTTTTATTTATTTTTTTAATTTATGTAATCTTTTTTTTATTATGTAATCGTTTTTTATTTAAATTATGTAATCTTTTTTTATTACTACTAATTGTTATATAGGTATTTTTAAATATTTAAATACATTTTTTATAGTTTTGAATAATAAAAAAAATTGAGTGCCATGTGTCGAATAACGCCACTCTTCCACGCCCCGTCCCACTCCCCCCGTTTTTGCATCACACCCCATTTCTGGCGCGTGCTTACGTGTTGTCTACATGTCGCATAACGCCCCATGTTCAAGCCCCTCCACACCGTGTGGTTAGCATGAGGACTTTGCTTTAGCCAAACACTCAAAGGTGCTTATATATTTTCATAAAACACACACACAAAATACACAATGAGCAGATAAGCTGTTTATAAGCAATTTCCAAACACCCTTAATCAAACGCATGTGCAATTGCTTTGATATTTTAGTAAGAGTAAATTTTAATGAGTTTAATTTCAATATGGTCTCAGTGATTACCTGTTTTACCAATTAGAGATAGTTTTTTACTAAATAATCGATTCTAAGACTTCTAACATTTGAGTTTTCATCCTCTATAATCAACCCATATTTAGACAATTGCAGGGTCATCTTCAGACTCTTATGATCTTGTAAGAACTGTTCGCATGGCTGGATATGGAATGATACTATTAGGTCCATCATTGCATTTTTGGTTCAATTTCGTGTCAAGATTATTTCCAAAGAGGGACCTGTTTTCAACATTCAAAAAAATGTTCATGGGGCAAGCGATCTTTGGGCCTATTATGACTGTTGTATTCTTCTCTGTCAATGCCGGTCTTCAAGGTACCAGTTTTCTCCATGCATTTTAATGACTAAAAAATTTGCAAACCGCGTAAAAAAAGAAACAACGTGACACTTAAGTTGGTTTTGAGTTTGAGCGTAATTTAATGTCTGTTAGGGTAATTGTAAAGTTGATTGTGATTAATGGTGGAATATGTTTGTTAGGTGAAAGTGGTTCAGAAATTGTTGCTAGATTGAAACGAGACTTGATTCCTACATTGATCAATGGTGTAATGTACTGGCCCGTTTGTGATTTCATCACATTCAGATTCATCCCCGTTCATTTGCAGGTATTTAATATTGTGATTTTAACTCCACTAAAAGTAATGATGATCTGATATTGGATTTGTGACAATGCAGCCACTGGTGAGCAACTCGTTTGCGTATATCTGGACGGTTTACATGACGTATATGGCAGGCTTAGAGAAAGCAGGCACCAAATAGCTGCACTGCTATGTTTTGCTATGTAAATGAAGCTGCAGGCAGCTAGCTATGTTACATTTTACAGTTATAGTTTTTTTTTTATTTTATTCAAAGTCGAGAATGTCATCATAAATTACTTACTTTATGGATCTTCTTAGATTTATCTTTTTGGCTGTATTTCTATTCATTGTCAACTTGCGGGGGCGTGCATCTATTCTACTCGGTACAACATTAATATTTTTTTGATGCAAACAGCAAGAATAATGCATAGCCTATGCATCCGTAGAAAGACGGTTTGTATATACCGGTAATTCGGTAAATCTATACAAGAATCATACCTAGTAAATCTTAAAAATAGCAGAACTATTAGTAGGGTAGGTTTGGGGAAGATAGACTCCAACTCAAACAAACAAAAAACAAGAATGATAAAAAGTAACACGTAAAAATAAATAAAATACAATGCGATGCAAAGTCCACCTAAATTATAGGAATATCTATGTCTCTACGACAAAGCTAAGATATCTCTATACCAACTCCTTAACCTTAATCATGGACCTCCATAAACTCCTATCCTGAACTACTATTTCCTCTAAGAGGTGCAACTTTAGCAAATCTAGCCTAATTTGCTCATCCCAAATCACTCTAGGCCTGATTTACATAATTTTTACTTATAACATGAATTCATTCGTTAAAATGGAATTTGAACTTCCTTAAGGCTATATGTATGCTACATGATTGTGAGTGAGAGCTTAGCCATGTTGGATTCACTATCACACAAACAACGCACCACACCCAAGTATCCGTGAGTGGCATGGCAGTGGGCCTACTCACGTCGTCATTGTGGTGTGAAAATCCAACTTCATTTAACATATTAATATTTCATTTAGAGTAAAGTGCAATTAGCCACCTTGTGATTTGGTGGTGGGAGTAAGTTGCCACCCTAAAACCTTTTTTTCGCACTCTAAACCCTCATGCTTTCATTTGTCAAACGGACGTTAGTTTGTCCATTTGTAGGGCTGCAAACGAACCAAACAAACACGAACAAGGCCTTGTTCGTGTTCGTTTGTTAAGAAATATATGTATTCACGAACTGTTCATGAATGCTTACCGAACGAGATTTTATGTTTGTGTTCGTTTGTTAAGGATATGAACTCGTTTGTGTTTGTTTGTTAATTTTAGGCAATGAACGAAAACGGACATTGATTAACATAAGTGAGCACAAACTGATGTTCATGAACACAAATGGAAACAAATGAACACAAACAAGTGTTCATGAACATAATATATAATACACCGACACTTTTAATCTTTTATTTATCGGAATTTTTATGCATTTAAATAAAATATAAAACTAAACACTCTAATGAATTATCGAACACAAACAAACACGTTACCAAACGTTCACGAACTGTTCGCCAAAAGTTTGATTTGTTTGCAGCCCTATCCATTTGACTTTAGGTGAAATGACGAGTTTACCCCTGCATGTTACCCTTTCTCTATCCATCATCTCTACACCTTACCCTTTCAATCACATCGCCACCATTAAACCACCACAACTTCGTCGTCCTCACCACCCACACGACCTCCGACCACCACTAAACAAATTATAATGCAAGTAACACAAGAGCATGGAACTAACCTTGCATATATGTTGTGTCTATACATCCCTTTCCACCAGTTTTAATCTTTCAATACCATTACTTGCAACAAATCACACTTCATGTCTTTTTCAAGATGAAATTTAAGAAATTTAATAGTTTGGATTGATGGAATAACCACATTTGCAATCCATGACACTTCAGATAAACCTGAAAATAAAACAACCTGAATATTACTTTTGAAAATATGGATTTGGTCCAAATTGTATGCCATTTTGTAACGTGACTAGTCTTTATCACCAACAAACGTTACACCCCTCCTCCACCAGCCCCCCCCCCTCTCCACTCCTATTGGTTATCCGATCCGCCACATCATCATCACAACAATGTAACACCCTAAACTGATTTAACAGAAAAACACGCAATGGAAATGCGAACCAGAAAATTCTTTCATTTAAAACTAGTTAAGATAATTAGAGACCTTTATATGCATATAAAACAAGTGTTACATCGTTCACTCTTTCTTATTACATTCGATAAAACACAATCAATTGACTATGACTACGACCACGCCACCGTACTATCTGCGTCCTGACTCGATCTTCAACCATCCCTCGCTTTGCATGGAGACCTGAACAACCTGCAAACACCACATAACTACTTCATTAGCTAAGTAAGTGAGTTCAGGTGAAACATTCAAAATGTGAGAATCACTTCTAACGGAAACTCAATGTTTATGTACAAATGTCTCCGCCAAATTGAATTCCTTCTGACTACAATCTCAGATTTGATCCCCGGATCCTAACCTTTGACTCTCATGTGTTCATCCTCACATACCTGCATTTTGATACCATTCTCATAACGATATGGTTAGCAACATTAAAATACATACGTACATTCAAATTATATATTTGTATCACCATAACCCGCCATCCTATCTTCCTTCATGTAGTCACTAGGCCCACCATGAAGTTTAGGATTCTATACCTATTCTATACATAACACCCGACCTTTACATATCACTAGGATCGTAGGCTACGCACGAGCCAGCTTGGCCCACAGTTCCAGATCGGGTCTACAGCCCTGATTGTTTACCCTACGATCACTTCCTATACAAATTTTGAGCATTGCGTTTATCTATGCATTGTGCCAATATGTGCACTTCGCTAATCTATGCACTATGCACTGATATGTGCACATCACTAATTTGTGCAATTCGCTAATCTGTGCACTTCACTAATTTGTACACTACGCGTTGATATGTGCACTTTGCTATCTATGCATTTCGCTAATCTGTGCATCATGCATTGATATGTGCACTTTGCTAATATGTGCACAACACACTAATTTGTGCACTTCGCTAATCTGTGCACTACACACTAATTTGAGGTCCAAATTTTCTGTTTTGTTAGAATACTTGTTATGCTTTCATAAAACTATGTTTTCTTGATGTTATCTTGTGCCTACTTGTTCTTGAACCTATCTAAGCTTATGAGACTTGTTAGGAATAGATTCTTATGAGTTTAAAAGGTGCAAACACCTCTAAACTTTATGTTTTTGTTCAATGTTCATGTGCTTTTTGTTTCTTTGCTAAAACTTGGTGGAATCTTATACCCACCAAGCTCACAACTTAGTCTATAGTTGTGGGTTCGTGTTGAGATGATTTCCATCAAGTTATGAGTTCAAAAACTCTTAATTTTCAGTTTATACATATCGTAATCCAAGTGTTGAAAGCAAGCATGATTCATCATCTTTCATATAATGAACTTGTGACTTATGAAGTGTGAACCATTGGAGCTTGGGCTTTCTAATCTAGTTCCACTCCTTCACTTGTGAACTTGTGTATAAACACTCAAGTGACTTCCTAGTATCAAAGTAAAATAGCCCCGCCTAGCCTCCGACACTTAGGATTACCTTTTCTTGTCGTGTTGGTTCACCCGGGTTAGGATTTACTTGGTCACGTTAGGACCCATGAAAACACTTTAAAAACTTAGTGTCCAAACGAGTGTCTTGACGAGATATACTTTTGCATACATATACTTTTATACTTAATTTTGAATCCAAACATTCCGTAAACTCCCAAAACCGAACACATTCATTCTCCTGTTCTCATTAACTCGTCAATACACGGATAATCAGAAAGCTTTTGCAATATTGTGAGTATACTCGACGCCCTTTTACCGTTTTTACACTTTTTTTGGGTGCAACATGTTTACTTATACAAAACACACTCAACATTCATACTTTGTGCAATCATACATACAAACAATCCAATACATGCTTACTAATATGTTATGCTTGATTCTTATTTTCTAGGTTTGTTCGTTTTGTGATAAACTTGTCATTAACTTCGTACGAGCATACCCTTAACATGTATAGCGCTATAGGAGTAACGCACTGCCCGTGAACGTGAGGTTATGTTAAGGCATTCATTCATACTTACGTTAAACCTTGGTTTGACTTATTTGTTCACATGCCTGTTTATACGTTAATCTTGATAACTAGGTTTGCCATGTGGATTGTTCATTTTTTATACTTATATGCTAGTATTCCAAAACTTGTATACTCGCCAATACTTTTGTATTGAACTATACTATAAAACATGTTGCAGGATTTTGATGATGATGATGATGATGTGCGGAACTTAGTAGGATGCCTAGAAACGCATTTTATACTTTCAATACTTGTTGTATTGTAATTCATTTGTTTCAACTTGTTGTATTCAATTTCAAACAATGTAATTGATTCTTTTAGCAATGAAATGAAAGTTATTATTAAATACTTGTCACAATTTAATGTTATGAGTAATGAGCAATCTATTTCGTCTCACTCCGATGTTTCCGCCGTCGGTTGGGGTGTGACACAACATGGCAAAACTTTTGTCTTTGAGACTCCTTTGCGGACCGTATGGCCTAAGGCCTACAGACCGCAAGCATTTAATTTCTCTGTTGATGAGGATCGTATACGGACCGCAAAGGCTTATGCCTACGGTCAGTAGAGAAGTTGGAAATGTGGTGCACAGAAGCTCTTTACGGACCAAACCCCCTACGGTTCGTAGAAGGTTGCCAGCAACAAAAAAATGATTGGATCCCAAACAAACCTGCATGAAACCACTAACTCGAAACCATGAGCTTCTTGGTTGCTCATGCCATGTCTTAGGACACTTGTACTGATCTCCCACTAATCCATGAGCTTCTTGGCTGCTCATGGCTATGTGATCGTAATTAGGTAGGTGTTAATCCCTCAAAAGGGCACCTCCTGAAAATCACGTTAACTAGGTCAAATGACGGGTCAAAGTTTTATTATTTAAAAAGTCAAAAGTCAGTTTTTTCGTAAACTTTATAAACTGGTCATATAAAGGTTATAAACCATGTTTTGACACTTAAATAAGTTGGTAATAAATATTAGAACATGTATGGACATGTTCAGCTCGTCATTTCCAGTTTTAAGGTCGGTTCGCAACCGAAAGTCGAGCAGTTTGACTTCTGCTTTGACTTTCGATTCTGACCCGATTTAGCTATGTTAGCTACTGAATTTAAGTTGTATTATGATCGTAGGATAATGTAGGATAACCATCTGAGGTTATACTACATGATCATAATCAGATTCTGAGTTTATATGCAAGTTTCTATAATATGCCTAACTTTGACCAAAATGCCCTTTTTGCATAAAACATGGTTTTAATCAACAATGAACTTGCAAATGATTTACCTAATGATATGTTAATATAATTAACATAGTTTGGTATTATGATTCTGTTCATAACCTGAGTTTTGATATAAGATTGTAAATTATGTCTATAATGACCAAAACACCTTTTTGGCGCATAGTGTGGTTTCAAACCATAACTATCTATCAAAACTTGTTACCTACTGATAATATAACATAATTAAAGTGTTTTCACAGTAGGTACTTGATCATAACTAAGATTTTATGCAAGTTCTTAAACTATGTCGCTTAATGACTAAAATGCCCTTACGATGCATATTTTGATTTTAAAACCATCATGGTCATATAAGTTGCTAACCTATTGATGTTACAACTTATTTAAAGTATATTGGCATATAGAGCTTGTTTATGACTCATCCGGTTACCTAATATCGCTTATATGCGTATGATTAAGCTTATGTAACTAGTTTACGTAAGTTTACTGAAACGGGCCAAATCTTATAATTTTCACTTCAAATTCCAGAATGTATATTGTTTACCCATATTATACAAGTCTTGGTACTTGTTGGGTTTAAACCATATTCTATTCCGGTCATCGCTTAACCAAGCGTATCGTACCGTTTTCGTTAATTAAGTCAACCGGTCCAAGTCTATGACTTGAGTAGGACCCGTTGACATTCTAATTGGTTCTTTATACCATTCATTCCAGACTAGGGCCATCTGGTAAATTGCAACCAACCTTAGTTAATTGATTACAGCTGAGCTATTTATAATTCTTGCATATTAAGAAGAGTTTTAGCCAAGGTAAATACTTTTAACCTATTTTCCCTATACGGGCTTGGGATACGGTAAATTATTACCGCTTGGTCGGGTATGGGATCATATGTCGGCTTGTGACTACAAAATCTTCATAACCCGTTTTAATCTGTTTTGTCTTATAACTTAAACATTAGGGGTTAACGCGATCGTGTCCTGGATATCCTCGGCTCATTTAGTTGCAAATGGCCACGACCGAGCATGGGGTGTAGGCATACACCTGACAGATGCTAATGCTATTATAAAATGTTTTTCTTACCCATATTGGGATACCCCTTTGTGGGTTTAAATGGCGTGTCGGTTAATCATGTTCTCGGTGTTTAGTACTGGGCCTCATATGTATTGAGAGGCATGTAAACTGTATACAAGATCATTTTGAATTATCCCAAGTTATTTATGAAAATTATGTGCCTTGTGCACTTAAAACATTTTCAAAATGTTTTCGAAATGAGACGGTTGATTGTATTTGCCAGTGTAAACTAACGTATTTTCAAAAGACTAAGTTACAGGTTGCAAGGATACGTAAATAGGCTGGAAGTTGTTCGGTAATGTTAGAAGAGGAATTTGCAACTCCTTTACATAAAGCCTAGTAGTCTGTTATACAAATTTTGTACATTTTCGATCCGCCTGTAGATCTTTATTACGAACGGTCTGTAATTATTATTTTGAATTTTCGGATCTTTACGTTTGTAATAATATTTAAACTCCAAGACTTCCGTTGTGCTATCTGTGTGTTTGTGTAATGATGATACCAATCTACGTCACTATACTCCCCACCCGGGCCTACAGGGATGTTGTTGAAATATCTGTCACACCCTGGCTTTTGCGGAAGCGTGGATTATTTTGGTGTGACTTCTTAATACCATAGCAACAATCATAATAATGCTATATGATAAAACACAAGATGTTCATCCATTCATTAAGTTAAAAATACCACAATGACATTGTTTGAAAATGATGACACATAAAGTAAGTTACAACCATGACATGATTAACAGAGTTCACACTGACTCATCAAAAGCACGTAAATAAAAACCCAAGTTTAGAATTGTGTATCCCGTCCAGGAAAGGGATCTACCTCCTAAACTCGACGACTCGGATGACATCTTTATTCACTACGCAGCCTTGACACAACGCATACTTCGCGAGATCCACTAATTTCCTGAAATACATGTAATTTGAAAAGTCAACAAAAGTTGAGCGAGTTCATGTGTATGTAAGTGTGTAAAACCTTTAAAAATATGTCTGTAAGTATGAAAATCCCTGGTATGTAGCAATTAAGGAAAAAAACTGATCACCAATGGGTGGCAAAGCCAATGGTGTGTGTGAAAATGGTGCAGAAAGACTCAAACCTAGCAAATTTGTCTCCGGTATGAAGACATAGTCACCACTATGGGCCGCCCCGGCCTCACGGGTGTGGGCTCGCTACACCCAAATAGATTTATCACTCATGTCCCTTGGTCCTACAATGAGGATTAATGGCCTTAAGTGTCATGCCCACCACTCACATGATCGCGTAGTAAAAACCCTCCCTAAGCTAACCAAGCCATGTAAATAAATGTCTGTAATAATTGTAGCATGTATTTCACCCCCGAAGTATAAAACTGAAAACAGTTAAGAGAAAAGGGGGACATGAACTCACTGAAGTGCGTCTCCTGTATCGTAACGTCAATCTCAAACTCGATCAGCTACCCGGCGACCTACAACGTACTGATGTCTATTAGACGAGCGGGCCGTGCCTTGGTTTAGGGTTTAATGTTTTGAGTTGCGTTACTTTGATATTATCCCAAGTTTGTGACTACTTGTTAAAATAATAATAATTATTTTAACTTAAATTTTGTTTTTGGGAACAATAGTTAGGCAACTATTTTGTATCCACACTTCTCAAGTATTATATATGTGTATTTCCTTCCCAAGGATGGGCGTATTTATACATGTACATTTGTAATTCCGAAAAATATTTTTTAGTCCCATTTAGAAAAATATATTTAAATTATTCGTCTAAAACATCTTAATTCAAAATATATATATTTTTCCCCAAAAATATTATATTTTACTTCATAAATTTTCCAAAATAATATATTACCAAAAATGTACGTGTAAGAGTATTTTCTGAAATATCATATAAGTTACGTTTTAGCGTTTCGTATTGCAATAACAAATGCGTAACTTAAATATTTGTTTCGTGAGAGTTTTGGTATTATTTTGGAGTCGTAATTTCATGGCATTCATAAGTTACATTATTTTATCCTAAAAATAATATAGCTAGTTCACAAAATAAACAAATAATCACACAAGAGTTTTAGTATGAAGTATATATTCTAAATATATATTTGTCAAATTTTATTTATGAAAGTCAACCTCCGATACCTCGTATTTTTGTAACAACAACTATGGCGAAGTTTATTTTGAAAACTAAGTTAAAACATATTTGTAACACTTGTTAGAAAAATATTTTCTAACTGTTGGATTTTAGAAAAATTTTGCCAGAGTTTCCTTTGTAAATGGAGGTGTCCATGCTTCCTAGCATATCATTTTCTTTTTCAAAAGTTCATTCAAACAATTCTCAATTAACAATATACAACCTCTACTTACCAATCTTGCCAAAAACAAGCATAAACTATAAACTCATGAACTTGAAAATTTATAAAATTGTGTAGTAACTTACTAGTGTCCTTAGTAAGTCTTGTTACCTTTTAAATTGTGATTAGTTCTTTAAAAACTTTATTTTTAAAGAGTTTAAGTGTTTACAACTTCCAGTCTTATTTTCTAAAAATATTTCTTCATGAAATTTTCTTATCATACAAGTGTTTCTACACTTGTTTATCCACCAAAGATGTGATTAGTTTATGTAAGATCCAAGTTTTAATGAAACTTATATTTTTCACTCGGTTCTTTCGAAAAACCACTCATGGATCTTTAGATCTACATGATTATCACCTACTTTGATCCTTATTTTTCAAGAAAACATTCATTCATACATGTTCATGGTTTATGTGTGGATGATTCCATCATCCTACAACTTTCTTACTTTCTCATCTTGCTAGATCATGTTTTTAATCATGATCTATCAAGACCATATGATGATCCATATCAACTACATGAGTAAACAATAACCAACAAGCATCACAACACATGAATATCATGATTTCTTAATCATTTTAACAATACTTCATCACCAAGTTAGTTTATGTTCAAGACTTTGTTTATGGTCTTTAGTGTTTCTTGAGATTTCATCATACATTAACTATTAACCATCGAAAACATGAAGTAGATGAAGATTCAAGAGGCTTACCACTAGCTCAAGGCTAGGGGAGTTCAAGAGTAGAAATTGAGTGGATAATAGCAAATAGAGGTGGTCCTTGAGCTTCCGAGAACACCAAGATTCGTTGTTTGCACTTTAACACCTTTGGATCACTAGAGATTGGTTGGAGATGAGCAAATGATGGTGGTGGTGATGGGGGTGGCTCACGGCCGAGATAGAGGAGGAGGGAGAGAGCTTTGTGTGTTTGAGTTTAGTGAAGATAAGAATGGAGGATGATCTAGTGGTTAAATATATAATTCTCCAACACTTGTTTGTCTAATGGTTATTATGTTTCTATAGTACCCAACATAATCACATAAACAATTCAAAGAAATCAAGGGGTGGGTCCACCCCTTGTAACCGTAAGATGGGGGGGGGGGGTGGTTTGGTTGAGATGCAAGGGTGGTTAGCTTATCTAGTTAGGAGATTAAGTGAAATAGTTAGTGGTTTAAGCATGTTATGCAATATATTGTGTGTTAGGGTGTTCGGGGACCCTAGCTAGCTTAGAAAAAGAAAAATAAAAACAATGCTTCTAGCATTATTTTGGTTTCCCGGGTAATGTCTGGTTGTTCGGTTTGATATTGTCCCGTTAAAGTGCTTAATTAATCCGTAATGTGTCTTTTATATAACTTTTAGTGACACTTTTAATTCCCGACACTTTGGAAAGTATACAGGACCATTTTGTCAAGTTTTTGCACATTACTAGCATAATTAAATGCTGAATTTTGTTATTAAGTGCAGAATTTTGCATTTAGAGTGTGTTTTAGGCACTTCCCGGCACTATAACTATCACCTAGTGACGCAGTTTTATGGTCCTCACTTCCCTACACTCCCTACTAGTGTAGTACCATGTCTCTGGCTCATACTGGCCTCAAAAGTATTGTCTGTCTAGGTGCTGGCATTGTCAGCATGTTTTCTGGGGTATCCACTCACTGTGCTATCTGTGCTTTGTGCATCAAGTTGTCACTAAAGTTTGTGTGAAATAAATGGAGTGCCAATATGAAATGTGATGCATATGTATGTATGATGCAAAAATCATAAAGCAGTTTAATCAGCAGTTGTAATCAAGCACAGTCATTAAGCACCAATTAAACATTAATTAAGTGTACGAATACCTGTAATTGTGAGGGTTGTCACAATATCGGGGTGTGACATCTTACATACAAAATCGCATTCTAAACATCACCTAGGCATTTCATCAAACACTTGGTGTGCGCACACCATTTAAAGCACAATGTACAACTACTACATGTGACAACCTGTAATTAACGGCCTTCTAATTACGCGATTAATAAACGATTAAGGCGATAATAAATAGTGTTTAAGGAACGAATTAACTTAATTAGGCTTGTGGAATGCATAGGAACGCCTATTCGACTTTACAGTACGCGAATGATAATCCACGGAGAATCTGCGTAACGATAAATGATAACGAACTGACACCGTACAAACTACTGACAACGCCGACAAATACGAAGTTTATACGTATAACTTATAATTATGAATGTGGTTTTGCAAAATATTATCCTTTCGAACGACACAAAGCGCAAACGTGAACGAAAAATGCGGAAACAGTAACGCGCCGACCATCAACGACGAAACGGAAGCACCAGACTCGAATTTCCGTCTTGATATTAATATATTATGATATATTTAGCTTCGTTTTTAAATTTTATTACCCGTAGTTGAATAGGGATCGAAAAAAAAAACGAGTTAGAAACGACAGATAGAACATTTTACGCGTTTTAACGCGACGACTATCATACGCGTCTAAATACGATATACTACACAATTTTTAGCGCTTCGGTTCCAAAAACTTTATTTTACGAAGATTTACAAAGTTCGAGATGCGAAAACGGGCTTCGGAGAATTATCGGGCCGCTCAAAACACGCTAACGGGCCTTGGGCCCAAGCCCACTTACAACAAGTCTAACCTAGTTATATAAGAGTTGAAACCCTAGTCCCGCCTCATTTGTTACAGCCGCTCACCCTTATCCCTCTCACTTCTTTCTTTTCTTTTTTTGTCTGCACTTCTATACATTCACAAAGAGATGAACTTCATCATCTCCAAACAAACCTCGTATACACCTGTAGAACCCTCTTCATCCCACCCCCACTCACACGACCCTCCTCTCTGTGCGATGGAGGCCGGCAGCCGGTCTCGTAGGACCACCGGCGGTGCAGCGGAGGTTGTTTCCAGCAACCGACAACCACACTCGCAGCCCCCCCTTCGATCTACGCGATTCCGACAAGAAAAAGGTCACCGTGACTTGTGAACGGCGACTGCCGTTATCTGGCTACACACAACCCCACAGCCGAAAACGAGATCCAGAGAGAGAGAGAGAGAGAGAGAGAACGGGCGATGGAGCCGCTCACGGCGGCGGTAGTGGAGAACCGACGGTGGTGGAGTGTCTCCGACGAGCTCCGGTTAGTGAATCGAGTATGTTATTTTTGTTTCTTACTCAGATCCGTTAGATCTTGTGCACTTAAAATCCACGTTTTATGTTTGTTTTTCTTTCCGATGATGATAATATTGACAATGGCCGGAGCCACATCGGCCACAGCAAACGATGAAGGCGATGGTGGCCGACTCCAGCGACAAAGGTTCGGGCTTTGGGTGCGGGTCAATGCTGGACAACCATCACTCTCGGTTCAGATTAGTCTTGAGTTTGGTTCAACAAGTCAAAACAACATCAACATCAGGTCAATCGCGGTCAATAGTCTAGCGGTTCGGTTTCAGTTTCACTCCGGTCAGATTTGGGTTTCGTTTTGACAGTCAAAGCCAGTCAAACGTGGTCAAAGGCAGTCAACAGGACGGCTCGGGTCAGCCTTAGTACTCTCGGTCAACTCAGTCTAACCCAGTTGACTCGGTCAAACCCGAGTCAACTCGGGTCAACAGCAATCAACTCGGTCAACACGAAGGACCCGGTAAAGTTTTAAGCGTAGCGAATTAGTTACGTTAGATTTTATATAGTTAAACGCGAAATCGAGCTCGACCGATACCGTTAGTGATTAATCACGTTTTATTTTTGTCGTATTTGATAAATATTTAGTATATATCGTGTGAATTGATTGACTTCTTGTTGAGATTTGACAAAATACGACAACTTTTTATTGTCGGGTTACTCCTAAAACAGAGGAAACTCTGTCCGATTTCCATAAAAATCCGAAACACGACACGTACTTATAGTTTCAAAAACGACACTTAATGGAATTCAAGTTTATTTTTTTATAAAATAAATATAAATATATATTTATTTGACGACGATCTACGATTTACAAAACGAGGTATAAGTTAACGAAACCCCACGCTTGTTTAACATAAACATAAGATTTATAATTATTCAAACATCGATATTCCAAACGCTTCTTCAAATAAATATAATATTTCTATTTATTTCAAACATTGATATTTCCGAACGCTTTTATACAATAAATATAATGTTATATTTATTTCGAACATCGTTAACTCGTATACTTTTATAAAATAAATGTAATTTTTATATTTATTCCAAATGTCAACGATTCAGAATTCTTATTTCAAACGTTTAGTATTCAAAAGAATCACATAAAATAAATATATTATCTATGTTTATTTCGATCGTCTAAAATCCGTGTATTTTTATAATTTGAATATAGTAGTTTATATTCATTTTCAATTGTCGAGATTCGAGTATATACATGTTTACTTATTGATTTCGACTCACGAAAGCTACGAAGAGCCGTACTACCTTTCGAGATGACTAATGCGATTCATAAATATATTTATATATTTATATTTTTATATAAATATATATCCTTAACCTCTCGAACGCTAAGTAATTCTAAGACTTAGTTTTATCCCGATTATAAACGGGATCAAATAACCACAGAATGGCTATTCTAAATCAAGATAACACCACCTTAGAGTCGTTTAGTTAACGATTCGGTAGAGCTCGGACACGTAGTTTAACTACGTTGTTTTATTAGAAAACTCATAAGTGTTCCCTCGTAGGAAGGCCTTAGTTGCACGCTAGCGAGTTCACAATCTTGGAATGACATCACGGAATCACGTTAAGCTAGCTATGCACAGGAATGTCAAGGTGAGTTCATAACCCCCACTTTTACTGTTTTACATTTTTATAAATGTTTTCGGGGGTGGAAAGACATGCAAGTTTTGCAAAAATAAACAACTTTTCGATGAACGAAAACTCATATTTCTAAACCGTGCTGCGAATGAATTTCAAGGAACTTAAATGGTTTACGAATGATTTCGATCAAACATACCGGTTTTACAAAACGCGCGCATATTTACGAAACGTGCATGATTTTCTAATGGGTACGGGCGACACAGTCGAGGTGATTCGACACAGTCGAGGTGATTCGACACAGTCGAGGGGATTCGACACAGTCGAGGTTATTCGACACAGTCGAGGTGATTCACACAGTCGAGGTGATTCGACACAGTGAGGTTATTCGACACAGTCGAGGTAATTCACACAGTCGAGGTGATTCGACACAGTCGAGGTGATTCGACACTAAAAACCGTCTACACAGGTTGAGTACTTCCTATGTCGCCGTATACATTAATGTCCTCGCGAAACATTAACGATCAACCTGTTCATCGACGCTTTACATACCCATTTACAACACTAAAACTTTCATATATTCATAAGATTCATTTGATGGAAACTCACAAATACATGGATTTACAAACTTTGGTAACGTTTTTCAAATTATACCTAAGTAAGAGGACGCGCTGATCCTGCTTACAAAGGTGCGTTTGGGCTCGACCCATTCTCTCTCGTGCAATGCACAAAGACTCTCGTGGGCTAGACTCACAGTTTTCATATATCATGCCAAGAAAATGATTTTACTACATTTTCCCAACAACTTTAAAACCGGTTATCAAAAAGATTTATTTTAAATCTTTTCAAAACAAACTATGAACTCGCTCAACTTTATGTTGACTTTTTCGCATGTTCTTTCTCAGGTTGCATTTTTAAAACTAAGGAACGGTTGGAATAGGAGAACCCATGGAAATTCGAGTACCTAGCAGGCGTTCACTGTTTTGAAGTCTTAGCCTTTTGCTTCCGCTGTGCAATGAAGATACCGGTCCAGTCACGCCAGCTCTGATATTTCGGGGTGTGACAGATTGGTATCAGAGCTATAGGTTTCAGCGAATTAGGTTTCTGTAGAGATACCTAGGCTTTAACCTTACTTTCCTATGGGAACTTAGATTATTAAGACTTGGACACATACAGAACGCCTAGGACTGAATATGGGTTTCCAACCGTTGCCGAAAACAATGAGTCAACACTTTTTGTTTTAAACATACACAAGTGTTGTGTTGGATACACGGTACATGAAACGATTACATATAGTAAGCAAAACTTTGAGAGTTTTGGATTACATGCATTTAGGACCTTTGGGAACCTATGTCGAAACTCATTAAAGGTCCTCGCTTAGAAACCGTGACTAACAACTCGGGCAAACGCCATTATATTATATTGTCTATGCTATTTTAATTACCCGAGCAGGTAACCTACGTGGAACGAAACGCTATTGCGCAACTATATGTGAAACTTAAACTAAACGTCAGCAGACGTCGAAGTATATCATACACGACTTTCGAGGCAAGGCCTTGGGGAAAACCACAAATGGTCACGACAACAACGATGCTAATCCTGTCAGCGGGAGAACTACGGATCGAAATGCGGCAATTTGCCAAGTGATCCTGCAAGCAACACAAATCATGCTGAGGTACGTTGAAACAAGGTTTCATAACGATCGATACTAGGTCTAATGAGACTCACAACTAAGGGCGCTGCAAAAGAAGTCACACGTCTCCGCATTCCCCCTATTTCATTTATGGCAATTACGCAATGTTCGACATTCCATGGTAATGTCACTTAACAAAAGTTATCACACGAAATTCCAGGTAAAGTCCTCAAAATTCTTTTGTTGAAATTCCGACATTTGCATATAGTGAGTAGATTTTGGTATTTCTACTCCCCCTAATGATCCGTTGCACCACAAAAATTTTCTTTCGTAATAGTGAATGCTCATTTGTTTCATTCTTGATGAATTCATATTTATACATGCATCGTTTGTTACGCATGTGACTTCACTCGAAATTGTTGCTTTATCAACGTTCAATATTGTTTCTCTACGTTGATTATTGCATTGTGATTTGGACGATTGCATTGTTGTAAAGCGTTGACTCCTTGATATCGAGTCAATGAAACTTGTTGGATCTCTTTTCCTTTTCAAGCTACATACATGGTTTTTCGTTGTAACCATGTCGAAATTTCGTATCGATACGTGCATTCATTGTTGAAATGTGACTAAACCAAGTTCAATTGTTTGAACTTGCTCATGATATATATTCAATTCAAGGTCTAATATGATGGATTGAAGTCATCATATTCTACATAATCCCATCAAGCACTTCATTTGCTTTGAACCATAACATGCTTGTTTGGTCTTCGACTTCATTGAGTCGTTTCTTTGATCACGATCACCTTGTGGTGGCGTCTCACATATTTGAAGCTTGCGCTAATCTCGTTTGCACACATCATGTACGGATTTAATTGCTTATTTATTTGATTATTAATATTAAATCCGTTTGTTCGATTTATTGTATTATATCAGTCTTAATGCAATTGTGTGTTAAGATGATGGTACACAAGTTCGTGTTAAATATTTCAGTGTACCTCTTAACGGTTCTTTCAGCATCGATCGAACATTTTGTGATATTCATTGCTTTTTCATTTTCGATCGAAAACATTATTTCCTTGTTTCATTTTCAATTGAAAATCCTATGAGATTTGTTTGAAACAAACATTCAGATTTACTTCGTTGAACCTTCAGTTGATTTCAAACACGATGAACTTGTTTGCTCACCGCTATTATTGAATTATTTCAATCACTACGACACCTTGTGGTGTCGGCATAAACTCGCAGCTTGGGCTAATCATGATCGAGCGCTTCATGCAAAACACGGTGATGCTTTCTTGATCACCGTTATTATCGAATTATTTCATTCACTACGACATCTTGTGGCGTCGGTATAAACTTGTAGCTTGTGCTAATCTTGATCAATCGCTTCATGCGAAACTACGTATGCTTTTTGATTTACCAATCACTCAAATAGTCTTAATGCAACTATGTATTAAGATGATGATACACTAACTTCGGTTGTAATTTCGGTGTATCCTTGCAACTTAACAATGTCAACACGTTGATTTTGTCTTATTCATTTATTGGTTCCACATTTGACAAATCATTTCTTGATTCTATCTATTTGAGCTTGTTGATTCAAGTTTCAATCATACAACAACCAACGCAAGTTTCCGTTGGTAGAAAATTCGATTGTTTCCACAAAAAAAAAAAAAAAAAAATTGATTTGCATATTGTGAACGCTCATTTGGAATTCTCTTGGTCGAAATTCCTCTTTTGTTGAACCCCGTAAACTTGGTCGCATTGGTGATAGTATCACTACACTTCGTTCACTTGACCTCGATTTCTGAAACAAACTCAGCTGAACCATTGGGTTCTTATTGATGCAAAATGTCTTTACATTCATATAATTTGAATAAGTTTTGATTCGCTTACGCGGTCATTCACTCTGGTATTATTCGGACTTACCCAGAAACGTCATAACTCTAAGGAGATAACATAGTCTAAATTTCGAGGACGAAATTTCTGCAACAGGGGGAGAATGTGACAACCTGTAATTAACGGCCTTCTAATTACGCGATTAATAAACGATTAAGGCGATAATAAATAGTGTTTAAGGAACGAATTAACTTAATTAGGCTTGTGGAATGCATAGGAACGCCTATTCGACTTTACAGTACGCGAATGATAATCCACGGAGAATCTGCGTAACGATAAACGATAACGAACTGACACCGTACAAACTACTGACAACGCCGACAAATACGAAGTTTATACGTATAACTTATAATTATGAATGTGGTTTTGCAAAATATTATCCTTTCGAACGACACAAAGCGCAAACGTGAACGAAAAATGCGGAAACAGTAACGCGCCGACCATCAACGACGAAACGGAAGCACCAGACTCGAATTTCCGTCTTGATATTAATATATTATGATATATTTAGCTTCGTTTTTAAATTTTATTACCCGTAGTTGAATACGGATCGAAAAAAAAAACGAGTTAGAAACGACAGATAGAACATTTTACGCGTTTTAACGCGACGACTATCATACGCGTCTAAATACGATATACTACACAATTTTTAGCGCTTCGGTTCCAAAAACTTTATTTTACGAAGATTTACAAAGTTCGAGATGCGAAAACGGGCTTCGGAGAATTATCGGGCCGCTCAAAACACGCTAACGGGCCTTGGGCCCAAGCCCACTTACAACAAGTCTAACCTAGTTATATAAGAGTTGAAACCCTAGTCCCCCCTCATTTGTTACAGCCGCTCACCCTTATCCCTCTCACTTCTTTCTTTTCTTTTTTTGTCTGCACTTCTATACATTCACAAAGAGATGAACTTCATCATCTCCAAACAAACCTCGTATACACCTGTAGAACCCTCTTCATCCCACCCCCACTCACACGACCCTCCTCTCTGTGCGATGGAGGCCGGCAGCCGATCTCGTAGGACCACCGGCGGTGCAGCGGAGGTTGTTTCCAGCAACCGACAACCACACTCGCAGCCCCCCCTTCGATCTACGCGATTCCGACAAGAAAAAGGTCACCGTGACTTGTGAACGGCGACTGCCGTTCTCTGGCTACACACACCCCCACAGCCGAAAACGAGATCCAGAGAGAGAGAGAGAGAGAGAGAGAACGGGCGATGGAGCCGCTCACGGCGACGGTAGTGGAGAACCGACGGTGGTGGAGTGTCTCCGACGAGCTCCGGTTAGTGAATCGAGTATGTTATTTTTGTTTCTTACTCAGATCCGTTAGATCTTGTGCACTTAAAATCCATGTTTTATGTTTGTTTTTCTTTCCGATGATGATAATATTGACAATGGCCGGAGCCACATCGGCCACAGCAAACGATGAAGGCGATGGTGGCCGACTCCAGCGACAAAGGTTCGGGCTTTGGGTGCGGGTCAATGCTGGACAACCATCACTCTCGGTTCAAATTAGTCTTGAGTTTGGTTCAACAAGTCAAAACAACATCAACATCAGGTCAATCGCGGTCAATAGTCTAGCGGTTCGGTTTCAGTTTCACTCCGGTCAGATTTGGGTTTCGTTTTGACAGTTAAAGCCAGTCAAACGTGGTCAAAGGCAGTCAACAGGACGGCTCGGGTCAGCCTTAGTACTCTCGGTCAACTCAGTCTAACCCAGTTGACTCGGTCAAACCCGAGTCAACTCGGGTCAACAGCAATCAACTCGGTCAACACGAAGGACCCGGTAAAGTTTTAAGCGTAGCGAATTAGTTACGTTAGATTTTATATAGTTAAACGCGAAATCGAGCTCGACCGATACCGTTAGTGATTAATCACGTTTTATTTTTGTCGTATTTGATAAATATTTAGTATATATCGTGTGAATTGATTGACTTCTTGTTGAGATTTGACAAAATACGACAACTTTTTATTGTCGGGTTACTCCTAAAACAGAGGAAACTCTGTCCGATTTCCATAAAAATTCGAAACACGACACGTACTTATAGTTTCAAAAACGACACTTAATGGAATTCAAGTTTATTTTTTTATAAAATAAATATAAATATATATTTATTTGACGACGATCTACGATTTACAAAACGAGGTATAAGTTAATGAAACCCCACGCTTGTTTAACATAAACATAAGATTTATAATTATTCAAACATCGATATTCCAAACGCTTCTTCAAATAAATATAATATTTCTATTTATTTCAAACATTGATATTTCCGAACGCTTTTATACAATAAATATAATGTTATATTTATTTCGAACATCGTTAACTCGTATACTTTTATAAAATAAATGTAATTTTTATATTTATTCCAAATGTCAACGATTCAGAATTCTTATTTCAAACGTTTAGTATTCAAAAGAATCACATAAAATAAATATATTATCTATGTTTATTTCGATCGTCTAAAATCCGTGTATTTTTATAATTTGAATATAGTAGTTTATATTCATTTTCAATTGTCGAGATTCGAGTATATACATGTTTACTTATTGATTTCGACTCACGAAAGCTACGAAGAGCCGTACTACCTTTCGAGATGACTAATGCGATTCATAAATATATTTATATATTTATATTTTTATATAAATATATATCCTTAACCTCTCGAACGCTAAGTAATTCTAAGACTTAGTTTTATCCCGATTATAAACGGGATCAAATAACCACAGAATGGCTATTCTAAATCAAGATAACACCACCTTAGAGTCGTTTAGTTAACGATTCGGTAGAGCTCGGACACGTAGTTTAACTACGTTGTTTTATTAGAAAACTCATAAGTGTTCCCTCGTAGGAAGGCCTTAGTTGCACGCTAGCGAGTTCACAATCTTGGAATGACATCACGGAATCACGTTAAGCTAGCTATGCACAGGAATGTCAAGGTGAGTTCATAACCCCCACTTTTACTGTTTTACATTTTTATAAATGTTTTCGGGGGTGGAAAGACATGCAAGTTTTGCAAAAATAAACAACTTTTCGATGAACGAAAACTCATATTTCTAAACCGTGCTGCGAATGAATTTCAAGGAACTTAAATGGTTTACGAATGATTTCGATCAAACATACCGGTTTTACAAAACGCGCGCATATTTACGAAACGTGCATGATTTTCTAATGGGTACGGGCGACACAGTCGAGGTGATTCGACACAGTCGAGGTGATTCGACACAGTCGAGGGGATTCGACACAGTCGAGGTTATTCGACACAGTCGAGGTGATTCACACAGTCGAGGTGATTCGACACAGTCGAGGTTATTCGACACAGTCGAGGTAATTCACACAGTCGAGGTGATTCGACACAGTCGAGGTGATTCGACACTAAAAACCGTCTACACAGGTTGAGTACTTCCTATGTCGCCGTATATGTTAATGTCCTCGCGAAACATTAACGATCAACCTGTTCATCGACGCTTTACATACCCATTTACAACACTAAAACTTTCATATATTCGTAAGATTCATTTGATGGAAACTCACAAATACATGGATTTACAAACTTTGGTAACGTTTTTCAAATTATACCTAAGTAAGAGGACGCGCTAATCCTGCTTACAAAGGTGCGTTTGGGCTCGGCCCATTCTCTCTCGTGCAATGCACAAAGACTCTCGTGGGCTAGACTCACAGTTTTCATATATCATGCCAAGACAATGATTTTACTACATTTTCCCAACAACTTTAAAACCGGTTATCAAAAAGATTTATTTTAAATCTTTTCAAAACAAACTATGAACTCGCTCAACTTTATGTTGACTTTTTCGCATGTTCTTTCTCAGGTTGCATTTTTAAAACTAAGGAACGGTTGGAATAGGAGAACCCATGGAAATTCGAGTACCTAGCAGGCGTTCACTGTTTTGAAGTCTTAGCCTTTTGCTTCCGCTGTGCAATGAAGATACCGGTCCAGTCACGCCAGCTCTGATATTTCGGGGTGTGACACTACATGCCTACTTTCCTAGCTCATAACATCAACCACCAAGTTTCAGTCATCAACATAACATACAATACATCTATAGCTCATGCAAACACCTTCACATTTTGAATTTGGTTTCAAGGCTAATCACTAAGAAACCTCCATGGTTTACATCCATCATCTAGACTTGAATAATTCATACCTTAGGTTGCGACCTTCATAAATCATTCAGTTTTGGTTTCAATCTATATATGCACTTCATAAATTCAAGCATTCCTCTTGACTTAGGTTTGTGTGTGCGTTGAATTTTGACCAAAAAGTTTTCCTAAGGTTGAATCTCTCAAAATGTCAAGCCCCAAATTCTACAAATGCAACTTTTTTATCAAGTTTCTCCAGTTATCACCTTTGGTCCCTCTAGTTTGGCCTTTTGGTTAATTGCAACCATACTTCCATTTTTCGCCCATATTTAACCCATAAAATCTCACCATATGACAATCTAACTCCCTTCAACATAAACTTGCAAGAATTTAACTAAATTAGGCATAATTACAACTTTAGTCCTCGTAGTATTGTCCACTTTTAAGAAAAACTTTCACTTCCTTTCAATTTGATTAGTGTTGTTAGTTTCCACTAACCGTATTACAAGTTTACCTTTGTATTTATGTAAGCATATAACCAAAGGGGTCAAATTACACAATTAATCTTTGTAGTTTGGCCCTTGACATCCCAAACCCAAACTACAACTCTCATTTTCCGGTCTAATGTAAATCCCGAAATGGGATGTTACAACTTTTGATCATTTAAACAATAATTACATTTTTGCCCCTTATTTTAAACTAATTTCCACCACAATTTTTAAACATCTATAACTTTTTCTTATGTCAATTATACCGTAAAAATGAGCATTTTATTCTCTTTAACTTGACTATAGTATTCCTATAGATTTTTTTAACGTAACAAAAATTGACATGTTACACTATTAATAGTGTATATTGGTGAGCAATAACCCAACTGAGTAAATCGAAAAATGTTGCCATCACCGGTTAGGTGGTTATTACAGGTCAGCGGAAATTGCAGTTGTCAGTTGGAAAGACATTAACGAGTTGAACAAGAAGGATGAAAGGTTTTAAGGGTTGAATAAGGGTAAATTACACTTTTCGTCCTTTATGTTTGTATCAGATTGCAATGGATGACCTTTAACTTCAATAATTACAGTCATAGTCCTTTTTTTTATAAAACTCATTACACCCTACGTCCTTTGACCCTAACCTGGTTAAAATTTTTAGTTAACTCAGGCATGTGCCCTGCACATGAGGGTAGATTGGTAATTTTACTCATTTGTTTATAAAATATATATATATATATATATATATAATAAATACACATAAAAGTTAAAATCCTATTCACTTCTCTCGGCCATCTCTCTCCATCTAACCTCCTCCACCACCACCATCGTATCCAATAACCACCACCACCACAACCAAATCGGTCCACCAAGCCTACCCACCACCACCATTGAATCCAGCCACCACCAAATCTTGTTGTGAATTTTCGCTTCAATTTCAGTCAAGATTCAATTGACCCACATAAGAAAATCTTGAATTCCATACGGGTTTGTGAAAAAGTTCACATCTTGTTGTGAATTACTGCTTCAATTTCATGTTTACTGTTATGGTTTATGTATGCAGGATATGGGTGTCTCTGTTTTTGTTTGGAAGACGGTTACAGTAGCAACATGAGGGTATTATTGTCTGGGTTTTGAAAAAAAGATTAAATTTGGGGACAATGAATAATAGGAAAGTTAGGTTAGCTGTGATTACGGTGGTTTGGTTGGTGAATTTGGTCAAATGGTGGTTGAGAAAAGGTATAGTGAGATACGGGGAATTGCAGAGAATGAAAGGAGAGAGAGGGTGATTCATCTCATATATATTTTGCTTTTAGTTATATTAATATATTTCAACGATCACGAGCCACTTTGATGCGTTCCCGGATCTGGAAAATCTTGTCTGTTGTTTCTTGAACCACATCCGGACCAACTAACTGTCTATCTCCCGCGTCAGCCCAACAAACCGGTGATCGACATTTGCGTCCATAGAGAGCTTCGAACGGTGCGGCTTGTATACTTGCATGATAGCTGTTATTGTATGAAAATTCAACCAGCGGTAGGTGAGTGTCCCAACTTCCACCTAAATCCATTACGCAAGCTCGCAACATGTCTTCTAATGTTTGAATTGTTCGTTCGCTCTGTCCATCTGTTTTCGTGTGAAAGGCAGTACTCAAATTTAACTGAGAACCAAATGCTTCTTGAAAGGATTGCCAAATCCTTGACACGAATCTTCCGTCTCTATCAGAGATGATTGAGAGAGGCACTCCATGACGTGCAACAATCTCTCTCAGGTATATCTCGACAAGTTTACTCGTGTTGTCTTTCTCCCTAATTGGTAAAAAGTGAGCAGATTTTGTTAAACGGTCTACTATTACCCAAATTGTATCGTGACCTTTGGGCGTCCTTGGCAGTTTCGTTATGAAATCCATTGAAATATGTTCCCATTTCCATTTGGGTATTTCAGGTTGCTGCAGAAGACCTGAAGGCTTCTGGTATTCGGCTTTCACTTTGGCGTAAGTTAAACATTTGCCCACATATATCACAACATCGCCTTTCATTCTCGGCCACCAATAGAGATCCTTAAGATCTTGGTACATCTTATCCGCTCCTGGATGAATCGAGTACCGTGACTTGTGAGCCTCATCGAAAATAACCTTTCTCAATCCACCAAACAAAGGTACCCAAATTCGTTCCATGAAGCACAAAGTTCCTTCCCCGTTTGGTACCAACTTCTTCTCCATCCCACAGAGATACTCATCCTCAATATTCCTTTCTTTCAGTGCTTCTCTCTGCGCGGCACAAATGCGCAATGAGAGGTCCGTTTGTATGATCATTTCCAAAGCCCTAATTATGGGCTTGATCCTTTCCTTTCGATTTAGGGCATCGGCGACCACATTCGCCTTCCCTGGATGATACTTGATCTCACAATGGTAGTCGTTCAATAGTTCAACCCAACGTCTTTGCCTCATGTTAAGCTCTTTTTGATTGAATATGTGATGTAAGCTCTTGTGATCAGTGTAGATGGTGCATCGCATGCCATATAAGTAATGTCGCCAGATCTTTAATGCAAATACCACCGCGCCTAACTCCAAGTCGTGCGTGGTATAATTTCTCTCGTGGACCTTCAACTGGCGAGAAGCATATGCTATAACTTTCTGTCGCTGCATCAACACGCAGCCCAAACCCTGACGTGAAGCATCGCAATATACCACGAAGTCGTCTGTGCCTTTGGGTAGCGATAAAATCGGTGCGTCACAAAGTTTGTTTTTCAACAACTGAAACGCTTCTTCTTGTTTGTCTCCCCAATCAAACTTCTTGTCTTTCTGCGTGAGGGAGGTCAAAGGTTGAGCGATTTTTGAGAAATCCTCAATGAACCTTTGATAATAACCAGCCAATCCTAAGAACTGTCGAATCTCGGTTGGCGTCTTTGGAGTCTACTAGTTCTTTATTGCTTCGATCTTTGTGGGATCCACATGGATTCCATTTCCATTAACTACATGACCAAGAAACTGGACTTCGCGTAACCAGAACTCGCACTTCGAGAATTTTGCGTACAGCTTCTCCTTTTTGAGTAGTTCTAAAATGGCTCTTAAATGTTGTTCATGCTCATCCTTCGTCTTCGAGCAGATCAAAATGTCATCGATGAACACAATCACAAACTTGTCGAGGTATGGCTTACAAACTATGTTCATCAAATCCATAAAAACAGCTGGCGTGTTTGTCAATCCAAACGGCATCACCAGAAACTCGTAATGTCCATATCGAGTTCTAAAAGCAGTGTTGGGAATACTTTCCTCTTGTATCCTTAACTGGTGGTAACCTGATCGTAGATCGATCTTTGAATAGAAACTTGAACCTTGCAACTGATCAAATAGGTCATCAATTCTTGGCAAAGGATATCTATTCTTGATAGTCAACTTGTTCAGTTCCCGGTAGTCGATACACATGCGGAAACTACCATATTTCTTCTTAACAAACAAAACTGGAGCTCCCCAAGGCGAGAAGCTTGGCCTGATAAATCCTTTGTCTAACAGCTCCTGGAGTTGTGTTGACAACTCCTGCATCTCCGAAGGCGCAAGTCGGTAGGGTGCCTTAGCCACAGGCGCGGCGCCTGGAACTAAGTCAATGTGGAACTCGACTTGTCTTCGCGGCAGCAATCCTGGTAAGTCTTCTGGAAAGACTTCAGGATATTCCTTTACGATTGGAATGTCTTCTATCTTTGGTTCAGCGGCTTCTTTATCTACGATATGTGCCAAGAAGGCAACACATCCCTTCCTCAAATACTTTCGAGTTTTTAAGCAGCTAATGATCCTCAAAGGCGTATCGCGCTTTTCTCCATGAACCACAATCGTCTCGCCATCTTCCATTGGGATGCGGATGGTCTTCTCGTGGCAAACAATCTCGGCTTTGTTGCTAGATAGCCAATCCATCCCTACTACCACGTCGAAGCTTCCCAACTTGACTGGCAGTAGATCTAGTGTAAACTCGTGTTCTCCCAGCTCAATTACGCAACCTCTGACAACTTCACTTGTTTCAACTAGCTTTCCATTAGCCAGTTCAATCGAGTACGGAATGTCTAACTTACTAGCAGTTAACCCAAGCATTTTCTTAAATTCTAATGATACAAAGCTATAGTCGGCACCAGTGTCAAATAGTACAGATGCAAAGCGTTGGTTTATAGGAAACGTACCAGTGACAACGTTTGGATCCTGGCGCGCTTCCCTTGCTCCAATGTTGAACACCCTCCCACGAGCTTGATTCAGTTTTGGGCATTCCCTCTTAAAGTGTCCGACGTCTCCACAGTTGAAACATCCTAGTCCTCGACCATTCCCACTTCCATTTCCACCTCGATTGGCATTTGCTCCCCGGTTACCAGCTCGATTCCCAACATTTTCACGGTTTCCATTCCCGCCATTTCCTCCCTGTTGGCGGTTCCCGTTCCCATTTCCTTGACCTCGCTGATTCCCACGACCAACACCGGCACCAACCCAGCATGTTTCCTTTGAATGGCCAGTCTTCCCGCAAGACTCGCATTTCCTGAGTCTGCATGGGCCGGGATGATGGCACTGGCATGTATCACACTTGGGCAGAGTGCCCATGTAACCCTTCCCTTTGTTTTCGACACCGGTTGTGGCCCTGGCCGGTGTGCTCGACTCACCCTTCTTACTCACACTACTGGTACCTTGCTTGAAGTTGGAAAATTTCGGTTTATTGTCACCAGACGACTCCACATGAGTCTCCTTCTTCTTTGGTGCAGAAATTGAAAACTTGTTCAATCTAATGGCTTCCTCAGTAAGTGCCACGCTGAGATCAATGGCTTCAGTAATCGTTGAGGGCTTGGACGTGGTTACCATGCTCATGATCTGGGGTGCCATTCCCCAGATGAAGCGCTCAACGCGTTTAAATTCGGGCATGACCATGTACGGCACCACATGGGACAAATCATGAAACCTCTGAACATATTCTGCAATCTTAGGACCCTCCATTTTTAGGTGCCAGAACTCAGTTTCTAGCTTCTATATTTCAGCCCGCGAACAATACTTCTTCCTCATTAGCTCCTTCAGCTCATTCCATGTTAGCGCATATGCCGCCGCTTCTCCCAAGGTTTGCACTTGCATTCCACCACAATAGGGCACCATCAAGAAACAGCCCTGAGATATATGTAACTTGTTGCTCAGGAGCACACTTGATCATCCTTAGGACAGAATCGGTCTTTTCTGCCCACCTGACGAATGCAACAGCGCCTCCCGTGCCGTTGAAATTTACGGGCTTACAGTCAAGAAATTGTTTGTAGGTGCACCCTGCACATACGTTGGAATTTACAGATGGTATTAGCGGATGTGCTAGAAATATCCAAATGTATCGTAATATGTCTCAAGCGAATTGGACATTACCATTGGGTGGATTGTTGTTGTTGTTTGAATTATTCCTGCTTGTTTCTGCTTGGGAGGCCGCATACTGTGCTATAGCTGCGGCAATTATCCCCTGGAGTTCCGCCTCAGTAGTAGGCATGCGTGTGTCTCGTCATGGAGGCATCTTCTAAAAGATGATCATATTGGTCAGGTCATAGTAAGTATAATAAATATGCATATATAGTAATATCCATCAACCACATAACATCCCATGTTATAATATAAAACAAATAATCAATAAAGCATGTAGTGAGAACGTTGCCATTGAGCTTTCATTAATCACGACCGCAATATTGTTTTACAGTACATCGTACATTCAAAACAAGATCATAGGGTTACATCACCCTCAAAATACAAGTCAATCTACACATATCATATACAAAAGTGTGGTCTTCCAAAAGTCTTCGTATGCTAGCCCAATTGCGACTTCCTCACCAAAATGATCTACCTGCATCAAACCAAAAATATCTATGCTGATGGCGGAGGAGGAGGAGGAGGAAGATGAGAGAAAAGCAACCGACGCATGTGCACCCAATCCTCCTCTAGGGCATGAATGACGCGCAGCAAATAGGCAATCTGCTGCTCAGATGTAAGGAAACGAACATCCGAATCAGGGGGAAGCGGAAGAGGAGTGTGTGGTGCGGAAAAAGGAGTCTGACAGTGACATGGAGGACGTGGTGTCCTCTCTAACTCCTGAATGCGACGACTCAGTGCGTCCTGCTGTAGCTGAAGGGAGATGAGTATGTCCTCTGTCGTGTACCCCACATGAAAAGGGTGATACGGGTCCGATAACGGCATAACATTGGGCAAAGCCCACAGAAACGGCTCGCCCGAAGGTATAGAAGGTCTGGGACATGAACGGAAAAGATGGCGATACAGGTGGAACAAAAACAGGCGGCTGCCTCGATGAACCCTCCCCAGGACGAGGTGGCGGAATGTCTTGGAGGAATGTGATGGGAAGGTCGGTGCAATAGATATCAGAGATGTGTGGGTGGAACAATGGAATCTCAATAGGTGCGGAAACAGGTGCTACAGGAGGAGTGACAGGCAGCACAAACGGTGGGTAGTCATCATCGTCCTCAATCCACCCGTTACGGGTGTCAGCATAACGAGGATCAATGTGAGCGGCAAACGGTGCATGGTCAGGATGCACAGGGGCCGAAACAGGTACTATAGGTGCAATAATGGGTGCATCAATAGCAGGAACATCAGAAACCGGTGGTAAAACGACGGGCGCAACAATGACAGGTGGTACTACGTCTGGTATATCGACATGATCAGGCTCAAGTAAAGGGTCTGGCAAATATGCAACAGCTGGGGCATCAATGGGGTCATGAGCAACGACCGGCTCCGGACCAACTGGAGCAGGCTCATCAGGTAAAAACTCGACCTCTGGATCTGGGTCAACGTCGTGGGGAACAAGGGGCGCAACAGACATCGCCATATCTGAGTCGGAGTCAGAGGAATAGAGCTGTACGCCCTGGGCGTGCAGTGAAGCAGACGCTACAGACTCGAAAGAGTAAGGACCAAATAGATCAAAAGGAGCCTCCTCAACGAGAGCCTCGACTGGAACAACAGGATCAGCAATATGCACATCAGCAGGAATCTCAGCCAGGGGAACAACAGGGTCGACAACGGGATCATCAGCAAGAGGGACATCGGCATCCATGAGGGCCACACCATCCTGGTCACCCTCCGGGGGACCCTCTAGGAACAAATCGATGTCATCAACAGCGAACTCATCATGTGGCAGATCCTCGAGAGGAACTGCAGCAAGTGGGAGGGGAGCAGGGACCTGAATAAGAGGTAGGTCCCCGCCGAAAGGGCCATCAGCAAGAGGGATATCATCCCCAAAATCAGGAAGAGCAAACGGCTGAAAATCATCCTCATCCGTGCTAGTAGTGTCTGACGTGTAAACCTCTCCCTCGGATGGTATCTCATCGTCTGATACGACTAGCATGGGGTCCAACGTGTCTGATACTCCCGTATCGGAAGAAGAAACCATTGTGTCTGTAACACAACCACACACATGCACATATATCAACATGAAATCAAATAAACATGTAAGTCACACTAATGCAAGCAAGTAATCCTCCTAGTCTCCCCAGACTACCCCTCCCAGCCTCTCAGACTGAACACCCTAGCCTCTCAGACTAACTCCCTGGTCTCTAAGACCAACCTCCCAGTCTCTAAGACTAAACCTCCCCAATCTCTAAGATTAAACCCCTCAGCCTCTAAGACTGAACCTCCCTCAGTCTCTAAGACTGAACCTCCCTAGCCTCTAAGGCTAAACTCCCTCAGTCTCTAAGACTGAACTCCCTCTGTCTCTAAGACTGAACCATGAATTTTTGAAAAGCGTATTAGTGCCTTTTTGTTTGTAAAAAAAATGTTTGTACCCTGGATCTGGACGTTTAGTGTATGCAATGTAAAAATGGTTTCGTGAGAGCCCTAGTGATCATAGTCTAGACTCGAGAAGGAATCCAAGTTCGCTATGATCGAGTCTCTGATACCAAGTTGTCACACCCTGGCTTTTGCGGAAGCGTGGATTATTTTGGTGTGACTTCTTAATACCATAGCAACAATCATAACAATGCTATATGATAAAGCACAAGATGTTCATCCGTTCATTAAGTTAAAAATACCACAATGACATTGTTTGAAAATGATGACACATAAAGTAAGTTACAACCATGACATGATTAACGGAGTTCACAATGACTCATCAAAAGCACGTAAATAAAAACCCAAGTTTAGAATTGTGTATCCCGTCCAGAAAGGGATCCACCTCCTAAACTCGACAACTCGGATGACATCTTTATTCACTACGCAGCCTTGACACAACGCATACTTCGCGAGATCCACTAATTTCCTGAAATACATGTAATTTGAAAAGTCAACAAAAGTTGAGCGAGTTCATGTGTATGTAAGTGTGTAAAACCTTTGAAAATATGTCTGTAAGTATGAAAATCCATGGTATGTAGCAATTAAGGGAAAAAAACTGATCACCAATGGGTTGCAAAGCCAATGGTATGTGTGAAAATGGTGCAGGAAGACTCAAACCTAGCAAATTTGTCTCCGGTATGAAGACATAGTCACCACTATGGGCCGCCCCGGCCTCACGGGTGTGGGCTCGCTACACCCAAATAGATCTATCACTCATGTCCCTTGGTCCTACATTGAGGATTAATGGCCTTAAGTGTCATGCCCACCACTCACATGATCGCGTAGTAAAAACCCTCCCTAAGCTAACCATACCATGTAAATAATTGTCTGTAATAATTGTAGCATGTATTTCACCCCCGAAGTATAAAACTGAAAACAGTTAAGAGAAACGGGGGACATGAACTCACTGAAGTGCGTCTCCTATATCGTAACGTCAATCTCAAACTCGATTAGTTACCCGGTGACCTACAACGTACTAATGTCTATTAGACGAACGGGTCGTGCCTTGGTTTAGGGTTTAATGTTTTGAGTTGCGTTACTTTGATATTATCCCAAGTTTGTGACTACTTGTTAAAATAATAATAATTATTTTAACTTAAATTTTGTTTTTGGGAACAATATTTAGGCAACTATTTTGTATCCACACTTCTCAAGTATTTTATATGTGTATTTCCTTCCTAAGGATGAGGGTATTTGTACATGTACATTTGTAATTCCGAAAATATATTTTTAGTCCCATTTAAAAAAATATATTTAAATTATTCGTCTAAAACATCTTAATTCAATATATATATATTTTTCCCCAAAAATATTATATTTTACTTCATAAATTTTCCAAAATAATATTTTACCAAAAATGTACGTGTAAGAGTATTTTCTGAAATATCACATAAGTTACGTTTTAGCGTTTCGTATTGCAATAACAAATGCGTAACTTAAATATTTGTTTCGTGAGAGTTTTGGTATTATTTTGGAGTCGTAATTTCATGGCATTCATAAGTTACATTATTTTATCCTAAAAATAATATAGCTAGTTCACAAAATAAACAAATAATCACACAAGAGTTTTAGTATGAAGTATATATTCTAAATATATATTTATCAAATTTTATTTATGAAAGTCAACCTCCGATACCTTGTATTTTTGTAACAACAACTATGGCGAAGTTTATTTTGAAAACTAAGTTAAAACATATTTGTAACACTTGTTAGAAAAATATTTTCTAAGTGTTGGATTTTAAAAAAATTTCGCCAGAGTTTTCTTTGTAAATGGAGGTGTCCATGTTTTCTAGCATATCATTTTCTTTTTCAAAAATTCATTCAAACAATTCTCAATCAACAATATATAACCTCTACTTACCAATCTTGCCAAAAACAAGCATAAACTATAAACTCATGAACTTGAAAATTTATAAAATTGTGTAGTAACTTACTAGTGTCCTTAGTAAGTCTTGTTACCTTTTAAATTGTGATTAGTTCTTTAAAAACTTTATTTTTAAAGAGTTTAAGTGTTTACAACTTCCAATCTTATTTTCTAAAAATATTTCTTCATGAAATTTTCTTATCATACAAGTGTTTCTACACTTGTTTATCCACAAAAAATGTGATTAGTTTATGTAAGATCCAAGTTTTAATGAAACTTATATTTTTTACTCGGTTCTTTCAAAAAACCACTCATGGATCTTTAGATCTACATGATTATCACCTACTTTGATCCTTATTTTTCAAGAAAACATTCATTCATACAAGTTCATGGTTTATGTGTGGATGATTCCATCATCCTACAACTTTCTTACTTTCTTATCTTGCTAGATCATGTTTTTAATCATGATCTAGCAAGACCATATGATGATCCATATCAACTACATGAGTAAACAATAACCAACAAGCATCACAACACATGAATATCATGATTTCTTAATCATTTTAACAATACTTCATCACCAAGTTAGTTTATGTTCAAGACTTTGTTTATTGTCACACCCCGACCACGTACGACATACAAAACGTGGCGGAAACGTCGGGGAGTGTTGTAATAGAATTAATTGTTTCAAATCCATGGCAATTGAAGTTCCATTTTATTGATCAAACATGAAAGTTTACATTGTTTAGACAAGAACCAAATAGTACATAACATAAATTAACTAGTTCTTGTCTCGTTTTAAGTCCCTAAGGCACAGGTCCGCCTAAGTATATCTTGATAAGTCCTATGCATCATCTCCTGAAAACACATGTGAAAATAGGTACGTCAGCATAAAAATGCCTGTGAGATACATTGGTTTTGTGAAAACGGAATTCATGACTTATGTTTGAGAAAATGTTTAGTCATGAACCTTGTAATTTGCTTTGTCTTGTAAATCATTTGAAAAACGATATGATCAGATGATATGTATAAATAAGAGAACACTGTATGGTTAAATGAATAACCAAGTAAAATGAGTTTGTATAAGATAATTTGTTTGTAAAACGATGTCTTGAGAAGAATATGTTATTTGTGTAAAATTAATGTATCTAAACTTAAATGACTTGGATAACGCTACGATA